>NC_089827.1:65216605-65560355 GCF_035046505.1 Tiliqua scincoides
AAAGGCAGAAGCCAATACGGTTGGTTCCAGCGGCGTCGCAGGAGTTGCCAGAACGTGACTGTGTTCAGCCATGAACTGCCTCAGGGACGCCAGCTCCTGATTTTGCCTCGAGGTTGACTCCTGAAGCCTTTTCCATAACTGGATGTAGCCACAAGGCAGTGGAGGTTTGGGATCAGAGTTTTCCTTCTCTCAGATGAGCTGCCTTCCCAGGCTGACCAGTCCCATCTACCCGGTGGCTGTTTAGTCTCCTCTTACGGCACGTACAGCCAAACTGAGGACCTGTTCTTATCCCCAGCCCCTGGGGGATGACGCAAGAGTGGAGGGGCAGAAAGGAAGATTGTGGAAGCAGGGATGGGGCTAATGGAGGATTGCAGAGAGAGAGGAAATGTTACATAAGCAACAGTGAAATGGATTTGAGAGAGCAAACAAGGAAGAAGGGAGATATTGTCTTAGTCATAGTCATAAAACTGGAAGATTACTTGTGGTAGATGAGTGTTGGAATTGCACTTTAGGAAGACATATACCTCTGCTTTGCTCCCACTGCCAGGAATGACTCCGAAGGAAGGGCCACTTGCAGGCTGCAGGGAGGCTCCTTGCAAAACTTAGTGCTCTGCACCCCCTCTAGCTATGTCACTGGTCATTGGTGAAGAGCCATTGGGAGAGATGCTATGTTAGGCTGAATCTTGACAATTGCTCTCCCCCAACTGAACATAAGTGAATCAAACACTTAAAAGATGCCTCTTAATTCAGTTAGGAAGAAGTTGATGATGGCGACCAGTTCCCATTTATCTATGGCGAATCTCCATGGTGACTACTGTCACTGATGGAAAAGAGCATCTGAAGACATGTGGCAAATATGTGCCTGGGAGCTGTGCATGGCCAAGACTGTTGGATGTATTTCTACCATGTTTTTCAAACATGGACCTTGCATCTGTGAAGCAGTGTTTGCTGTAAGGCCCTATGGTGGACAAACGCAAGGCCCTCTTTCCTGAAATGTTTGAAGAGTTCCTGTGGCTTTTCTTTTTACTCTTCCTTCAGGGTCTTCCCTCATTGTGGCCTTCTGAAAAAGGAGAATTGCTCCAGCCTTTTGTTTGCTCTCAAATGTTTCAGTGCTCGGCAAACACTGTGAACCATTGAGGCTCTGTTTGAGAAGGATGTTCTCTAGCCGAGATAATGATGGTCTAGACAAGTGTGAGCCACACTTTGGAAGTTCAAACTTCATGCAGTAAAAACAAAATGTATACAGCCATTAATCTGCCTGTATCGTCAGACACAGAAAAGAGGGCAGAAGCCAACTCTTCTTTCCAATGGTCACTAAATAATCTTACTTCTTGTAGAACCAAGCTTTGACCTGCATTAGAAATGTTTCTTTCTTGACAAGAACACTTTGAAGACGTAAGATATACTTCCACAAATTTGGCCCAATAAAAGATAGATATCCTTTGTTCTTTGATGGGGCTTGCTCCAGGTTGAAGGGGGGGGGGGCTCTCTGAAATCTGTCCTCCATTGTCCCCCACCTGGTTGGACCTTGAGAGTATCATTCTGCCACCATCACTGAAAGCAATAATAATAACTAATAACTAAGTATTTATATACCACCTTTCTGGTCATCGGATTACTCCTCTGACTAAATTCAAGGCGGTTTACGTAGGCAGGCGTTTCTAAATCCCTCAAGAGGATTTTTACAATCATAGAGGTTCTCTCTTTCAAGAACCAACAACATTTCAGAATGGATCTTCCTGGTTTGGTCTCACTTCTGGCCTCCAGTTCTCCCACGCAGGCTGGCAAGCAGCTCCATCTCTCACATGGAGGGCAGCCAAGACGCTTCTTGCTCACACCAAGAGCAGGTGGAATCACTCAGCTCGGCTTGTCAACCGCTTCAAAGTCTTGCCATTCTCAGTCATTCAGGGAGCTGCCGGTGTCCTCGAACTGGTGACCTTCTGATGTTATCTTCGGGCTAATGGAGGCTCTATCCTCTAGACCAGACCTCCTGCCCAGTGGCACTTCCTGTGCCAATAAGCACAGATAATATTGGCACCTCCTGTTCCAATAAGCACAGATAAGGTCTCAAGAATTAGGGTCGTTGGTTGTCGGTGTCTTAGGCTTCCAAACCATCTTAGAACAACTTTTAAGGTTGGGCCTGGTAGTGGATGATACATTTTAAGGTTGAAATTGGTATGTATGGTATACATAATCTTTTTAGATTAACCTCCTGATTTCATTTTGGTCCTTTGACAATTCAGTCCTATCAAAACCATCCCTGTCAATGCAGCCGCATCACCGGCGCATGTACTGGATCCTGCTTGGGGGGCAGTCCCAGAGGTCTCCTCCAGGTAGGGAACATTTGTTTCCTTGCCCAGGGGTAAGCTGCCACTGCTCAAATGGATCTACTCGGACCTGCATGGCTGATTTAGGGCCCAATCCTATCCAATTTTCCAGTGCCAATGCAGCTGCGCCAATGGGGTTTGTGCTACATCCTGTGATGGGGAGGCAGTCACAGAAGCCTCCTCAAGATACGTGAACATTTGTTCCCTTCCTCAGGGCTGCATTGTGGCTGCACCGGTGCTGGAAAATTGGATAGGATTGGGCTCTTAGTTGGCACAAGTCCAAATGAACCCCTGATGGTGAATCAATCTGGGAAAGGAAATAAAATATCAGCAGTGCTGCTGTTGTTGATACTGCCCCTTTCCTGGCCTGAATAAGCCCTCCTCCTTGCCCTCGTCTCCTCGCCCTCCCCCCTTACCATCCTGCTCTGCCCACTTCTCACCTTCCACCCACCCTCCACATTGACTTACCAGTACCAGGGCTTCTGGAAGGCCTGCTGGCACACAGCTGCCTGCAGCGTCGACCCAGCTGCACAAAAAGCTACATTGCCATTTGCAACAGCCGTAAAGCATCCTGCATCCCCAGAATGTGCATTCCAGTGGCTCAACATGCCCATAAAATTGAGCTGTTCATACAGGATGGCTGGCTGGCTGGCAACCTTCAGTCTCGAAAGACTATGGTATAAGCCTACAGCACCTGGTATTCCCAGGCGGTCTCCCATCCAAGCACTAACCAGGCCTAACCCTGCTTAGCTTCCGAGATCAGATAAGATCGGGAGATAGTGTTCAGTATAGGGAGATGGTTGGCAATCTTCAGTCTCGAAAGACTATGGTATAAGCCAACAGCACCCAGTATTCCCAGGCGGTCTCCCATCCAAGCACTAACCAGGCCTAACCCTGCTTAGCTTCCAAGATCAGTCAAGATTGGGAGATAGTGTTCAGTATAGGGAGATGGTTGGCAATCTTCAGTCTCGAAAGACTATGGTATAAGCCTACAGCACCCGGTATTCCCATGCGGTCTCCCATCCAAGTACTAACCAGGCCTGACCCTGCTTAGCTTCCAAGATCAGACAAGATCGGGAGATAGTGTTCAGTATAGGGAGATGGCTGGCAATCTTCAGTCTCGAAAGACTATGGTATAAGCCTACAGCACCCGGTATTCCCAGGTGGTCTCCCATCCAAGTACTAACCAGGCCTGACCCTGCTTAGCTTCCAAGATCAGACAAGATCAGGCATCTGCAGGGTAACAGTTGCTGCTACAGGATGTTCTGCTCCCTTTTTATGATAACGTTTTTCTGCTGCTATGTATTTTATATGTGTTTTTTTTTAAATTCTGTTCTCACTGGGGGATTACTGTTGGTTCTTTTCTATATTATTTTTATATGTTTAAAATTGTGCATTTTATGTGCCTATTTTATGTTTTACTTATTATATTATTTACTTATTATTTACTATGTTTCACTTATTATGCTGGTTTTATATTTTGTAAGTGGTTTGGGGTACCCCTTCGAGAGAAAAGCAAGGAGAGTACGGGGGCTTCCCGGGCCTCCTAATGGCTTATAAGGAATTAAAAAGTCACTTCCGGTTTCTTAGTGAAACTGGAAGTTGCATTTTTTCTATTGCAGAGCTCAGTCTGAGCCCAGCAGAGACTGCAGACAGATGTCCATGGCCTCTGCTAGGGTCTGACAACACCCTGGAGTTGAGGGGAGCAGAGCTGCCCTCGACTCTGGAGGGAGTATGTGGTGGGGATCTGGACCCGATCCAAAGATAACTAAATCCACAGATTCAGGGGTATCCCTATACACATTTATTTTCATTTAGTTTCATTGTTGTCTTTGGTTCAACTGGTTTTACGGGCTTTGGAAGCAATGCAAAACCATGTGTGCAAAGTCAACAGTGGAATATTGCGCACACGCCCTCCCCGGCAATGATGCCCCTGTAATGCCACTGTCAATTTTCAAGGAAAGCTGTCATCTGTCTCCAGCCTGTGTCACGGCAGCTACAGTGAGCAGATTATCACTTTGCTATGTCCCCCTGTGCTGGAGGAAACACATGATCCCACTTCAGTTCTCTTTCTCTGCCAAAGCCAGTCATTGACGCCGTAGCATCTTTTCCCAAGTATGAGCCATTCTGCTGATGCCGTACAAAAATGGAGACGAGCTTGATGCAAAGGCAAGGCACATTCATTCAGGAGTCCACGTTAACAAGATGAACACACTGCACAATCTCAGGAGCTCTTTAAAGCCTTATACAAACAATCAACATTTCTGAGCAACCTGCATAGCTTTCCCTTTAGCCTACAGAAGCCAAGCATTAAATACTTAACGTTGACACAGAACAACAGGTCATCTTCTCTTCCCCGCAAGGGGGCAATTCCACATTATAGGAACTGGAAAAATTTGTGTTACCCCACAGAGGCTGCTCACCCTGAGTTGGTGGGATTCAACACTGGTTTGTTTTTTTGTTTAATTTACCCTGGGACCAGACCACCTAACCTCAGTAGGCCTTCCATTGGGACCTGTTGCTGTAACTCTCTTCCTATCATTCCATTGTCTCCTGCCTAAGTATCCATACCAGGAGCAGAACTGGACATAGGTCAAGCCAGTACTTCGAGAAGGATTGCAAAATGTTGCTCCTGGGACATGGTGGAGTAGGGAGTGGAGGTGTTGCCTTGAAGGCCTCCTTTGGTTGCATCATGTCTTCTAGGAGTGTTGGGGAGTGACCAAAACCCTTTTGCAGACCATGGGGGGCACAGTGGCCATGAACTGCTAAAGTGTGACCAGCTCAGCCTCCTTTCAGCTATATGTATGGCTGGTTTCAACCAGTGAATGTCATTCATCCTAATCCAACTTCCCATAGCCCAAGAATTTGTCCTTTTGGGACAAACTACCTAATGAAGGTATCACTAATACATTTCTGTAGAAATGTTAAGAGCATTCAGTGTGGCTGATGACATTTTTTATCATCCCTGGCCTCTTTGGGTGTCAGGGTGTCCACTGCTTCCTGGACAGCCCTAGTTGACCCATTGATCAGGGTAAGGATGTTGGCCCACTGATTGGTCGACCATGCTAAGTGAGTTATTTCGAAAGTGTTGAAGTACAAGTCATCATCCTGGGCCATCCTGGGTATGCAAACAGGTTGGTCCATCTTGACAGTGTGCCTCCCCAACCCCAGATAGGAACTATCATCTGTAACAAACTGATCATCTGTTGCCACCAGCATAACTGGTTGTGTTGTTGGAGCGGTAAGAATTGCTCCAACACGTTTGATTACTGTGCTGCCAGCTGGGCAAATAAATGTTGTGTTTCTATCTCCCTGATCCTTTGTGGGGTGGACCCCTACCTCACCCCACCCCACCAGGTGGGGAGTTCTCACTGGCACGGGGACCTGGAAGAATGCTGCTCATATTCTCCTCCTCCTTCCACGGGGACAACTCCACATCACAGCACAGGGGCTAGAAAAGGCCATGCTATCCCACAAAAGCCAATCACTGGTTTGGGGTGATGCAGCCGTGGTTTTTATTAAGTCCAGCATCAAAGAAAGGAACAGGAAAAACAGGGAGTAGGCCTTCTTGGTTACTTCACCCTGATGCCACCTAATTTCAGCAGACCCACTTTGATCCACGGCCAGTCCAGCCCTCTCTACCATCATCCCTGGGGTTGTGGCAGGACAGCAAACTTGGCCTGCACCTTCTCGCCTCCGACAGCCTTCCATTCAAGAGCCCTTACGGCTTTAGTAACTTCACATCCAATTGAAACTCGATGTTAACACTGGCCTGTTGCTAATTGTCACACTCAGTCATTACCCAACTGACAGATTCCTGCCAGTAACAAATGCCAGGGGTCTATAAGAGCCTGGTGCATAATGACGTACTTCGGAAAGTTTTTTTGTTTCCCCTCCAAAGCGAATGGTGATGTCTTTTCGGTGTACGCTGATGTCCTTGCCTGCTTCATTGCCCTTACAAAGTATTGGCAGGCAGCACAACGTTGACCAGTTGTCATCGTCAACTTTAAAAGTGCTTCCCAAAAAACACGATGTATTTTGGGCCCTCGGTCTCTAAGGGAATCTTAAGCTGCATTCATAAATACTAAGGGGGCAGTGGAGGGAAGGCTTAGCTCAGTATCTGAGCACATGTTTTGTTTGCGGAAGGTCCGCTAGGTTCAATCCCTGCCATCACCAGGTATGGCAGAGAAAAATTCCTCTCCAAAGCCCTGCAGTGGTGCTGCTATTCAATCAGTGTTGATAATACTGTGCTAGATGGATCAGGAGTCTGACTCACCATAAGGCAGCTTCCTACAGTCTGTTCCTATGGAGGTATGGACTGCGGTCATGAAACCACTTGCGCTTGTAGACAGGCTCAATCCAGGGAAGCCCAAAGTTGCTGGCAATTTGCCTGGCCCAAAGATAGTGGAGGTAGATTTATCTTGCCTTCCTAGTTGTGGCTTGGAGAGCAAACACAGAGGCTGATGGTTGAATGGTTCTTTGAATGGTTGTGCTGCTATTCTATCTGGTTGCAGATGAGGCTTGCACTGATGCAGAACCATTTTTCCCCCTTGGTATTTTGTAGTGTCCCACTTTCTTTGGATTGCTCCCATTTTACTCTTAGAGGACCGAGGCAATTGGATAATATGCTGCACACTTCCCTATCACCCTAGTACAACCTCTATGTATCAGTTCCTATAGCCATTGTGGCTGTCCTCTCAAGCATCCCTCTTCCCCTCCTCTTGACACAGCCTCCAGCTAATTCTTGTCTTCTCCTGTCTTTTCTGCCTGTCAGCTGATGGGGTCCATATGCAAGTATTAAGCATCCCTCCATTGTGTTCAGAACAGAGGTCCTAGAAGTTTAGCTGTGATTTTTACACTTTTTCTCTCTCCAGGTCAGGAAATATGGGGCAAAGAATTGTTATTGTCAGAAATGATTGTGTTATTGTTATGATGTGGACATCATGTGCGTCATGGGCAATGCTTGCAATTGCTCTGTGTGGTAGCTGATGAACTGATCATGAGTTTGACCTGAGCTCACTAACTGGCCTTAGGCTAGCTGCCATCTCTCAGCCTCAGAGATATCTCACAGGATTGTTGTAATTGTTGTTTCGTGGATAGGAAATGCTTTGAATGCTCAAAATACCATATAAGTCTTACTACTACATGATGGATGTGAGACAGGATAAATACTGTATGTACAATAGCCATGGGTTTATATTCATCCCCGCCAGTAAAGGGAGCAGCTAGTTCCCCCAGCTCAGTTCCTAGTTTAAGCTATTTCTGCCCAATGTTGCATATATGCAACACCTGTGTACACCTGTGGGCTAGGCAAAAATGGGTTAAGTACAGTCAGTTCTCTTTATATGCGAATTCAGAATATGTGAATTCACTTACCTTCAAGGGGCAGAATTTCTTCCCACCTCTTGTTATCTGTGACTCTGTTCTCATTATCTGCTGCTACTGTGCCGGTACTGCATCAAAAGGACATTAGTATTGGCCCATGGAGAATTGTTGGACACATTTGTGTCTGCTTCCAGACTTACCCCACCACCTTGGGCACCATCTCAGGTGCTCCAGCTGAACCTTTACAACTCTGGCGATGATCAGAGGCTGATGAAGGGAGGTCTCTGGATGGCTGCCTGAGGGCTGCTCTGGGGCTGGGGCAAGCCAAGGGAAGGAGTCAAGAGAGAGGTGGTGGAAGAGGAGGGGTGAAGCAATCTCCTCCCCACTGCTGGACTCAGAGGCCTTGTTGTTGGGCCAGCAACCTTCTACAAGCTAGGGATATCCAGCATGAAGCATCAGATGTTGGAGATATTGACGAGCCCTCGCTATCACCCAGCCCCTTAGACTTCAAGTTAAG
Source organism: Tiliqua scincoides (assembly GCF_035046505.1). NCBI lineage: Eukaryota > Metazoa > Chordata > Lepidosauria > Squamata > Scincidae > Tiliqua > Tiliqua scincoides. The sequence continues at coordinate 65,224,775 of NC_089827.1, forward strand.
ATTGAGCTTTGCAAAGTCCATAGAATGTATGGTGAAGAGTGTTCCCTGGAACCTAACCCCATTTTCACCATAGGCTCAATGATTCCGTGTCTGCTAATTTGATATCCACTAGGTTTTCCAGGAACCTAACCCTAGCGGATGAGAACTGACCGTACTTGTGGATTGCTTTCTATTGCTTTGATTAGACTTTCCCTTAACTTCTTTTCCTGTCTAGTTTTATTTCTCCCTGCCTAAGTGGCCAAGACCAGCTGCTTCTCTTACTTTTGTTTTGCATCATGGTATAAGCCAGTGGTTCTCAACTTTTTAGCACTGGGACCCACTTTTTAGAATGCAAACTTTTTGAGGCCCACTGGAAGTGATGTCATTAACCTGGAAGTGATGTTATGGACTGAAGTCACATAATCAAACAGGAAATTTAACACCCTGCCATATAACAAAATCAAATCAATTAAGTAAATTAAAAGTTTACAGTAAGTGTAAGTTTAAAAATATATTTAAAATAATGAAGGACCCTTCTAACCAGATGCTGGTTTTTTCTTTTTTTCTTTTTTTTAAATTCTCCAAACAATCCAAAGGCTGCAATTCTATCCACACTTACCCGGGAGTAAGCTCCATTGACTACCATTGCTAAAGGCATAGACATAGTTGTTGGCAACCTTCAGTCTGTTAAAAGTACAGAACTGTAACTTTTCCCCAAATGCAGTAACATACCATGGAAGCATCAAGTCTAATATCTTAAAAAATTAAATACATGTTGAAATGAATGGGGACCCACCTGAAATTGGCTAGCAACTCACCTAGTGGGTCCCGACCCATAGTTTGAAAAACACTGGTATAAGCTACTTTGTGTAATTCAGCTTCACCGTAAATGAGTTTTTTTCCCCCCCATGGCTCTGCTAACACTACACTACTCTTGAGTATTAGAATGTAGCTGTGTAACCCAGTTAATTTTGTGCATGCAATAGTACATCCCTAATGTCTATACAGGGAGAGAGAAGCCATCAATTCTGTCTTAGAAATCAGCTAAATTTAGCATATTGCCTGCCTCCTCTGTGCTATATTCCCATTTTTATACTAGACTAGTGTGCAATTACCTAGTTGTAGAGTGAAATATATTTAACATCTCACAACAGAGGACCCAATCCTATCCAACTTTCCAGCACCAGTGCAGCTGCAATGCAGCCCCAAGGTAAGGGAACAAATATTTCCATACCTTGAGGAGGCCTCAGTGGCTGACTCCTCACCACAGGATGCAGCACATGCCCCATTGGCACAGCTGCACCGGCACTGGAAAATTGGATAGGATTGGGCCCAGAGTCACCTATTTACATTAGAAATCAGGGTTGCCTTAAGAACAGAAGATAGTATCTCCTGGTTTTCCTAGCTGAATAAATTGGTGTCCTGAACATTTCAGATCCTTCAACCCCTGGTTTCAAACAGTTGCTAATTTACCCTGGCATTGAGTCTGGGCTAATGCCAACACAGGGCTTCTGTGGGACAGGGAGCACAAGGAAATGAGGAAGAAATAGGGCAACACATCTCAAAGAAGCAAGAGCTATTATGGCACTGGAGAGGGAAGAGCGGTGACATAAGAAAGAAGATGCAAACTTGGCTAGATAAATGGAACAGTTAGCTAGTATTAATACGATTTCCAAAATTTGGCAGGAAAGCGGGCAGTCCTTGCCAGAAAGCTCTCATGAAAGTTCAGCTGCCGGATATTCTAGGGCCCAGGAATTTCAGGGCCCTGCAATTTCAGATCTCAGAATGCAAGATGATTTTGTCTTCATAGTTTACAAATCTGGCCATAAGCTGGCAGCTTCTTGGCCAAGACTGCCACCTGCATTTGAATCACTGCCTTCCTTTCTTGAGTCATCATACTTGATTTTGTCTATTCATGGGCTATCTGCTTCCAGCTGTGGACCTGGCTGCTGTGGCACCCCAGAGCACAGAACCACAACACGCCCCCACAATATGCCACTCCCCCAGGATACCTACCTTTGCTACAGAGCCTTGCGCGACTTTCCTTGATGCTCCAAAAGCCTTCTGAGGCCTCCGGAGCGCCTTTAGCATTACTTTAGGTTTTCCTAAGGAAAATCATACTGGAGGCACTCTGGAGGCACTCATGCAGCAATGGCCCTTGCCTGCCCCTGGAATGGCTCCGGAGAGCAGATGGAGGTAGCAGTGGTGGCACAGAGGGCGGAGGGTGGGTGTGGCAGGGCTACCCCAACAGAACCCACAGACATGGTGCCAGGGGGCTTGGCCCCCCCCAGGACCACCACTGCCCACTTCATTTCTGTTTTGCATGACTCTCAGATGCAAACTTCAGATCCCTAACTTCTTTCTCTTCCTGCTGGTGCTTCCTGCCTGCCCCATATTGCCTTTCACTTTCAGAGTGATTATGGAACATGTTCTTCAAGATGTTCTGGTCTACTCTTTCCCTCTGTGAGGAAAGAAGCTATTTCTGTAAATCTTACTTTTGTGGAAACGTCTGAATTAACCAGCCCCTTATTACAGATTTTTCTGGGGTGTTCATCACTAGACTGAGGGATCTTCCCATGGATTTTATTGCTACTCTTGGGAAATGCAAACTCTGAAATGGTCTCTCTCCTTCTTCCCAGGTACAGAAACCAATACTATTTGGGCAATTAAGATATGCTATTCAAGGATAATTAAGGGACAATGAATCATTACTCTCCCACCCATGATGAAAAGGAAATGATAGAATGGGAAGGACCTGAAAACAATAAAACTTTAAAGGCACAGGGGGCTTTCAAGGTCTCAAGAGCACTTACCTTTTCACACACTGGACAGGCTGGTACTGCAATTGCATTTTATAGCCAGGCAGGGAATTGCCACAAATTAGCTCTGAAAAAACATGGAAGGACAGCACAGAAAGCCCCAAATTGCAAGAATTTCACAACACTGTTGTCTGGATTCTCTATAAAAATGAATGGTGAAAGGATGGCCGTTGTTTGGGCTACTATAATAGCAACCCATGCCAGCCCAGACTCTGTTCTGAACAACATTTCAGTTAGTTTTTCCTTGCTTTGACCTGCTGGATGTTTTCTCATATCCTTGCTTGGTTCACAGATCTGCCTCTTCTTTCATCTTCTACTCAATCTCTACATGAACTCCATTCACCCCACTGCCAGCATTTAGATTACAACAGATTACTTGTCTCCTGTCTATCATGGAGACTCCTGTCTTGTCTGTTATAATGGTAATAAGAGATAGGTGGCAGTGATTCTTTGGAAGCCAGTCTCCAGGGCAGGGGTGTCAAACATTAGGCCCGGGGGCCAGTTGCGGCCCGCAGAAGCTTTTTATCCAGCCCTCAGGTTCTCACCTGCTGAAGTGTTACTGCTGAAAGGGCAGCCCACATGAAATATGATCAAGGTTTCTGTGTTTTATCTTCTGTCTTTTGCAGCTAATGAGTTCCTAAGTGAGAAAAAGTGCTTATTTTTGGTTTTGACCTGTTTAATGACATCTCTTCCTGCCTAATGACATCACTTCTGGCCCTCAGCAAGCATCATGAATGCTATTCGGCCCTTTGCGTGAAACGAGTTGGACAGCCCTGCTCCAGAGCATGCCACATCCCACAAATTCATCAAAACGTTCTTTGATTTTCATCAAATGCATTCTTTCAGTATGATTTTAACTTGCAGGCTGTGGGCGACAGCCGCGGCTTTTGTCAGCAGGTGGTGAAGTTTGGCCACAATGCACCACATTCAGCTGATCATGTTGAACAACAGGTAGCACATGCAGGAGACAGTGTGCTGTTTTGTTTAGTTTTGAAAATGGTGTTGGTTGGCAACCTACAGTCTCGAAAGACTATGGTATAGCCCTACAGCACCCGGTATTCCCATGCGGTCTCCCATCCAAGTACTAACCAGGTCTGATGCTGCTTAGCTTCCGAGATCAGACAAGATCGGGCATGTGCAGGGTAACAGTTGCATCTTCTGGAAAAGCATAAGAATAGCCCTGCTGGATCAGGCCCAGGGCCCATCTAGCTGGACCTGCATCTCATAGTGGCCTCGGGGAGCACACAAGACCATAAGATACTTGCATCTTACTGCCACACCCCCGCATCTGGCATTCTATTTACCCTTGCATGTTTGCAGTGACATGTGAAAACGATCCCTACTAAGTCTGCAATCCTAACCACACTTTCCTGAGAGTAAGCCCCATTGAACAAAATAGGACTTTAGGATTGTGCCCTGAATTATACACATGGCAGGAGTGTTGGCATGATTGATTCCATGCATGGCACTTGAGTTAAAAGCCACTAGAGAGTTTTGCGGGAATAATCTCTTAAACTAGTCCCTTTGAGGCTGTATAGTCTGCCCCATCCCCAGTGCTGAAGAGACAGGTCTGGATCTGTTTAGCATTCCCAACGCATCATTGTCACTCAGTTGCATAATGTGGCTGCAAGGGCACTGCTCCACTATAACAGTAAAGCAGTATAAGCCTTGCTGTGTCTTCTGCTCCAGGGTGAGAATACTCCTGACCTGTGAACCACAGCTGGAGACCCGTACACAATAAACACAATTGCACAGTAAAATGCTCATCCTTGCTATTAAAAAAAGTGTAGATGGCACTGAGGATCACGTATTCCAGTGATATAATGCCTTTGAAGGAGATCTTGAATCTCACAAGATCATGTTACCATGTGGAACAAGAAGCCTGGCTCATAACTCTTCTTTACGAGAAGGGAGCTGATTATGAAAACAGCAACATGATAATCTCTAGTATTCAATTTAGAATAGCAACACGGCAACACCGGCACTCATTGCCATTCCTCTTACAGCAGAATCACGTGACATCTTGAAAGTGACATGATTTGCGTCAGTGCAACCCTATGCAAGCCTACAGAAGCAAGTCCTTTTGTGTTCAATGGGGCTTGCTCCCAGGAAAGTATGTATAAGATTACAGCCCTGGTGCTGTAAAGTTAAGGACCCAGAGCCCAATCCTATCCAACTTTCCAACACCAGTGCAACCACAGTGCAGCCCCAAGGTAAGGGAACAAATGTTCCCAGACCTTGAGGTGGCCTCTATGAATGCCTCCCCACCACAGGATGCAGTGCACGCCGTATTGGCACAGCTGCACCGGCACTGGAAAATTGGATCCTGAGCTGCCTGATGCACGAGTCTGCCGTGGCACCAAAAATGGCTGCAACAGCACCAAAAATGGCTGCTGCGGTATCCTGAGTGTACCAGGCAGCCAGCAGCGGCTCCTTAGGAGAAGGGGACATTCATCCCCTTCCTCAGAGTGAGGGAAGTAGTCCTGCAATGAAACTATTCGACTCTGTGGTGGCTCTTTAGCTGGTGCAGAATCAAGATGCTTCGTGTTGGGCCACAAGGCCTGACACAGAACTCTGGATCTGGCGGAGCTGAGATTCATCGGGGTTCATGCTGAACTCAGAGATCTGTATTAACCTTGAGAGACAGACTTGCAGTGAGCTACCGAACTCCAAGCAAAAGACTCATTCATCTCTCCAGTTCCAACCCCCCACCCCCTTGTCCTTTGAGTTCTATGCAGGTGGACAGGTTCGCTGGCCCTTTATCGTACGGGGACTTTAGCCTTGCCTGTGCCGTGTGTCAAGTTCACTGTCAAGGTTTTTCCTTTTGTGCTGTAGCATACTGCTCTGCAGTTGATTTATTATCCTCGTGGGGGGGGGGTGGTGGTTTAAACATTAAACTGCCGTTTCTGAGGAACTGGATTCATCATCTCTTGTGTCTGCACATGAAGCAGACAAAGTGTAGCTACTTGACTGGTCACGCTTTTGCTCCCACTCCATTTCTGATGTGCCTGCCAAAGTGCAGTGTGATGGGTTGGGCATGTTCCAACAGGTTGCATCCCCCCATTGAAGACAAACTGGATTTGCTTGCAAATGTCCCTTGGTAGCCTTGCTGCTCCCTCCTGCCCTCCCTCCTGTTGCCTCTTCCACCATTTAAATTTAGACCGTAGGGCTTCAAGGGCAGGGAGCTGCCTTTTCTTATGATACTCTCTAATGCAGTGGTTCTCAGACTGGGGGGTTGTGCGATCCTCAGGATCACACCACTGTTGGGGACTTTGTTTTCAACTTACAACCCTTGCCCCAGCCTCCTGGGGGTGCAGGGAGCCCTGTGGAGCCCTCTGGATGGTTCCCCACATTTTGGAACGTTCAAAAAATGAATCACGACCCACTTCCAGGTTCATGATTACAACCCAGAAGCGGGTTGCAGTAGCGGTTTTTGAATGTTCTGAGCTGCAAGAAGCCCTGCAGGCTCATTGTGTCTTGTTTTCTGGGTGTGAAAGGGGAGGAATGATGGAGACAATAGCGCAAAAAGTCTGACCAGCAATAGAGCCTGCTGAAGGGAACAGCCTGGATTAGGTGTCAATCTCTAGCTGTTTACCCTCAGCCAAATTCAAGGGCCTGCCCTAAACTGGCAGCTTCAACGCTTTATCAAGTATGTTCTCCGCTAGCTGGGTCAGCCTGACTGCACCAGCAATGCAAGCATAGCTTGGGAAGGCAAGGCTCTTGTGGGTGCTAAGGAAGCAACATATGATCCGAGATGCACACGGCAACTGGAGCCTTTGCGATGTCACAGGGAATGCCGGGGCACACAGCTCTTGGACAGAGCACTGTTATGTTCAATCCAAGTCATGCCCTAGCATTCTTTGTGACATTGCAAATGATTGTGGATTTAACTTTCTAAAAAACAGAGGCAGGGCTGAACTATACTTTGAACATAAAATGCACTTTTGTCTGGCTTTTTAAAAAAGTTAAACTGCAGTGTGGGGCAGGATGATCAGGATTAAGACAGTGGTATATGTGGGGAGGCCTGAAACCATTTCCTAACATAGTCCCACTGAAAATTGTGCCCCAAAATTGCCATGAGCTCCCTTTCTAGAGCAGCTGTAGGAACCCAGAGTGGTGAGCCCATCTCCCCCTCTTGTGATGGGTCAAATCTTGGGCCGTGAAACAACCAAATAGGTCCATTGTCTTTCATTTATCTCTACTGTTAGAACTGCATCCTGCTCTTTTTTGGAGGAGATCATGGTGACATCTATAACTCCACATCATTCTAGCCTCACAACAATGCTGCGAGGTAGGCCAAGAGACCAAAGGTCACACATGGTGATTCAAAAGGGAGCAGGAATTTTGAACCCAGGTCACCTTATTCTAGGTTCAATGTGCCAGCCACTGTACTGTATTCACTATTGTGTGCTTCCTTGCCTGTGTTCATGCATCTCTATTAGGGAGCAATCCTAATTTGTGCTGGAACAGGCAGGCTGACTGGCCTGTGCTGAATCCAGGGCAAGGTAGGTGCAGGCTGGGGTCCAACTTAGAGTAAGCGGATTTTATTCCCCTTACTCTGTGTTGCACGCCAGCTAGCTCTATGAGGCTACTCGGAGCTGCGCCCACAATTTCACAAATCCTAGCGGTCTGTGTAACACTGGTCAGGATGGGGAAGGGGGTTAGGATTTGGCCTTCACCAGCACCTCATCTAAACGCAGTGCCAGCCTGCAAAGATTGGTTCACACTAAGGGGGGTGGAAGAGGTGGCGGGAGGGCATTTTGCAGGTGGGGAGGGGGCATTCCTGGGCAGTGGGAGAGCAGAACAGAAGGATCAGGCCTGGGATTGGGGCGGGATTGGGGGCAAATACCACATCCTAACCCTCTTCCCCAGCCAGGCAGCCCTACATGGGGCTTCTCGGATTTGCGCCCGCTGTATAGCTGGTGCAAATCCGAGAAGCCCCATAGGGATGGCTGGGGCTCTATCTGCTAAATATATCCCCTTGGTCTAAATATATGCCCCTGGTCTATTTGGTAAATATATCCCCTTATCCCAAGGTGATTTCCAGCCACCTCCTAAGCTGCATAGGATATAGCACAGGCCGTATGGCCTGGTTGCACCAGCACAGCTTAGGATTGCAAATGGCCTAGGTCAAACTTAGATGAATCTAGTTCTTTTGTATTCACAGGCACAGGCCATTTAGATATTTTCAGAGAATAAATACATTGCACACCCAATGCTAAAAAAATAAAGCTAAGCTCCCAAGCTTACCAGTTCCTGATACTCACCTAGATCTTTCGAACTTCTGAGCATAAGCAAAGGGTCGCTTGTGGGTAGACATCTATGATGGACTGGCAGAGAGCAGCTCATTCCACTCCCAAATACAGTGGGTTTTTAATACCCTAAACTTGGCTCCGAGTCAACCAGAGATTGAGACCTGCTGAAGCTTCTAGCGTCTAGAATTTCTAGATTTCTAGAATCTAGAAAACGATCTCATTACTTTGTGTTACTGCCAGTCACTCACTCTGGTCCTTCCCACATGGAGAATCACAGCTACAGCCAATGCCCAATTAGTAGCACCTTGAAGTCCGTGCCTCTTGCCAACCAAAGTTGTTGGCATCCTTCAGTCTCGGAAGACTATGGTGTCACGCTCTGAATGGTAGTTCTGGAACAGAGTGTCATCTCCAGTGCGCGAACCCTGGGTAAAGTAGGTATGGAGGATAAGATAAGGTGCTCCTCAGCCGTCCAACTAATTCTCTTCTCCCAGTGATTTCAACTGGTTCTTCACAGATGGCTTTAGGCAAGTCACGTCCTCTCTGCCTTAGGGGTAATATGGGGATAGTACTTGGGCTGACCTAGTTGTTGCAAAGGTCATATCAAGATAGCAGATGAGACATCCTTGGGGCATTTAAAAAAAAATGCTACATTATGATAACTTGGTTGAAGTTTGAATCTTGGGAAAGTTAAAATGGATTTTGCAATAAACTGGAGGCCCGTTGCAGGATTCAAAAAGTGAGAGGAAAATGTGTGGGTAAAGGGCAGCCCGATCCTGAGCCAATATGGCTACAGCGGCATCCAAACCACAACCAGGCACCTGCTGGTGGCTCCTTGGGGGAAGGGGACTTTTGTCTCCTTCCCCCCAAGTAAGGGAAGCAGCCCTGCAATGGGGCTACTCAATTCTATGGCAGCTCTGGAGCTGCCACAGAATTGGAGAGTTCTGTGTTGGACAGCGCGGTCTCACAAGGGGCTCAGGATTCGGTGGAGCAGAGCTCTACCAGTTCTGCTCCTCCCTCGCTGCTCCCCCACAGCCCTACTCACTTCTCTGCTGCCAAGCGGTCCAGGCAACTGCTGGCAGTGGAACGTGGGCCCAGCGTCAGTGCTGGCCCAGCGTGGGGTCGTGCTGGGTTCGCTCTGGCGCTGGGCCCGCGGTAAGAGCACACACACGTGCCTTAGGGCACGTTTGCGACAGTGCGCCCTGGTGGTGAGCCGGCGCGGAGGGCTCTGGATCGAGCTTTTATATCTTACATGTCTTCCTCATAATCCTCACCTAGAGTTCTGAGGTGTTAACAGTATTTGCATGACTTCTCTTACACAGTATGATGCCAGCCCAATCTTAGGCATGTCTACTCAGAAGTAAGTCCTCTTGGAGTCAATGGGACTTACTTTTAGGAAAGTGTGGATAGGATTGGGCTGCCAGGCCATCTGCTAAACCACTACACCACCCTGGCTCTAATTATTGCATTAAAAAAAAAATAGTTACCAGTGTAACTGGAATATGGGCCAAACCCCTTCTTCATGTATTTATGGAGATGGCCTTCTTGACATTAACACTTCGATGATTGTCGCATTTAGCCTCCCGTTTGTAGCCCGGAGCACAGTTCCTCCCAGATTCTGTTCAATAAATCATGTCAGATTAAACATGTTCCTTGTACATAATGTGCATTTAATTGCTCTCCCTTAGAGCATGCTGGAGGGCACACAGGCAACCTCTTGGCATACAATGATACATGCCTTCATACTTCTTGACATTTTAAAGCGAGGGTTTCACAATTCCTGGCAAGACTAGGCAGTTTCTTCAGGAAATTGTAGTGTTCACTTGGACAACATCCTTTGCTGGAATACGCTAACTTTTTTTGGGCCAAAATGATGACCACAAGTTATACAGCTACAGGAAATAAATCAAAAGAGAGGTTTTCTGTTGCAGACAGTCCACCCACTTATGTGATCATGACCTTACTGTCCGACACAGCAAAGGAATACATATAAATCTTTTGGGAGTGGGTAGGTGAAGCAAAAGCTGGTTACCAATGAGACAGGCTGCATTTTATAGCCTGCAGAACTGTGTATGGTAATTAAATAGTCATGGTTAGGGTTTCCTCATCAAAACATTATGCACATAGCTGTTCCTCTTATGAAGTATTATTCCAAAGGAAGCTACAGTGCCGCTGTGTGTCTACTGAAAGCACTCTGGAAATGGTGGTTTGTGAAGGAACAAAAGGGGAGGAGATCACAAGATGCAATGAAGATAATTTATTGCCAACATATATTGAGTATTGTAACTCTTCCTCAGGGCAGCTCTGATTCAGCTCATTCAGACAATGGAATTGTTTTTTGAAATCGCTTCATTCTGAGAAGGCATGGAGGATTATCCCATTTGCTTTAGGTCATCGGTTCCCAAACCTTCCTGGGTCACAATGCTCCCGCAGCCTCTTCTTCCCATCTCAGTTGGGCACCGCAGTCTTGGATTTCACGAGATCCAAGAGGGCAGTTCCCAAATCTCACAAGATTTTGTGAGACCCAAGATAGCAGCACCCATATCCTGTGAGACTTTGGTGCCACCACCTTGGGTCTCACAAAATCTCACAAGATCTAAGACGGTGATGCCCAAATCTTGTGAGATTTGGGTGCCATCATCTTGGATTTCACAAGATTTTGTGAGAACCAAGATGGCAATACCTGGGGGAACAGGCAGAAAAGGCCACCAGGGACACCCTACTGCCCTTCTCTGAGTGTGCCAGGATGCCCTAAAGTGTTGCAACTCACACTTTGGGAACTACTGGCTTTACGTAGATGCTTATGTGAATAGGCCCAGTGCAGTGTGGAAGTAGAAATCTACATTGTATAACTGCGCACGTTTTAGCAGTCCCCACACTCATTTCAGAATGTTGCATGGTTGCTCTTTTTTTTTTTCTTGACAAGACTGGTTTATGCTTTGCATCTTGGTGGTTCAAAGTACTCTGCTGGCTGAGGTAACATCCACCTGGTTGGTGTTTTCAGGGGTACGAGCTGCTTTGAGGACCGAGGGAGCTCATTGTGATTTTCAAAGGCAGGAACTCTCCAGGGATGAAGGGACTGCATAATATATTTTGTGTCTCAAACAAATTTGAGCTGACAGGGGGAAAAAACACACCTTCTCTATTATTCAGTAATCTCTTCATCTTTCACCTTGCTGCTGGGTGCCTTTATGAAACTTTAACATTACTCGTGATCGGCTGCAAGGAGATAAGCAGAGAGCACTGAAGCACAGGTGCTTGGAATGCTTGAGGAGAAGGCGCATGAAAATAATGGAGACTCTTATCTGGATCCGTTTGCACTACAGGCATGGAAGGGGTGCCCATCTTGAGAAGTGCCAGGGTGATCAGATGAAATGGAGGACAGAGTGCCTACACCTTTAACCATGGTGTGGAAGAGGGAATTTGGACAGGTGCAGCTTTTTAAACCCTTCCATGTTGAGCTGCACCTGCCCACATTCCCTCTTCTATACCATGGTTAAATGTATAGGCACTCTGCCCTCCATTGTATCTGGTCACCCTGACTTTTGCAGTAGTGTAGCTGGGGGGGGCAAATGGTAAGTAAGCGGCCCCTCCCCACCCACTGTTGGAGCCATTCCAGGCAGTGATGGCAACACTGGAAGATGCTAAACAACTTCTAGACAGGGTGACCACATGTCCTATTTTTCCAGAACACATCCCCTTTCTTAGCGTCGTGTCCTGGAAAAGAACTTAAATGTCCTCCTTTCCCTGTGAGCGGGCCCCTGCAGGCAGTGCAAAGTCTTCTTGTAATTAATAAATTAAGTGCGCAATCCTAACCTTGCTATAGGATGGAGCTTCTCCTAGAACGCCTTTTCCACTGATATCACTTTAAGAAGAATGATTGACAGCTGAACCTGGCCTGGCATATGCAGCATGAGTAATAGCTGTTTGAAAAACAGATACAGGAGAAAATGTATTTGCTGTCACAATCTCTGGCGACATCATGGCACAGGCAACAATCCCTGCTTGGTGCTCTCTGACGAGATTGTGCTGCAGAATATTTTCAGCCGCTTATTACCCAACCTGTCTTTTCAGACAGCATTGTGACCTGGGACCCGTACATGTTTTATCATCACAGAATTTCTTAATTAGTGCACACAATGTACTCATAATCTGTTGATAAAGGAAACATGCTCCTGTTTCTTCATGCTCTGGTGAGTCACACGTAACCTTTAATAATATTAAAATAAAGGAAAAGACAGGGAATTGTTTTGAAAAGGAGAAAAATACACAGCATGGAACAGTGAGGGGTAAGTGAGCATGTAGCAGTTGCACATTTTTTTTTTGTTGTGACCTTGCATGACAAAGAAAGAAATCAATGACATAATTTAAGGTCCTGCACATAATTACTATGATGACATATATTTGATGCAGTCCTTAATACAGGGAGAATTCGAGGGCTTCAATATCTAAAATTGTGATTGGGCTTTAGTACATTTTCAAGGTAATCAACAATTTTAAAAAAGCAAAACATGGTCAATTAATATTTTAGTTCTTGAGATGCCATAAATTTCTATAATTTACTTGTCTAGACAGATTTGCAGCAGTCTGCTGTCTGAGGACTAGACACATCTATTGTCCAACAGTCTGCTGTCTCGCTAGGCCATGACGGAAGAAATACATTTCTCATGTTCTTTTTTGAATTCCACATTTCCAATAATATTTCCAAATAAGTTCCTTTGTATTCGTCAGGGGTTTCTTGTACGACGTATCATATTTTGTTACTGGCCTGTGTCTTGAACACTTTTTCTTTGATGTCTTAATTTCAGATGGGCGAGTGCCTCAAATAGGTAAAGGATCTGCTGGCTCGGGTTGGGTATCTCTTGTTTCTCAAACAGCGTTCAGGATTTTATCACTCTGAATCCTGCCAAATTTCTTCTCGTAGGGTAGAATGTTCTTATTGTGCAACAAGGCCTGACCCAGATTGAAGTGGCATCCAAAGCAGAGCTGTAATGTTCTGTCTTCCCCCTCTTTTTTTGAGATGTGGCAGCATACCCCCTGATGCCGCGCCCCCCCCCCCCCCGAAACATGCCAGGTCATTTCTTCAGAACAGGCTGGGCTCTCAGCATACTTGCCCAGTCTGTTGAATGAAGTGGCTGGGTTGGCAAGGACTGGGCGACAGTGGCCAGTGGTATCACTAGAGTGTGCGGGGGGTGTGCCAGGTGATGCGCCAGGGGGGTGACACCACTACCGGTCAAAATTTTTAAAACCTTGGTATTTTTGAATAATGCAATCATGTTATATCTCATTCGATGCAGAATTTCATGCACAATGCAGTGAAACAAGCCACACTGAAATATCTCTATTCTACCAAAAGGTATAGCCAAGAAACCAGTGGGGGGTGGGGCAATGTTGCATCACCATGCCCACCACCTGGGATGTTGTCCCACCCACTGCATTGGAGGAGACCCATCATGGGAGTGATGCAAACCCTAGTGACGCCACTGACGGCAGGATAGCAATCCTGGGGCAAGCCACTCCCCTTACCTCAATCTTCACCTCCTCCCGATTCCCATCTTGCTGGGTCTTGAAACAAACAGGCTGGGAGGAGCATGCTGAATGAAATCCTCGTCCACTCCCAGCATGCTCTGCCTGAGCCTTTCACAAAGTGGCCATGCATGAAGGCAGCAGAGTTGGAGAGAAAGAGGGCTGGGGGGGCTCACTTTGCCTTGCCCACCCAGCTGCTTATTCAAATAAACAGGCTGACTCTGCTGTTTGTTTGCAGAAGTGGCTGGGATGGCAAGAAGGAAACAGTGAAGGTGGAGTAGTCCTGTTTTGATCGCCCTCCTGGAAGGGGAGTGATCAGAGCAGGATTTATGTGGTCCACTGTGGCTTCTTTCTCCAGTACCTCTTCCTGAATCTTCATCTTGCTCACCTTCAGTAAACGAGGGGATCAGAGCACAGGGTCAGGTGGCTGGGTGGACAGCAGGCTGGGAGAAGCAGTTGGCAAGCTCAGGACAGTCCTGGTCTGTTCATTGCCTCCTCCAGGCCATTGCTTGAAGCAGCCACTTCCTCCTGCTTCACGGGTAGGCTGCCATGAAGACGGTGACTCTAAGGCTGCAATCCTAACCACACTTTCCTGAGAGTGAGCCCCATTGAACAAAATGGGACTTACTTCTGAGTAGACCTGGTTAGGATTGTGCCCTCAATCTTTAGAAAAAAGAATTGTTCTCAGTTACAGTATAATCTCATTTCACACAAATTAAAATGAGTTTACATAGCTTGTTTGAAAATATGTAGTTGAACAGTCTTTTTTTCCTCCTTCATATTCAAAATAATGAATTCCATTCTTATTTAAGAATGGAGGCAGGAGGTCTGGTCTAGAGGGTAGAGCCTCCATTAGCCTGAAAATAACATCTGAAGGTTGCCAGTTCAAGGCCACTGGTAGCTCTGGGAATGGCGAGACCTTGAAGCAGATGACAAGCGGAGCTGAGTTATTCCACCTTCCATACCTGTTTTGGTGTGAACGACTTGGCTGCCCTTCATGTGAGAGATGAAGGAGCTGCTTGTCAGCCTGTGTGGGGGGCAACTGGAGGCCAGAAGTGATACCAGATCAGAAAGATCCATCTGAAATGTTTTGTGGTTCTTGCAAGACAGAACCTTTCTATGACTGTAAAAATCCCCCGGGGGATTTAGAAACAGCCTGCCTATGTAAATCGCCTTGAATAAAGTCAGAGGAGTAATCCGATGACCAGAAAGGTGGTATATAAATACTGTTAATAATAATAATAATAATAATAATAATAATAATAATAATAATAATAATAATAATAATAATAATAATAATAATAATAATTTATTCAGAACCCAGAATATATTCTTTTATGCACAGATCAGTTTAGTTCAAATGAGACTCTCCATGATATGGAGGTTATATAGATGAGGTGTGTTATTGTGAGTCTCCAGCAGCATTATATGTGCAGCTTACAGATCTGAAGATGTTGTTCACGGGTTCCATGTTAAACCACTAGACAGCCTGAGGACACTCACAGCGACTGGGTTTTGCTAGAACTTTAGAATTGCAATTCAGGGCAGGTTTCTCATAACTAAGGTGCCTTAGACTGCACAAGGATCTGCAGGGAACACAGCAGACAAGCTGCCCGGAGACTTATTGTGAAGTGATCTGTTTTGGGAGCAGAATGTGCATGCACTCCCTCACCTGGAGAAAGTGTTGTGTTGCTCGAGAGCAAAGATAATGCACATTGCACACAGACCTTTGGCTAAGAAGTTTTGTGCTGTGGATCAAGGCTAAGAGAACTTGCTTCTGAAGACGCTTGGCAGATACATGCGCTTCCTTTTGGCTGGAAAGAATGCACACACAATCCTTTGGTTACTGTACTAGAGGGCAGCTGACTCCCAAGACCCAGAGCTGGAAATTGAAATCATGTGCACCCTCTTGTGGCTGAGGAGAGATGATGCACTGGCCTACAATTCCAGTCTAGATCATTTCCTCTGTTCAGCTGTAACAGAGAAAGCAGGTTCCATGACAGTACAAGTCAGGTTTCTTAGTCAATGACTGCGTAAAGTGAGAACATGGAGGCAATTTTACAGAGCTATCATTGCCCTTTGGACACATTTTCCTTTTCTTGGTCCTGCCCTGGTCTCTAGTGTAGCCTGTTTTGCAGATTTTTGTAAAACATCCACTCGGCGCCTTAGAAAAGTTAAATAACATCCAGAAGTGTGATAACACGCATTCTGGTGTGACTTCCATGGTCCATAGCAAGCTAGACATTTCCTCAAAGAGTTTTGGCACTGCTTTAAGCTTTTTTAGAGTACCTTTTAATTATATTTACTCAATGCTTTCCCCCCACTCCTCTATACATTCCCCGACTTAAATTCTCCCCCAATTTCTATTAGCTCATTAGTTTCCCCCTGTCACAGCCAATAGCACCTTTGGGAGGGGCAATGTAAGTCAAAGAATCAGCGCAGCGGGGGGGGGGGAGAATTGGACTTTCTTTGCCCTGTCTTGTGATCCTGATCCATGTCAGGTCATTCCAAATGATTTGGCAAGAAGAAAACCACATTACAAGCCAGTCACAGAACACAAATGTAATGTGCAATTTAGTCCGCACTTACTGGCTGGGTACAGATGACTTGTGAAGCCAGGATTAAGCCATGGTTAAACTGGTTGATCCTGGTTTATTCTAACTAGACTTACCTCAACAAGTCACAGGCTGCAATGCTAACCACACTTTCCTGAGAGTAAGCCCCATTGAACAAATTAGGACTTACGTCTGAGTAGACCTGGTCAGGATTGTGTCCACAGTCTGAAACTACAATTCATCTTGGCTTCAGATTGTGACTCACTGGAGAAACTCTGATTAGAACAAGCTAGAATTCATTGTAACTGTTGAAACTGTAATCTGCTTTTATTTTTTCTTCATTTTTTGGGGAAAAAAGTCAAGTGTTTGAGTAATCAAGTTGAAGTTGTTCTGATTACTCATTTAATGCTCTCTCTCTCTCTCTCTCATTTGTGTGTTAAGTACTAGAACTATGAACATAAGTCATCAGTTCAGACACCTTAGCCCTGCTAAATGATAAAATGTCACCTCATGCAATCAAAATTGTAACCCGTGCCTTTCACTGGAGACTGTGATCAATTGTCACCCAGGCAATTTGCCACTTCTGCCAGAAAATCCAGATGTGCCTGGTGGTACAAGTACCATAATAAAGCTAATTGGCAATTTGCTGGCATTTCACGGTACTACCAAATCTGCTATCTAAGGCCATCCATCTTGATCTGCAAAATGATAGGACTGGTTCTGCCTTTCAGTGATGGGCCACTTTGGACCAGTGGTGTGGCTAGAGGAGATGCAAAGCACTAAGTTTTGCAGGGAGCCTCTCCATGGTATGCAAGTGGTCCCTCAGTGCCAAGTGTACACCTCCGTTTTGCTCCCGCTGCCTGGAATGGCTCCAAAGGGGAGGGGCTGCTTGCACACAGTGGTGAGTCTCCCTGCAAAACTAGGTGCTTTGCACTCCCTCTAGCTACGCCACTGCTTTCGATGACACCTGATTGGCCCCATACATTAAAAAATGTGTGCACATATGGTATGCATATGTCCTGGCCCCTCCCTTAATATCCCTGTAACTTTTGTTAATTGTAATGGCGTGGTTTGTCTGAACTGTCTACATGTGCTGAGGAATTTACTGTAAAAGTAGATGTGGCAGCTTAGGTGCAAGACAGTATGGACAAACCAGGCCCCCATGTGCTTAGGAATATCAACCAGCAAGTTAGAGGAAGCAAAGGAAGGGGCCAGGGTGTGTGCATACCGTCAGCAAACAATCGGACAGAGAAAGTGTCATCCAAACCAAACATATCCGAATGTACTAGAATGGTAAGCAGTAGTAACATTACACTAAGCAACACTGAAATGAACTTGAAACAAGAAAGAAGGTAGAGAAGGCCCCATTGTCTTAGGGCCAAATCCTATCCAATTTTCCAGTGCTGGTGCAGATGTGCCAATGGGGTGTGCACTGCATCCTATGTTGGGGAGGCAGTCATAGAGGCCTCCACAAGGTATGGGAACATTTGATCCCATACCTTGGGTCTGCATTGCAACTGCACTGGTGCTGAAACATTGGATAGGATTGGGCCCTTAGTCATAGTCATAAAACTGGAAGATCACTTGTGGTAGGTAAGATGATAAAATGAGTTGGAACTGCACTTCAGGAAGACATGGAGACTGACAGGTGAGGAACTGTGTTTGAAAAGTGGCCAAATGTCAGAAAAAGATAGAGAAGAGGAAATGATGATCGGGATCGACATACTTGAAGTAATAGAAACACAGAGAGAGCTGAGATCAGGGGACAGATTATCAGTACAATCCACAGCATGTCTGTTCAGAAGTGAGCCCCATTAAGATCAATGGGAGTTGCTGTCAAGTAAGCATGTAGAGGATGGCGACCTATTTAGTGGCAAAGATGCACACACCTTAGAAGTAGATTTTTGACGCACACGGGAACTTGGCTGATGCAGGTGTTAAAGGATGGAGTGCTTTTGGGATAAGGCCATTGCATCTATAATTATACAGGACTGGATGTCTTCACAATGAAGCCAGAAATCTGCCATGCGTGTCAATCACAGGGATGGCTGCCAAGCCTTCAGCACAGCATGTCCGAGTGTTTATGATATGACGTCAGAGTAAAAAAGTTGGTGGAAAACCTATCCCTGTTTCTTTTTCCTCCGTGAAGACGCAGAGTTCAGCTCTTTCTAGTTAGCAAATTTGCAAAACTCAACAGCTACAAAGGCCGTTTTCCCAAAGAGGCACTGCGGCTCACAGCAGGATTTCCACATTTGATGATAGTTGATATGGAAATAGACTACACACAGAATTACTGCATCACTATGACAAGGCCAAAACTCAGCCAGCCAGCTTGCTTTCCCTTCCTTTCTTGCCCTAGTATCTCAAAACTCCTGCTCTTGTAGTACAGTCCTAGGCACATCTACTCAGAAGTAAGTCCCATGGACTTTCATGGGGCTTACTTACCCCCAGAGAGTGTGCACAGGATTGCAGTCTTAGTTTTTTTTTCCAACTCAGCAGGGAAGACTGATATAGTCAATGTATTGGATGATGACGATATTCATACAACCGATTTTTCTGCATGCTGGAAAAGAACAGTTATCATCAGAGTTGCACCATTCAAGGTGAGAGACAGCAGAGTAGGGGTTTGGGCAGCAGAATATAAAAGAAGGAATGTTGTGGGGGGACAGATTTGCAAGCGGGAGGCAGCAGCATCCCATGGGGGACACCATCACGGACCTTTGCCCCATAGCGCGGGTTGGGGAGGTCCACCACTGATGTTCTCCACCCAGAAATATCTGTACATAGCACTTGACTGTATTTTATGACACACTGCAGTGCTGCGATTGGGCATGGCAGTTCTTTGGTTATGGCTATTCTTGGGCCAGAAAGTCTCTCTTTCTTAAAAAGAAGACGTTCTATGAAAAAAAAAAATTCTAGATGGAATTTTCTCTCTGGGCTGGTCACAGTTGTCAAACTATTGTAATACACTTACCTGATTTATAGATTCTGCAAACGCACACATCCTTTTAATTTTTTAAAACATAACCAGTACTTATTATGCCCCCTCATGTGCTGATAAATTAATAAATGTTTTGATTATTATTCATGGATGGTCACAGAATTAGTACTTGAGTCCAAGACCATTAATTTTCACACTCTTAAATGAAACCTTTTATCATAATGGTTCAGGTGTGTGACTGAGAATACCCAGGGACCTTCTGCTCCCAGCATTCTGAATAGAAAATGAATACAATGCAGTGTCAGTAAAGCATGAACCTGAAAATACTTCATGTGCTCTATCTTGCATTCATGTGTGATCTTTGAAATGCCAAGAGATGGCTCTAAATTTTAGCTTATCTCAGTATACATATTTTTCCAGTTTATAATGCCAGGATTTATTATAAGGCAAGCTGCATTTTGCCCAAGAATTTGTCCTTGACTCAGGAAATATAAAACAAGATTCTAAACTTGATGCAGACTGCATGCATCAGGCTGTCAAAGACAGCTGCTCTTTATGCATATGTTCAGAAATTGTTTATTCTTAACTTAACCCCATAGCTGCGCTCCCCATTGCTTTTCCCTTCCCTTTTCTAACATACGAGAATATGCCTACTGGTAATATGCCTACTGGTGGCTGCAAGGACCATTGCTGTGGGCTTCATTCATTAGCAATAGCATTATGGATGCCAAGACTCCAAAGACCTCAAATCCCTTGGAAACTATAGTTGCTGAGGGTCTTGTTGCCTACAAAATGGCTTCTGTCTAATAACGGCTCCTGCTGCAGCCTTATCATTCCTCATCAGTGGGAATTGGGAGGTGCCTAGTTGTGATCTTGCTGAGGAAGAGGCTTGCAAGAAGTCTGGGTGGCTTGCAGGCCTTGTCACATTCCCAGTGTCATTACTGTGAGCAAGCACGACTTGGATATCTGAATGAAGCCCAGTTAAAATAATTTGGGATTGGATCAAAATCGAGCCCATATTTGCTCATTTTAGAAGAATGTGGTCTAGATCAAGGCCAGGGGAGCTTGACCATCACTAGAAATTCCTGTGTATTCTACAGATAGAATGTTCTTAATTTATTTCTGGATTTATGGAATGAATTCTCAGATTTTGGGATGGTCAAAATTGTCTAGAATTTCTCTGGATCCAATGATGAGCCCAAGGCATTAGTCAAAAAAATACGCATTTATATATGTGAATTCAGGCACCTATAACTTGTCTGGAATAAGTGTCTGGAATTTAGAACACCTCAGATTCTTATTTCCTCTTTCTGGTATTACTACACATGTACAGTTGCACAACAGGATGCAACCTATATTAAAAGGAAGTGTAGCAAAAGGTTATATATTGGCAAGTATGACTGTGTCGTACAATCCGAAAGAATGCAAAATATTTTATTGTTCAGGTATGAAACCTTTTACCACGAGATGCTTGCTAACATTACTAGACATATACAGTACTGCTGAGGAGGGCGGCCCAACCATTAGGTGACATGATTGCGGGGGGGGGGGTGCACTGCCTCCCTCCCAAGCCCACCTTGCATGGCCATGGACCCAACCCATGGATTCATGGAGGGACCATAGCGTGGGCAATTACATCAGAAATATACTCAGATCGGACTTTGTCCATTTCTACATCAGTAAATGACTTCTAGAACCCATAGATCAGTGTTTCTCAAACTGTGGGTCGGGACACACTAGGTAGGTTGCGAGCGAATTTCAAGTGGGTCCCCATTCATTTCAATATTTTATTTTTAAAATATTACAGGTCCAGCCCATTTATACACGGATTTTTTATACACGGATCTGACTCAACACGAATGGCCCCTGCAAATGAGAAGGAATGTGCCAATCCCTGGAGAAGGGGAAAAATGCACCCCTTTAAAATCAGTTTAAAAAACCGAACAGTCCTTTAACAATAGCCTCCTTAATGAGGCTAAAATTAAAAATTTTAATTTTTATCTGACTACTGTTTTTATAATATGTTACAATATGTTATTTTTTATGTTTTAAACTATGTTTTTAATGTGTTTTAACATTGTTTTGTAAGCCACCTTGAGTCCCTTTGGGGAGAAAGGCGGGGTAAAAATAAAGTATAATAATAATAATAATAATAATAATAATAATAATAATAATAATAATAATAATAATAATAATAATAATAATGAGAGGGGGGCAGCTGGCTGACAATCCATCAGTCCTTCTCTCTCCAGTGGCCCCTCTGATCACAAAGGTCAGTAAGACTGTTTTTAAATCACTGGAACAAAGAAACTTTGTTTTTTAAATTGATTTGCTATGGTGTGTTTTTTGCCATCCAGTGAGTGCTTGGAACGGAACCCATGCGAATAATAAGTCTCAACCTGTATACTTGATGCTACCATGGTATGTGACTACATTTGGGAAAATGTTACAGACCTGTACTTTGAACAAGCTACTATGTATATTCTTTTAACAATGATTGTCAATGGGACTTACTCCTGGGTAAGTGTGGGTAGATTGCAGCCTAAGACTGTCAAAATTTTTCCTGCTTGATGATGTCACTTTCAGTCATGACATCACTTCCAGTGGGTCTTGACAGATTCTCATTCTAAAAAGTGGGTCCTGGTGCTAAATGTGTGAGAACCACTGCATAGATGATTGAGCAAGGCCAGAAAATATGATAAGAATCCACAGGATAAAATGATAGAATAAAAATCCACACACCACTAATATGAATCTGGTGTCAGGTTAAAAATTATAAATCTTCATCTGTTTGGTATAAAATACCATTGAGATTGTAATTTTCAAAAATCATCCTTTAAAACAGCTGTTGTTAATCTAATTGGACATTTTTCTAGATCTACCTCATGTTTTCTGAGCTAAATGGTAGTTTGCTCTTCAGACAAGTCATTCTTACCGAAATTTTCCCAGGGAAGAACCATTCAATTAAAGATGTAAATTTCATTGGTAATACAAATTGATACTAGGGTGGTGTTCATTTCTTCATTGTTCTTAATGGGGTGTCATTTCCCCTGTTTTTCATTCGAAACACATATATGGCAGATATCCTTGGAGGTTTCTTCTGCTGTATGAATTCTAGCCCTAGTCTTTGTCAATAGTTATAATCAGGTAATTTAGGCCCAAATCCTATCCAACTCTCCAGGGCTCATGCAGCCATACCAACAAGGTGTATGTTGCATCCTGCAGTTGGGAGGCAGTTACAGAGGACTCCTCAAGGTAAGGGAATGCTTGTTCCCTTACCATGGGGCTGCATTGTGGCTACACCGGAGCTGAAAAGTTGGATAGGACTGGGCCCTTATTTGTGGGGTATATTGCTAAATAAGAATATAATTCATTGGAGTATGTTCATTTTAATGGCAGCAATTCCACCCATCCAAGGATGGCCCATCCATGAGGCAAACTTAATTGCTTACAGTGGGTTGTGAAGGGAAGCCCTGCAGCTGGCCACTCCACAGGTGGTATGTGCAAGACTCCCAGACCCTGGCTGCCTGGTAGCGAGACCAGCAATGCAAACTGACCAGTAGCGGTAAGGAGGCTCAGCTCAGCAGGTGTAATCCCCTTTGAAAGGAATTCTGTGAAATTCCTTTCCAGAAATCTGTGCAATCCCCTTTGAAAGGAATTAGGTGCCCCCACCACATCCTCTGGTGCCCCCACCTTCAGGTGCTGCCTCCACCACATGCTCCTTCAGGTGCCGCCGCCACCACCATATCCTATGGCCAGGAGTTCCACAGACTACTACTATCACGGCAGCAGGTAGTGAGCTTGTAACCTGTGAAGAACTCTTCCTTGAGAAATCTGTGCAATCCCCTTTGAACTGCATCAGATGTCCCCACCACATGCTCCCCAGGTGCCACCACCACATCTTGTAGCAAGGAGTTCCACAGGCTACTACTATCACGGTAGGTAGTAAGCTTGTAACCTGTGATGGATTTTTCCTCCAGAAATCTGTCCAATCCCCCACCACATGCTCCTGTGCCCCCTCCTCCAGGTGCTGCCTCCCCACACCCCCCTTGCCCCCACCCCCCTTCAGGTGCGGCCTCCCCCACGTGCTCCTTCGGGTCCCCCACACCCTGCGGCGAGGAGTTCCACAGAGTCATCCCAGGAGGGGCCCTGGTGGCGTAGCTGGAGGGGGCGGGGGGCGCCCCCCAGCTACGCCCCCGCCCGGCAGCGCAGCCTCCGGAGGCCCAGTGAGCAGGGAGCCCTGGCACTCCGGAGCGGGGAGGGAGGAGCTGGGCGCCGCAGCTCAGCCCCGCCCCGCCTCCCCGCGCGCTGGCAGCGCCTCCCCCTGCCGTCGGTGCCTGGCTGACAGGGAGCGCCGGGCGAGCCGCGCCGAGCCAGGCCGGGCGGCGGAGGATGGTCCCGGGGCGCCCCTGAGCCTCTGCGCCCCGCCATGTTCCGCAGGATCCTGCAGCGGGTGAGCGGAGGGCAGGCAGGCGGGCGGGCCCCTCGCAGCGCCGCGCGGGGAGGCGGCGGGGCAGCCCGGCCTGCGTGGACGGCCCGGCGCTCCTTGCCCTTCCCTTCCCCGCCCCGCGGGCGCGCTGCTGCTTCCTCCGCGCCCGGGCCTTCCTCGCCGCCCGCCCGCCCGCGCACGCGGTGGGCAGCCAGGGCTCCGCTGCTGCCGTGGGCGGGCAGGCCGGCTGAGCCCCAGCCACGGGGGGACTCCCAGGGAGAGTGGCAGCCTCGCAGCCCGGTCCAGAGCAGGTCTACTCAGAAGCAAGTCCCATTACAGTCAGTGGGGCTTACTCCCAGGGAGGTGTTCGTAGGGTGGCAGCCTCAGAGTCCAGTCCTGAACAGGTCTACTTAGAAGTAAGTCCCTTTAGAATCAGTGGGGCTTACTCCCAGGTAAGCGGGGACAGGATGACAGCCTCAGAGCCCAGGTCTAGGCACGTCTACTCGGAAGTAAGCCCCACTATAGTCAATGGGGCTTACTCCCAGTCAGAGCCCAGTTCTAGGCATGTCTTCTCAGCAGTAAGTCCCATTAGAGTCAATGGGGGCTACTCCCAGGTAGGTGTGGAAAGGGCAACAGCCAAGTCTAGGCATGTCTATTCGGAAGTAAGTTCTATTATAGTCAATAGGACTTACTCCCAGGTAGGTGGGAGTTTTGCAGCCTTCGAGCCCAATCCTAGGCTGGTCTACTTAGAAGTAAGTCCCATTGTAATCAGTGGGGCTTACTCCCAGGTAGGTGTGGATAGGGTTGCAACCTGGAACATGGCTGGTGCTTGTCTGAGGGCTGGGGACTGAGGTGGAATGGGGGGTGGGGAGTTCCTGGCTCCACCTTGAGGCTGTGCCTGGGGATGGGTTGAGGGGGCATCACCTGTGAAGTAAATGGAGTCTCTCCCTTCCTATATGTGTAAGGCTTTGGCCTGGCTGTGCCAGAGTGGCTCCAGGCTGCAGCGCTTGGCAGGGTTAATTATCACAGCTCTGACAGGGAGGTGTCTCTGGTTAGGCTGGAAGGAAGGCATTACTCATGATGGGATCTGTTCTCAGGGTTGTGTTATTAGTTATTAAGCGTAACAGCAGATGACAGCCTCTCCCTGTGAAGTTACAGAAGCTGGTTGGGGTGTATTCTCACAGCCAACACATCCCAAAGTTGGTGCTGAATATTTGAATATTTATTTAGTTATATTAAATATATGAAATATTTACTCCTTGCCAGAGGATGCGGTCATGGCATTTGACCTAGATGCCTTTCGAAGGGGATTGGACAGAGTTCTAGCAGAAGAGTCCATCACAGGTTACATACCATAATGGGTATGGGCAGCCTCCTGGTTTTAGAAGTTGGCTGCCTTAGAATGCCAGATGCAAGTGAGGGGACCATCACAAATGGAAAAGTCCGTTACAAGCTTACTACCTGCTGCCATGATAGTAGTAGTCTGTGGAACTCCTTGCCATAAGATGTGGTGGTGGCACCTGAAGGAGCATGTGGTGGGAGCACCTGATACCTTTCAAAGGGGACTGGACAGATTTCTGGAGAAAAAGTCCATCACAGGTTACAATAATGGATATGGGCAGCCTCCTGGTTTTAGAAGTTGCCTACCTCAGAATGCCAGATGCAAGTGAGGGGACCAGGATGCAGGTCTCTTATTGTTTTGTGTGCTCTCTGGTGGGCCAGTGTGAGATACAGAAAGCTGGACTAGATGGGCCTCCAGCAGGGCTCTTCTTGTGTTCTTATGAGTGGCAATCTGCCCCTTGGACAAATAGCCAGATCTGCACATAACTGTTCTGCTACTGGCATGTGCTGTGTGGGAGAGAGGCGTCAAGGATGAGGAACTGAATGAATGAATGCTTTTTGCAGAACAGTCCCTATATTCTCAGCTGCAGTGAACCTTAAAAGAGATCAGGGCTGAGCGCATGATGGACAATATTACATATAAATGCTTACTTTTAACCAGGGACTTAATGATTACTCTAACCTGGGTCTGCAAATTGAATTCATTGAGGGGAAAATATTGGCATTCCTGGTATCATTGATGTCTCTGTCCACATGTACAAGCTAGTAGTAATATGTAGCAAATGGAATGAGTGGAACACCCACCTGTGTTGCTTACTATCACAAAGTCAGGCTTGTGTAATCATTAAGACCTAAATCCTAACCAACTTTCCACAGCTGACACAGCTGTGCCAATGGGGCATGTGCTGCATCCTGCAGTTGGGGGTCAGTCACAATTGCCTCCTCAAGGTAAAGGAATGTTTGTTCCCTTACCTTGAAGCTGCATTGCTCTTATGTCAGAGCTGGAAAGTTGGTTAGGATTGCACCCTAAGGGTGCTGTTGTATCCACAGTGATCTGGGAGTAAGCCCCATTGACTATAATGGGACTTACTTCTGAGACATGCATAGGATTGGGCTGTAGGTCCCTGGTGAAAAAGTAAGCCTCTGTATGTGATAGTATCCACAGTGCTTTCATCCCTGATCTCTTTTGTGGTTCATTGCAGTTGAGAATATAGGGATTGTTCTGCAAAAAAAAATCATTGGTCACAATTCGATCTCCCCCCTGAAGGAAATTTGAAAGAAGGTAGCAAAATGATCATGCTTGGTAAGGATACTTCAGAAAGCCTGGAAGGCAGAAGTTACTATTGTCTGATTATTTATGCTACTTCCTCTTTGAGTGTGAATGGTGGAAATGCTTTGTGAATCACATTTCTGGGTTGGTCCAGAATGTGGCACAGGGTTCCTGTGATCTTTAGTCCAGAGTACTCTTTACATTGCATTCTTGGTACGCTTGCTTGTCACCTCCTTAATCACAACCTTTGATATATGCAAGGGGTACTGGGTCGTATAAAAAGGCATAGTCAGTTGTATCTTTGCTTAAAATGTATGTGGTGAAAACTTTCAGGCTCATACCCATGGTAATCAAGTGAACTTTCCTGTTCTTCTGTTGGCTTGTAAAGCCAAACTGGATGAATTGCAAACATACTATCTTAGTAAGAGCTCAGATACCCTGCCCAGCCAATAAATATAGTCACCTATAGCTGTAAAGCTGCCTCCTGTAGCTGACCTCCCTTTAATTGTGTTAGTTTACATTGTTGTTACCTGTTTTACTATTTCTTTTAAGTCCCATTAAAAGATCTGAAGGCCTTAGGAGTGGACCTCAAGAAGTGGGAAACCCTGGCCTCTGAGCGGCCTGCTTGGAGGCAGGCTGTGCAGCATGGCCTTTCCCAGTTTGAAGAGACACTTGGCCAACAGTCTGAGGCTAAGAGGCAAAGAAGGAAGGCCCATCATAGCCAGGGAGACAGACCAGGGACAGACTGCACTTGCTCCCAGTGTGGAAGGGATTGTCACTCCCGAATTGGCCTTTTCAGCCACACTAGACGCTGTTCCAGAACCACCTTTCAGAGCGTGATACCATAGTCTTTCGAGACTGAAGGTTGCCAACACTTTTTTTAAAGTCCCATTATGGTCACTGGGGTTTACTCCCAGGTAAGTGGGGATAGGATTGCAACCTGAGTAAATTAGTATGCACTATTCAGGTACAACCCCCTGGTCCGTCCACTGGCCTGCCATCCCCGTGTCCAAAAGTGCCCCATTCCACCCTCCCTCCACCCCCCAACCCCCTGCACTGACCTTAGGATGGTGTAAACTCACCAGGTCTGGGCTAGGATCTGGCTATGGGAGGATGATGCGTGTCTTTGCCAGCTGCCAACTTTCAGGTTGTTGCAAACATGCCTTGTGGCATGTTTGAAACACTCCTGCGTCAGCATAAAGGGCTGTACATGGCCCATTGTTTTGGATTGTGCCCAAATCAAAAAAGAGCAAAGGATGCACTCTTTGTAGACTTTTGTTAAATGCTTGAAGTATATCCTCTTTAATTATCTCTTTAACTGTGCAGTGTTTGCCCATGGGTCACTGTTTGACTTTATTTGTAACATTCTAAATCAGTGTCTCAACACATGTCCTCCACTGTACAACTTTACATAGTCCACCTATTTGAAGTACCACCGGAAGTAACTGGCAGTGATAGCATTGCCAGTTACTTCTGCGTTGGGAGGCCAGATGCAATATGACCAATACCAGTAAGAGGCTCCGAATGGACTGGAGGGCTTTTTTGAGTGTGGAAAAACATGCTTTGGAGCTCTGCCCGCTGAGCCACTATTTGTTACATCACGTTCCTGGTCTTGCTGCTGGGTGGCAGGTGTCTAGAGGTCCCGCGAGTACCACCAGACACCACGTCAAACACTATAGATTAAGAAACACTATTCTAAAATAAGAGTAAAGTTGTGTTAAACCTTTCCAAGTAGTAAATACTAATATTTTACTGTTGAGTAGCTTTCCCTTTGTTTATGATGGTTAAGATTTAAAATGGTTACCAGTTTAAACTCTATAAGGCATGATAACATCAGTTTAGAGACAAGGACATGTGGGATACATTTGCATTCCATAGGGATTGATTTTTTTTAAGTTCAGCTGTTCTGGAAAAGTTTTTTAAAGTGCCACCGATTATGTACAATCATATTTTTAAAAGTCAGTGTTTTTAAAAATATTTAAATGAGCTTTGCACTTCATGTGGAAAACTCATGCACATACACATTGGTGTTTCTTGTAGCATATATGTAAAGTGTGTTTGGCATACATATTCATTCAACTCTGGTTTCCATGATCTGGGCAGCCAAAGCATTGCAGGAATACTTCTGGGTATCTGTTCCTGACAAGCCAAGTGCTGTTTGAAACAGTGCTATAGGAGACACGATAGAAGAAAATGGATGCTGATTGGCTAGAATGCTCTGTTACAGCTATTACAGTAACACAACTCTGGGCAAAGAGTGCTGTAACAAAGCAGTGCTGACAGAAGCACCATTATTGGAGGCTTTACTGTATTTGACTATGGTCTTTTTGTTGCATAACTTACTAAAAATGACTAGGTATTTGTGATCAGAAAAGCATATATTTTCACCTTCTCTGTCAAAAGGTCAAACTTATTTGGTGCCTTCTGTAAGCTCAAACAGTTCACATAGTGCTGTCTCCCAATGTGTGAGTAATTCAAGCAACTGCTTAAGGCTGCAATCCTATGCACACTCTTGGGAGTAAGCTCCATTGGAAACACTTACTTCTGAGTAGACAATGCCTAGGATTGTGCTCCAGGTTTCTCTGTATGAGTGCAGGAACCACAGCTACTTACACATAGATGTTGCTATAAGGATGAACATTGCTTGCATGTGTGTTTGTTATGGCTATGAAAAGTCTGCTCATCCAGTTCGTTTGTACATATACAGACAGTTCAAGGCATTAAATAATGTTATTATGAATACAAATACAAAGAAGCTATGTTGGAGTAAATAGGGACAGTTACTCTCCCCCTTGCTAAAGATCTGGACTCATCAAATATTGGATACTGTAATATTTTTTTTTCTTTCAGACTCCGGGCAGAGTTGGGTCTCAGAGTGCTGACTCAGAATCATCTACAGTCCCGGGAAATCCAGTGGATGTCAACAATGACAGCACATCAGAGGTATTGTTTTGCAATAGTACATGAGCTTAGATGTTTTTCCCCCTAACCTTGGATCTCACCTGCCTCTCTGAAAATGTTTTCTTGGGATGCCTCCACCCTAGCCCTAATATTACCATTGGTATAGTTGCAGTGTTGTGCAGTATTCATAAAATGTTGGTTTATGTAGTGTTTGGTGCAGTATTTTGGCAAATTCCATACTTGTTTTCTGGCACAGAAATGTGAGGATTGAGAAGTGAGTTTTCTGGCACAGAAATCTGAGGATTGAGAAGCGAGTTAACCAAATAAAATAGCCATTAGTATGTGTACGTAGGAGATCTCTCAAAAAATCAACATATTCCCAGTATCCGGCATAGTGTAGTTCTGAATAAGGGGCTGCTGTTACCCTGCACATGTCCAATCTCGTCTGATCTCGGAAGCTAAGCAGCGTCAGACCTGGTTAGTACTTGGATGGGAGACTGCCTGGGAATACTGGGTGCTGTAGGCTTATACCAGGGGTGTCCAAAGTTTTTGGCAGGAGGGTCGCATCATCTCTCTGACACTGTGTTGGGGGCTGGGGAAAAATAGAATTAATTTACATTTAAAATTTGAATAAATTTACATACGTTTACATAAATGAATATATTAAAGATGAACTTACATGAATGAATGAAGGTCTTGCAATAGCTGAAGGCCTATAGAAGGTCTTGTACAAAGCAAGGCTGGCCTTTCCTTTGCTGCCGCTACTGCATCACAGACGTGAAACAGCAAGCAGTGGAGAAAGCCCTCATCCCACAGCTCACACAAGAGGTCAAACAGTTGCCCTCGTGCTGAGAGCAGTTGCATCAGTTGCGTCAGCAGTGCGGGCTCCAACAAATCTCTGGAGGGCCAGAGGCTCATTGGAGACTGGGGGCTCCCTGAGGGCTGCATTGAGAGGCCTCGAGGGTCGCATGTGGCCCCAGGGCTGGGGTTTGGGCATCCCTGGCTTATACCATAGTCTTTCAAGACTGATTGAGGCCTTGCAAATATGTCTCAAAAAATCAGTAGCGTTCAAACATAAATCCTGTAACATTTATCAGGGAGTAAGTCCATTGAACTAAATGGGGTTTGATATAGTGCAGTTCTAAGCATGTCTACTCTGCCTGTCTCCCCATATACTTGTTTGATATTGATGACCAAAAAGAACAAAGTTTTTCAGTTCATAGAATCTCCTTTTCTAATTCCCTGGAGGCAGTTCTTACTAGCTTTAGGAAACAAAGCAAGTGACTGTATTTAAGCTCCAGCTATTTAAATACCAAATGAAATTGTGATATCGAGTCTTTCTGCAGACTTACCTATATTGGACTTTTTAGTATGCTACAACATTTCAACTTTTTATGTTGATTTGCTGTATGATTTATGATTATTGCAAACTGTCAACCTACATCAGAGTGTAATAATAGCCTTGTGAAGAATTGAAATATTGAATATACGTATATGCATTTGATTGGGTACAGCAAATTTTTTTTTGGGGGGGATCTCAAATTTCAGTGTTGTATCTACAAGTAGAAAATAGCTTGGGCACAAGGGAAATGTTTTTTCTTCTTTGGTTTGGTATGGCACGCAAGTCGGTCTAGTGCAGGGGTGTCAAACTCATTTCATACAGCGGGCCAAATAGCATTTATGATGCCTACTGAGGGCTGGAAGTGATGTCATTTGGCAAGAAATAATGTCATTTAATAGGTCATCATAACCAGAAATAAGCACTTTTTTCTCACTTAGGAACACATTAGCTGCAAATGACAGAAGAGAAGATACACAAATTTTGATCTTATTTCAAGATATAGCACAGCCCAATTATCATGCGAGCCACCCTTTCAGCAGTAACACCTTAGCAGCTGAGAGCCCGAGGGCTAGTTTAAAAGCTCTCGCACACCGCATCTGGCCCTCGGGCCTTTTGTTTGACACCCCTGGTCTAATGTGCTGGAAAACTCTGTTTTGTCATTCCCTTTCAAGACACCCTTTAATGCATTTTATCGAGTACTATAGTATGTTTTAGTGGGGAATTCCACTGTGCTATCCACAGCAAAACAAATGGGTTACATCTTGAGCATCTCTCATTTATTTCATTACCAAGTAATTAACACTGAATACTGCTGTGAAGTGAAAATGGTGACATTGAGATGTGATAATACTCTGTTTTAACTCACAAGAATTACTTCAGAATGTCAGGTGCATGGGAAGGCAGCAGGACACAGGTCTCTTGTTGTCTTGTGTGCTCCCAGAGACATCTGGTGGGCCACTGAAGCTGGACTAGGTGGGTCTTTGACCTGATCCAGCAGGACTGCTCTTTTGTTCTTTAAGACTGAGGTTTATATAGCTCTTTTAGATTTTCTAGATGCCAAGTATGTATGTAACTTGATATACATAGTATGCTTTTTCATGGAATGAGAGTAAAATTAATCCTGCAATTAATTCTTCTAGGGTTGATCGAATTAATAGCTGTATATGAAATCATATTTTTTCAAATGCTGGTTTAGATAACGTGGGTTATTACTGTGTCAGTTAACTGTCTGGGTGGGAAGCAACAAAATAAAAAAGGATAAATGATTTTGTGTGTGTGTGTGTGTGTGTGTGTTTGTTTTTTAATTTTAAGGCCCAGGTTTGATTGTGGTAGTTCCTTCCACAGTCTTTTACTTCTTTCATGTTTTAAATACTGTTCAGGTGTGCCCTTCTCATCCGTGGTTTGACTATCCGCGGATTTGACTCAACGCAGTTGGCTACTGTGGACAAGAAGGACCCTGCTGATCTGTTGAAGGGACAAAAATCCTTTTAAATTGCAGTTTAAAAATAGCTCTTCTTCGCTTAGTGGAGCAGCAGTGCATCAGGCAAGCAGTCTTAGGCTGCAATCCTAACCACACTTTCCTGAGAGTAAGCCCCATTGAACAAAATAGGAATTACTGCTGAGTACACCTGGTTAGGATTGTGCCCTTAGGGGATTAGAATTGCTATTTCTGGGTCGTGCCACGGTTGCGACACCCTTCCTTGACTTTCCCAGAATGCAATGTGGAACTGTTTAATACTTTTACTTTGCATTCTTCAGTGTACCAGTGCTAAGAGAGAAGGTCGCTGCTGCTCTATCGTTGTAAGAAAAACAATTTTTAAACCACAATTTAAAGGGACTGTGCAGACTGGTAATGTGCAGACAGTGGTAATGGAAAGGGGTTGTTGGACAGGACTGATATCCTGTGAACTTAGGAACAAGGTACCCAGCCATTGAGCTATGTAGTACTGCATGGGCATTTTCAGTTCTCTAAAGTCATGTTCATATTGTTTTAATGTACACATGGTTCTTATTTTAAGCAAATAGGATCACTTTTGGAAGTGATGTAGTTCTTTTTTACAAGATGATCCTTCTAATGAAAGAAAAATAAAGGTATACTGGTGAAACCTTGGTATTCACTGATTTGACATACCATTGATACAGAGGTGCACCTTTAAATGCCTTGTAACAAGGAAAAAAGCATCAAAATCCAATTTCCTATCATCACGCTATTAAATAACTATACAGTAATTTCATTGCACTAGATTCCGTTATTAAACCCAGTCTAGTGGCTGAATGTGGTATAGTGTCTATATACCAATGCATTCTGGGGCGACAGTGGAGAAGCAAGAAACCTGGAAGTGGGTCTTTAAAGCTATTTCCACTGATTTGGTATCCACTGATTTTTTTAAATCCATGGGAGTTCTGAAACAGGACCGGAGGAGCTCTGCATCCAGAGCCTCTGTGTTGGGTCTGCCGTCTGACATGGAGGCTCTTGATTCTACGGCGATCCAAGGGTTGCCGCAGAATTGAGTAACTCCATTGCAGGACTACATACCGTACCCAAGGGAAAAAAAAGTTCCCTTCCCCCAAGGAGCTGCCGGTGGCTGCCTGGTTGTGTTCAGGAGGATGCCGTGGCAACCATTTTCAGAGTAGATGGTGGGGATACACTCACTTTTTCTTTTTTATCTTAAGAGTAACGAAGATGAAATAATTCTGAGATGCTGGGATTGGGATACGGAGCAATACCTTATTCTACCTGTTTGCCATTCTCTTTGTTTACAAGATTTTTTTTTAAAGAGGTCCATGCCTAAAAGCAATTGTTTCACAGGGCTTCATCTGTCCAGTGTGTATGAAAATGTACGTTTCTGCTACTGATCTGAATGAACATTACCAGAATGCGCACGTTGGGACCAAAACAAGGAGACCAGAGCTTCGTGAGCTACCTGCCGTTACTGTGGGTCTTGTTTATTTGGCTTCAGCGGCATGGTTATGGGTTGCTTGTAACCAATGATTGCTTTTCCTTTCTGGTTGCTTTGGTGTGGGCCCTTTTCAGCTTTTCTGGAGAATACCTGCTCAAGGGATATAGAGGTTATCCTTATTTTTCTTTGCATCCCTAATAAGGTAATGCTAAAAAAGGTGTAAGGAGTCTTATGTGATGTTCTTTCTTCTTTGCAACTATTCTTAAAAAAAAAAAATCTGAAGTACTGAAGATTTGCCCTTGCATAGTAGAAAATAATTTTGCATGCTTTTTTAATCTAGATATTTGAACAGTTTAATAAATTATTGGATGTTGTTTTTCTGTATGTCATAGTGAACCTACATATTCCTGTACCCCATGTCGATGCTGGGTGGCCCCAATGGGTCTCCTCAGAGCTGTGCCAGCTATTTTGCTGGTGCAGAACCAAGGAGGCCTGTGTAGGGCTTCGTGGGTTGGGAGGGGGCATAGGAGTCAGTGGCAGCTTCTGCCAGTTCCACCCCCCTGGCCCGATTCTCACTCCAGCCTGCTCTCTCCCAGTTCAGTTCTGGAGAAACTTCTGAGGCCTGTAGAGGCCACCATCTGGATGTGGAAGAAAAGTGACTTCTATTGACAGATTAATATAATATGCAGTTTATTAATTTATTAAAGGTGCATAGTAGCTATGTAGACATGTTCATAGTTGGCAAATCGTTTCTTTAAGCAGTTCATCTTGGTTTGTCCTTTTATTTAGGGGGGTGTTCTAACTTACTAGACTGCTTGGGAGAGTAGAACATTTATGGCTTGATCTTGTTTCAGACAGACTGAAAGCTTCTTCAGTTGTGGTATTGCAAACAAGCCTCTCTGATATGACCCAATATCCTTTATGAAGGCATTTCAGGTGATTTTTGGGGATCAGTTCTGCTTTTAGTTAGGTTAGCCCAGTGTTTCTCAAATTGTGGGTCAGGTCCTGTTTTATGGTGGGTCCTGCAGAGCCTCCAGTGAAAACATGGGGGATGGAAAGTTCGGGTATCTAATTGCCTCAAGCCCTGAGGCTATTCAAAAATCAGGCAGCTAACTGCCCTGCAAACAGCTGAACTCCTGCAGTTTGCAAGCTTGTGTAAATATAGGGAGATAAAGTTTTTGAGAGTCTTTTTTCTGGAGTGGTTTCCCCCCCCAGTTCCATCAATGACGGGGGAACTGGAGGCAGGGATAGTTGGGGCAGATGAAGGCTGGGGTCACATAACTAAGCCCCTCGAGGCTATTCCTCAGAATAACTGCATTACAAGAAGTGGATTGAGGCTCGTTTTGCAAATAATAAATAAATATTACTTGTAAACAAATGAAAATATTATTTTATTTTTATTTTATTTTTATTTTTAAAATTGTGACTGCTGTCTGTGGGACCTGCATAGGAACTACAACCTGATCTTTTAAATTTTTCTATGTTAATAAGAACTACATTACATGTGACTATTAAGCGTGAATTTCCATATTTGGTAGTTTTAAGTTGGATCTAGTACTTTTTCTATAATCTCAGCGAGTTTTGGGACATTATTTCAGCAATCCTTACAGCAGCCACCATAAGGTAGAAGTTGGCAATAATTATTGTTGTGGTTTGTTATGTAGGTAAAGAGTCTAGGACTGACTTTGGAAGCTAATGCCTTATTATGTCTGTCTCATGTTACTTCTTCCCTAAATGTAAATGTATGTGCATGCAGGAAACTTGTACTTGGATTGCATTGTTGCTGCATGAGTGCTGGTTTCCTCCCATTCTACTCGTGAATTTTTATTTATAAATGTCTACCTTGGTAGTCCCAAACTCCTCCTGGGAAATTGGGAACCACAAGTGCTTGTGAGGGTGGGGCTATGGCAGTGATGTGGTCTCAAGGATCAAGCCGCTGCCAAGGACAAAGGGGTCTTTTCCTCCTTACCTGGCAATAGTGCCGGTCTCTGGAGGTGCAAGGAGCCCCGTGGACTCTTCCACTTGGCTCCCCAAGCCTCCTGTTAGCTGAAATAAACAATTAGAAACAATTAGGTTTCCGATAGTTTATTTCAGTTAATCGGAGCCCTGTGAAGGTTATTTCCCTCTTTATATTTCCAACTCTTCAGTTGCTCCTAACTGCCATGTTTATCAGTTTACATAATGATGTAATTATAAAACACAAATTACAAGGCTGTATAACTCAATACACACAGCCACAATGTTAAAAATGCTCCTGCTAGCCGAGATGCTACCAAATGCTTGCATTGGCATTGCTGATTGGCTTATCTCTTACCCACAAGGTCCTGTTGATGGCAGTTATGAACCCATCTTAAAGTGAATAACGTATCGCATATTGAGCCTTGTTTTGCAAAAGAGAGTCTATTGTAAAGTGATTTGACTGTAAAGCGGGGGTCCACTGTATACTTGCATATAAGGGCATTTATAATGTTAGGACCAACTTAGTCATGGCTTCCAAAGAGCAATCTATTACGCGAAAAGATCATGATCATTATTTTTAGGGTTTTTTTTCTTTTTATTCTTTGGGTAGTATTGTAAAATTTGGTTAATATTTCAGTGTGTTTACTATCTTCCACCCTTTGGCAATGTCATTTTAATTGCTCATACAGTGTGCAATCGATATTTACGGATTTGGGACCCACAGAGTTGATCATCCACAGGTTCTGAACTCACAGATTTGGGCTCACCTTGCCGTCCAAATCCAACCAGAGCACAATTTGGAAGGTGATCTGAAGGCACCTATAAAGCATTCTGAGCCTTGTCGAAGCCGCGCAGGCCTTCCCTGGGTCTCAGGGTGTCTTATAATTGCATAAAAATGTCACTTCCAGTTTTCCCTGAGAAACCAGAAGTCACTTTTTTTGCTCAAAATGGGCATTTGGAGGGTTGGGGAGGCTGTGCATGGCCTCTGGCCCTCAGATCACCCTCTGGACCTAACTGGAATGCAGCTTCAGTTGGGTTTAGAGGTTTTGGGATGCCCACATCAGCAGATCTGAGCATCCATGAATTTCAGTATCTGTAAGGGTTCTGGGAACGGAACCCCTGCCGCTAACAAGGGCCCGCTGTACAATTATACTTCTAATGCAATTATACTTAAAAAAAATTTTTTTAGTTTTATTTGACAATTGTTGAAACCTCAGGGAGGGTTCAACAAAAATATGAAATCGGTTACATTAATTTTAAAATACAGCACAAAGCAAGGAGGTGAAAGTGAATATAAAGCTCATTAAGAGAAATAGAGAACAAATTCATTATCATCAATCCCAATTCCCATTGGGGAAGCTATCTCAGCTGCATTCATGTTTGACATTTGAATACAGTGAGCTTTATGCTGAAAGTCCTATTTTTTTTTTTTTGATCCTTTGAAAATAGTGCAGGTCATAGGCAGATGCTGTTACCTGTATTTAATGTCCACTAAGGCTGCAATCCTGTACAGTACACATTTTCCTGGGAATTCCATTGAATACAATAGAATTCACTTCTGCGTAGGCATGCATAGGCTTGTGCTGTAAAATACTGTAGTTGGCTGTGAAAGGGATTTCACAACATAAAGGGAATTATCAGACTGAATCTTCCACTTTTGTAGCATAACAAAGCTTTATGCCCAGTGTGGTGCATTTGCAGGACGCTTGCCTTGCTGTGTTCTGCTATATGATAAGTAATAGCATGTGTTATTTTGACAGTGAGATCAAATATGATTGAACCACTTGAGTCCTTTGCTAAAAGCTATTTAGAATTTCTTTATTGTTACACTTCATAGTCAAAAGGCTATTGTATAAGATACTAAAGGAAGAAAATGGAGAATACATCTTGTTATAATTTTTTTCTGCATTTGTGGCTGGTTTCTTTAGACATACCTGCTTTAAAGAAGTAAAGTGTTTTGTCCAAACCTGAAAACTGTATGAAATTATTATGCTTGTTCCTTGTTCTTCTCATTTCTGTTTTTTGCCACAAAATCAGAATATTATATTGTTTTAGGTAAATCATGAAATAGTTTTTTTTAATGCTAGTGTTATTTTCTGTATTTTTCTTTTTTATTCACACACAAAAAAATAAAGGTTAAAAAACCTAACTTTTGCTAGTTTAGGTGAAGCCAGTAGAAGTACTACAAAAGGGAATATAACCAAAAAAATCTATAGGCCATACTATTAAATGCTTGCTGTTTTTGCTTCCTATTGTAGGGGTTTATTTGTCCTCTTTGTATGAAATCCCATGGATCAGCTGAGGAACTTTTTAAACACTATGAAGCAGTCCATGAATCAGGAATTGATACAAGTCATGGAGGAGAATCCAACTTGACTCCAAACAGGTGCTGAGCAATACTGGTTTGTTTATTCTGTAGTTTTTTCCAAACTTAAGTATTAGTACTAAGTACATTTTAAGCATGTTGTAATCTGCACACTAAAGAATACACTAAAGCATGTTGACCTACCATTGATAAATACTTCAGATGAATGACAGACTGAAAGTTGAGACTGTTGAAAGCATTCCAAAGTTTTTCTTTCCTCTGATAATATGGAACAAAAACAAATGTGCTAAAATAATCACGTATCTTGTGGTAGCTCCCATTTTGTGAAATTCATTCTAGAGAAAGATAAAAAAGATTCACACCTTTGGCCCTTTTTCAAGGACAGTTAATATTATAATTTTGCCAGTTTTATGAATTGTTAGTCTCTGATTTTGTATAGACTTTTGCTAAAAATGCATATTGATCCAGTAGTTGATAAAACAACGACTTGTTGTTTTAAGTAGATGTATGCTTTCTGGACCAAAAATTCTGCATGAAATGAATTAATTATTCATTCATTTTTTTATTTAAAAATGTGCTCCTATGCCAGAGCACATATCTAATACATTGAATGCTGTCCCTTGTTCTTCTCATTATTCTAATTTAAATAGAAGTTGCTCAAGCTATTATAATCATACTGGTTAGACTTCCTAGAGCGTTGTTCAGTTCTTATAAGACTGAAACTGGGAAAACCAGAAGTGATGTTTTTATGCCTTATAAGGCGTTCTGAGGCCCAGGGAAGTGGCATTCTGAGAAGACTGTATTCATTTAAAATATTTAAAACTGCAGTGTAAAGCACTCTTAACAAGCAAGCCCACTGGCAATCCTGGTCTAGTAGCATTTGGGGCAAAGGCTGCAGGCTGCCATCCTCCTCGCTGAGCTGCTGCCCTCCCCAAAGTTGCCACCCCCTGCCTCCCTTTTGAAGGCACGGAAGAAACTATAAGTGACGTTTCAATCCTCTTAGAAGGCATTCTGAGGGCTGGGGAGGCTTCCCGGCCCTCAGAAGTCTTTCTAAGGTCTTGAAAATGTCACTTCTGGTTTTCTCCATGAAACCAGATGTTTTTTTGTTTTTTTTTGGCCCTCAGAGTCCTTTACAAGGCCTTCAGAAGATCAGAAAGGCAGCATGCTGTTTCCCTGGCCCTCAGAATGCCTCTGGGCAAAAGTCTCTGGGTGGTATGGGAGAGGGGTGCCATGGAGTGGGGTTGGATAACAGTGTGATGCTGCCCTCCCAGCCTGGTGCCTAGGGCATTTCTCCTCCTTCTCCTCCCTCAGGTGTGCCACTGCGCATGCCCCATTGAAGTGTGACTTCCTTCTCAATAAACTTGTTTTTGATTGGACTGCCTGTTATCTTTAAGTCACTTGTGCTAACACTTTCAGCAGTTTTAGTATGGTGGTTAGTATGAAAGGGAATTAATGCAACACTCTGGTTTTTAATTTAGACTTCAGGAAACTAATAAAAATGACTTGTTTATCTCAGAAAAACACACTGTGTCAAACTGTTTATTGCAGGAAAGCTTAAGCCTAATTGTCTCCTTCTCTTTTACATGGCCTGTGTTCAGAGATGACATAACACTACTACGTCAAGAAGTCCAAGACTTGCAGGCTTCGCTTAAGGTTGGGAGCATGCATTACTCTTTGTTTCAGACTTTCAAGTTCACCAGATGATTGTCCAAAGTATGCTCATGATATGCTTTAATTTTCTTTGTTCAGGAGGAGCGCTGGTACTCTGAAGAGCTGAAGAAAGAATTAGAAAAAGTTCAAGGGCAGAGGCAGCAAGTAATTGCTTTAAAAATACTTGAAGCAGGTTTACCACAAGCAGTTTGTTTTCAACCTTGAAATGGAAGATTAATATCATTTTTGTAAGGCACGTGGCCCGATTCAGTTAGTTCCATAACTTGTTTACGGAAGTAATGCAAGACTATTGCATATACGCACTGCATTTATTATGTATACCAGTAAAGAGACATTTCTGTGTATTAACCCTATACAGTGGTGACAACAGAGTGACCAGTTTTGGTCCTAAGGAACAACACTTTCACACTCCCATCCTGCTGTGTCTTTGCATGACTTTGCACAGCTCTTGGGTAGTGGACTCAAATTTCTCCTCTACGAGCATCCAATTGTTCTCATGGTGTTTTATGTTGTCTCCTCTCATCAGATTGCTTCTTCCTCCTACATCTTTTTACTCTAACCCTGCTTTTTTGCTACTGCCTTTTCTTTGCTAGTTTCTTCTCCTTTATCTAATCTCCCCTTTTGCAGTGCCTGTGCTGGCAAGTGAAGAAACAATTTAATTGACATATTGATTTATTTTAAAATTCACTCTTCAGAAATGTTGGTTGATATCTGCTTATATCCAAACTTTTTGGGAGGAGGGCCACCTCATCTCTCTGATACTGTGTTGGGGGCTGGGGAAAAAGAATTTACATAAATGACTATATTAGAGATGGAACTTATATGAATGAATGAAGGTCTTGCAATAGCTAAAGGCTTATAAAAGCCCTTCCACAAAGCAAGGCCAGCCTTTCCTTTGCTGCTGCTGCAGCATCACAGATGTGAAACAGCAAGCAGCGGAGGGAGCCCTCATCCCGCAGCACATGCGAGATGTTGAACAGTTGCCCTCACGCTGACAGCAGTTGCGCCGGACAAGTGCGGGCTCCAGCAAGTCTCCAAAGGGCCAGAGACTCATTGAAAATTGGGGGCTCCCCAAGGGTCACAAGTGGCCCATGGGCCGGGGTTTGGGCATAGCTGTCTGGCTTAGATGATACTAATCAAATGTGTATTGGAGAGAGAATCTTCTTGTGCTTGATCTTTCTCTTATTTACTGATTCTAAGCAAGTAATGCTGCAGTTCTCCAGGTGCAACTGCTATGCAACGTCATTCATTCTGGTGAAATCCCACTGCAGTGATTGGAGGTCATGTAACAGCAGAGTAGAGTATCTTGTGCCCATTGCATGTGGTGGACTCCTTTATAGAAACACTTGATGTGTAGCAGAGGACCTGTTAGTCTTAGCAATTTACTCAAGCACAGAATTATTCTCTGTCATACAAGTGTATTTAACATCTTGGCATTTTCTGTTCTCTAGTCATAATTGCATACATGAGTTTGAAACACTTAAATGTCTTTGTAGCTTGAAGTATAACTGTGTTTTGCATGATCCAAGAATGAAAATTGCTTATTAAATGTCTATGAAAACATTTGTCTTGTGAATGTCAAATATTTTTTTTTTCCCTTTGAAGGAGTCTAAACCTGATGGACTGGCAACTGCTGAATCTACAGGTGAAAGACTTTTTAAAACAGTCGTTTGTGTGCTGTGTTCTGTTACTATGGGTGGGGAAAGCTTAATTTTAAGACCATATTGCATAAGCTGCATATACCTGAAGAAGATATTCTTATATAAGCAGTATAATAGCCCAGTCCTGTGCGTGCTTACTCTGAAGTAAGTCCCACTGTGTTCAGTGGGGCTTGCTCTTGTTTAGGTGTGTACATGATTGCACCTTTACTCTAGTTAAAGGCATTCAGCCAGCTGTAGTCAAGATAGTTCCATTCAAGCCTCCTTCCCAAGAGCCTGCAGTGAGTTCTACTTTTTGTATAGAGCCCATTCTGAGTGATTTTTCTCTGAAAGTATGTATGCTCCTGTGGCTTGTTTTCCCATAGAACATGTCCTGCTCATCTTGAACATGAGGTCTGGTTGTCTTATATAATGGAACTGGTGTTCATGTTTCCCACCAGCA
Source organism: Tiliqua scincoides (assembly GCF_035046505.1). NCBI lineage: Eukaryota > Metazoa > Chordata > Lepidosauria > Squamata > Scincidae > Tiliqua > Tiliqua scincoides. Next base: position 65,266,086 of record NC_089827.1, read on the forward strand.
AGGTCTGCGGTTTAAACATCTGCATCATCTTGCTGCCTTCTGGTTATAAACAAGGATTTAAATGACCTTTCTTATTGGAGGCTGAAACAATAATTGCTAGTTTTACCATAATTTCCCCCAGATTATTGGGAAACAGTTACAGCTTCATAATTAACTCAGTTAATTTGCTTAGCTAATTAGGTGTTCATTGTGCTATGGGAATTAACTTGTAGTTATCTTCTTTGCTGTATTAGAACACGCAGGAAATCTTTATAGTGTATATGAATAATGTGGGAAAGTAGGCATAAAGAACAAAGAGGTTTAGGTATTATAGGAGGAGGGAAATGTATGTTGTACAAGAGAAGTGCCTCTGCCTAGTGGAACAGGAGGCATTCCTAATATCCTAGAACATCTTCTGATATTATTAGGAGTTAATAAAATGTTTTGGCCCTTAGTTCGAACCTAGCTGTAATATAACATTAATGTAATAGAATCCTTATAAGAAATATGAGACTTCTATTTACTTGATGCATATGTATTTAAAAGATTTATACACACATACTCTGGTAGTATCATGGTCAGCTTGTTCACATTTTAATACTGCACATTGAGAGAACATTTGTGTTTTGAAAAAGCTTATGGTGGTTCTTAGACCCGTCTATTGCTTAGATACAGAGTGGGTGAAATCAAATTGTGTGGTTATCTAAAGCATGCCTTCAACAGTATGACAAAATCAGTTGTAAATTTATTTGATAATTATACTTTCTTTTTAGAATTGGAATCATTAGAACAACAATTAGAAGAAAGCAAAGTAGAAAACTTTAATATTAAGCAAATGAAAGACTTGTTTGAACAGAAAGCAGCACAACTGGCCACTGAAATTGTGGGTAAGTGTCCATACTGATTCTGTGATGTGGCTCTTGTTTCTGTTTAAATTGAGTGAATGACCTTTTGTGTGACCTGTTTCCCAACCAGATCTTAAAGCCAAGTATGATGAAGAAACAAGCCTTCGAGAAGCCGCAGAACAGAAAGTGGCCAATTTGACGCAAGAGTTACAGAAAGAGAGAGGCATCTGTGAAGATTTAAAAACAGAGCTGGTAACTCATATCATGTGCTTATGTCTTTATCATGCCCTTTCCCAATTAGGAAGAAACATTTTTAAGGTTCTAAGTACAATTTTTTTAAAATACAGTGTCTATGTCATATCATTGACAGTGATTTGTACATTTTTCCTTTTAAGAAAGAGACTGTCCTCTTGCCCTAAACCAGTGTTTCTTAACCAGTGGTACAGGTACCACCAGTGGTACTTTCGGTGGTGTCTGGTGGTACTTGCGGGACCTCCAGGCTCCAGCTGCCTGGTAGCAAGACCAGGAATGCAATACATCAGACAGTGGTAGGAGATTCGAAGCATACTTTCCTGCACTCAGAAAAGCCCTCCCATCCATACTGAGCCTCTTACCAGTGTTTGTCGCATCACATCTGGCCTACCAATTCAGAAATATCTGGCAATGATATCATCACCAGTTATTTCCAGCGGTACTTTGAATAGGTGAACCATGTGAAGTGGTATGGCGGAAGACAAATGTTGAGAAACACTGCCCTAAACTGAAAATAATTTTCCACTTGGGGATGTAGATAACCTTTTTCCTCCATATGTATTAATAACTGTTTGTTTACTAAATTTGTCAGTGTGCAATTTTTCAGTCTACTGCCATTGTGTTGCTTTGTGCTTGTATAAAGTTTTTGCTTAAATTAGCAAGGTATATGTTGCTCTGTGTCCCTTTGAGAAACTACATTGTGTACTTTAACCCAGAAAACTATCACTGAACACACAGAGCAGTAGATAAAATTAATCACTAAATCTGTTGAGGGTTTTAACCTTCATCTGACCTAGAAATTCTCTGAGCATCTCCAGTGCATGTAGTTGCAGTAGCAGAATGATTTCAATATGTAGATGTCTATTGATAAAAACAAATTAAGTGAAATGCTGAAGTTCCTATCCTAGAAATATTCTAAGCATAAAGATATCCTCAAAGTAGTCTAAAGGAACATAGTGTGCCAACCTTGCTGAAGTTTAAGCAGATCTCTTTCAGGTCAGCACACTACAGAAATATTCCTGACATGTTCCCAATCCAAATTCAGTTTTGTGAACAGATTCTGATAACCTATATGGAAAGTATGCTCGTCAGTCTGATTTTCATTAGATCAGCAGTTCCCAGGGCTCAGATTGGTGATCGGAGCCCTATGAAGCTGCGGGGACGCTCGCAGAGGGGGCTGTGAGCCTCCTGGATCCTCCTGGAGGCTAGAGGCCCCCCCCCCCCGTAATCACATTTATCATTGCTTTTAAAATCACATTTATCATTGCTTTGCTTCACCATTCACCCCTTAAGGGATGAGTGGTCCATTTCTGGTTCCCCCCGGTGGGTTGTGGCCCACTAGTTTGAGAACCACTGCATTTGATTAATTGTTCATTTGCTTGCTTTTGTAAAGCTTCAGAGGCCTGGGGTGGAAGATGTTACTGTTCTAAAGAAGGAGTTAGTCCAAGTTCAAACACTGATGGACAAGATGACTTTAGAGCGTGAGAGGGAATCGGAGAAACGGAAGGAGGATTGTGAGCTCTTGCAAGCAGAGTGTGCAACATCGAAGGTAATGAGTGTAGCCAGAAATGCAATTATGTTGCATAAAAATAAAAAAATCCTGCTTATTATTACTTATGAATGGGTTTAATTCAGGCTACCATCTTACCAATTCACTGCATACTTGGAATATTTTGTGCATTGGTAGCTTAGTTTACATTATCATTTTTAATCTCATTACTACATGATTATAATAATTATAGAGGACAAGGTGAAAGTATGTTTATAACACTGTCATCAATCTATCTTGTTTTGAAACTGACTTTGCAAAGGTATTGAGCCATGATCCATGTTAATCATTCTTATACATCCTCTAGGACAGTTAGCCTCATATTCCAATTCTAATATGCAATTGTGAGGAAGTCTTGTTGCATTCAATGGATCTTGTTTTTGTGTAAATGTGATTAAGATTGTGCTGTTAGGTTACATTAAAATTGACAAATAATTTGACTGTCAGCTCTGTATTTATCCTTACAATATTTGTTCAGAACTTGTTGCATGTTCCATCCTTTAAAAAAATTTTTTACTTAAGAATTGCACCTCCTTTTTATTATAAACTGCATGTCCATAAACTCTTGCTGGATTAAGGCTCTAAACCAGGGGTGTCAAACATAAGGCCTGGGGTCCGGATGCGGCCCGTGGAAGCTTTTTATCTGGAGCTCAGGCTCTCAGCTGCTGAGCAGTGCTAAGGTGTTACTGCTATAAGGACAGCCCACATGAAAATTGGATTCTCCCATAACTTGAAATATGATCACGATTTGTGTATTTTCTCTTCTGTCATTTGCAGCTAATGGGTTCCTAAGTGAAAAAGTGTTTATTTTTGGTTATGACCTGATTAATGACATCATTTCCTGCCTAATGACATCACTTCCGGCCCTCAGCAGGCACCATGAATGCTGTTTGGCCCTTGGTATGAAACAAGTTTGACACCCCTGCTCTAAACTATATAATCACTAATATCTTTGCATACTTTTAACCCTAGAAAGGTGGCTAGGTTATTATAGTTATCCGAAGATTAAATCTGTTCAAGTAGATCCATTGGATTCATGAAAATCTGTGTTGAATGTTGTAATCACATTTATCATTGCTTCACTTCACCATTCACCCATCATCTACTTATTCTTTTGCTGCTTTCTATTGGAGGTCTTTAAACTGGAGGTAATGTTTTAAGAACCTATGTATCATTGCATTTGCTACTTCTCTTCCCAGTTTCAAGATCTTATTAAACCAGATAGGTAGGTATTTATGTATGATTTTATAGACCTGTGAGATGACAAGCTGCATCTGCTGAAATTCCCTCTTCTATACAATTGTTAAAGGTCCAGGATCCCTAAAGTTGAAAGTTTGCTCACCCCTAGTTTATAGCACTAATCACTGGGGAGCCATTCAGAAGTTCTTACTTCCAGATTGATTTCTTTTAAAGGCATCCATGCACATGTTTCAGCACAAGTTTTTTCCCCATATGTGCTGTACAGCTTTATTGTTTGCATTCTTTCTGAGGGTGTTTCAACAGGTGACTCTCTGAGAATGCCTTTCAGTGTGGACTATGTCACTTCTAGACTCTCACTAATTTTAAGTGTAATCATTTTGTCATCATGGTTCAAGATGGCTAGCAAAATTGAGATGTAAAACATATAATGCAACAATAAATTTTTTTTAACCCCCTGAGTACTTTAAAACCGAATAAGCAATAATGTGGTGGTCTTGTAGGTTGCTGACCCAAAGTGCCTGATGTGAATCTGTCTGGTCATTCTTCTGCTGCTTCCAGTCCTTAGCTTGTCAGGGCCTTGCTCTACTCAAGGTCTTAAGGAATTTGGGACAGTCCCTTCCAGAACTTAGGGCAGGATTGCAGTAGTGACAACTTGAAATAAAACTGGGTTTATTTACGAAAGACACTTTGTAAATTGTTGTAGCAATCTTTCTCTCAAATAGTTCAGCAATACCATCTACCAGAGAGTTAGTTCAGTGTTTTTGATTCGGCTCCATGTTAAAGTTCCAGCTCCAACTTCCCACACTGAATGTCTAGAAGCTTGCCCTTATTTATATTTCAGGGCTGCTTATCTCCTGCCCCTTTCAGTTTGTCCTTTTGGTTTTGAATTTCTCTCTCAAACTGTCTTTCCCACACTTGTTAAACTTAAATGGTTTTGGAGCGAAGCCTGTCGTGTTAAATTTTAACTGACTTTATATAAACAGAAAACAATTTTTAAACCTGTGCTCATACTGATTAAAAACAAAAACAAAACTCAGCTGCCATATACCCTCAGAAACTGTTAGTCTTACATCTTCTGTAGTAGGCCACAAGAGAGAAATAACTGCATACCTCAAATGGAAGAGTGTTCAAATTTTGAGGACACCGCTGTAAAGATTCTGATTTTCATCAGTCAGTCCTACAAGTTAAAGAAGAATAGATTAGCATAACAAGATTCCCTTCTCTCCAAGGAGCCTTGGAACCTATGTAATGAATGCAGTTGATGAGAACCCTCCCCAACCACCACTATCACCTGTTTCTTTAGGAACAGGGTAAAGCATTTCCAAGCTTCACTCTTAATTCACATGGAATTAATTCTTAATTCACATAATTAAAAAAAGTGTGTCATTCAACCTAATCACCTTCAGCATATTGCAGAAATGGGAGACCAACATGTTTTTAAATTTGCATGTGCTTTCTAGTTGCAACATTCACATTATAAATGTGTATAACGCAAAAATAATTAAAGAATGAAAATATGCATCGCTTGTGTAACAGTGGGACATGTTACAGTTTCTGCTGGTATACACTGCACACCTCAGTTTTAGTGTGTTTCTAGGTAGAGCATAGAAAATGGGAATAGCTGACTTCTCTGCTTCAGTGCTTAAATTATAGGATAATCCATAAACCCTACCCCTGGTTCCCTTCATTTTACCCATATTGTGACCCTAAGCAAGCTTCTAAAAATAGTAGGTAATGGAGCTGGAATGGGAGGTGTGATTCCCCTAGTATGGTAAAAAGGGAACTTGACAGGGGAACAGCTGTCCAGCAGTGGTGTTGTCTGCATTGACCCTGGTAGTTGTTCCCCAGCCACAGTATGTATTATGTACATACAAAATAGGTATCTTTTTACGTATTTGCACACCACTCAAGGATTTGCTCCTTGGGAACACATTCTTATTATTCTTTTGTTGGAGCAACACATTTCTTTTTGGCCCAGAGTGCATGTGCTTTTGTTTTTAATTTGTCTTGTGCTTGTTATAAGAGAAGTATTTTCTGTTGTAGAAGTGAAAGCCAAATATACCAAGAGTCCCTGGACTATGCAGGGTTTTCTACGTTTGTTAACCTCTTTGTTCTTTATATATTCATCTCCTTTCTCTTATGTTGCTTCTGATTACAACCACAATCTATACACATTATTTCTTTTTCCCGGGGGGTGGGTGGGTGGGTAGAGAATGAAAGAAGTGATATAGTGGCAAAGTTTTCTCTTCCAGAGATGTATGTTATTAAATTGGCTAAATTTATTGGTGGTAACCTAAACGAATTAAAACTTAGTTTTTCTAGATTTTAATGAATGTACATGAAAATCTGAATTGATGTTCTGATTTGTCTTATCTTTTTCTTTGTTTAGGCTACCATCGATCAGTTAAGAGTTGAGCTTGCCAAAGGACCACAGGAGGTTGCTGTGTACGTGCAGGAGCTTCAGAAACTTCAAACTTCAGTTAATGAGCTGACACAGAAAAATCAGGCAAGAACTGTATTGGCGTTTAACCCACAAATGTGCAGATATTTGCCTTAAGCTAAGCAAAATGTCCTCGTCATTTCAAAAGCATAGAGTTGATCAGTGCATCTGCGTTCTGGAAGTACATATATTTGCCTTGTTGTAAGAACATTGTACTAGTACACTAATTTATGTTACAGTTTTAGTCTATACTAGTACTTGTTCATAGCCAGTATCATAATCTTATCCTCTTGTGTAGACACAATGTTTTGGCTTATCTCAAGAAGCAGGATTATGATATTCTGTCACAACAGCCATCATTCTAAGGGCATGCATGCTGGGGTTTGTGCATCAGGTTTTGGAAAATTTAATTTGGAATTTTTTTTTGCACCCACTGTGAAGTTGCAACATGTGGCTCCAAATGAAGCTACATGTACCCTTCCTGTGTACTAGACATGATTGTCTTGTTTCTGGATCCTGCTGACATTGTGACAACTCAGATTGGAGTGCAAGGTTGTTTCCTGAATCTCATTAGAATTAAAGCAATTCAGTTTTTTCTATTAAAATCAAAATACAGATGTGCCCCAGTGTCCGGGGGGGTGGTGGTTTTCTGGTTCTGAACCCTCCATGGTTAAGTGAAACAGCAGATACAGGGATGCCCCCCACCCTCTGGAGACAAGGGGAGCTGGGCTTCCTTTGCCTCTGGAGGACCTTCTGAAGCTATAGAGGCCACATGTGACCACCTGTGGCTGCTATGGGCCTCTAAATGATGGAAAATAGTACAAAAAGCTGCTTCTGGTTTTCAGTCGAGAACCAGAAGTGACATTTTTAAAGCCTTATAAGGCATTGGGAGGCCCGGGGAAGCCCTTAGTCGCGTGCAGCCTCTTTGGGCCTTTGAAGACCCTCCAAAGGTAGGAGGAGCCCAGCTCCCCTTGACTCCAGAGGGGGCATGCGGGGGAGGGGGTCCTGTGGACCTGGTCTGCAGATACTTGAAGCTGTAGATATAGGATCATGGATACAGTGGCCCCCCTGTATAGTTATCATACATACAGTGATATTTTCTAATAAATAACCTGGATCCAGCAAGCTAGATTGTGTATAATATATCTTGTAAAAAGCAACCAAACAGAAAAAATCTTATGGCATTAAGCTTTGTAGTTCATTTTTTCCCCGTATCATAAAACTCTTCTAACTGCTCAGTTCTGATGAAGACCGCATTGAAATGTTGGTGTATATTGGTAGAAGAAACTTGCTGTCCTATGATAAGCAAAAAGTGATATAATAGAAATTGGTCACCGTTGATACTGTGGTAGATGCTGCCATCGCACATGCAAATGCATGAAATCATCACAATGGCAGTGTCTGACTTGCTAGAATAAACTGCAACTTTAAATCAATCTAATATTGCAGAACCTGGCAGAAAAGTTGAAAAAAAAAGATTTGGATTTCACTCAGTTAGAAGAAAAACAAAATGAAGAATCATTAAGTAAAAAGAATCTACAAGCAGCCTTTAATCAAAAAGACCTGGACTGCCAACAACTTCAGGCAAGACTGTCTGCATCCGAGGACTCCTTGCAGAGGTTACAGAAAGAACTGGGTGAAAGGGGAGAAGCGAGTCAGAAACTTAAGGAGGAACTGTCAGAAGCAGAGACCAAATTCCAGCATCTTAAGGCAGAGTTCAAACAGCTACAGCAGCAGAAAGAGGAAAAAGAACAGCATGGCCTGCAGCTTCAGAATGAGCTCAATCAGGTGAGATAGTACCACATAGTTGCTTTTAAAATATCTGTCTTGGTTTTATAACCGTTTGTAATACCTATATGCTCACATTCTTGTTTTACAACCCAGTCCTAACTAAATTTCCATGTGGTGATGTGGTGGTGCCAACACAGCATCTGTTGTATCCTGTAGGGCAGTGTTTCTCACACATTTGGCACCGGGACCCACTTTTTAGAATGAGAATCTTTTCAGAGAATCCACCCGAAGTGATGTCATGACCGGAAGTGACATCATCAAGCAGGAACATTTTTAACAATCCTAGGCTGCAATCCTACCCACATTTGCCCAGGAGTAAGTCCTATTGACTATAATTGTTAAAAGAATATACATTGTAGCATGTTAAAAGTACAGAGCTGTAACATTTCCCCAAATGCAGTCTCATACCATTGTTGCATCAAGTCTAAGATATTAAAAATAAAATATTGAAATGAATGGGCACCCACCTGAAACTGGCTCGCGACCCACCTGGTGGGACCTGTCATGCGGTTTGAGAAGCACTGCTATAGGGGATTTTTTGACCACTGGAGGCCTCTGGGTAAGGGAACATCAGTAATCCCCAGCAGACAACATGGGTCAACTCAGACCTGTGTCAACTCGATTGCTGGTGCAAGTCTGAATTGATCTGTGAAGGCAAATCAGGATTTGGAGTGTGCCACCACTGCCGAATCTACCCCCCTCCTTGTTACGATATTGTTCTTTGGGTGTGTGCCAAAGCTGAAGATTCTGCCATCCTGTTTGGAATTCTGACTGATGATTTTGCAGTTGTGGTCCTAGCAACCAGGAATGAAACTTCTAGAATTGTATCTAGTTCAGTGATTTTCAATCTTTTTCAGCTCACGGCACACTGACAAGGTACTAAAATTGTCAAGGCACACCATCAGTTTTTTGACAATTGACAAGGCACACCACGCTGTTGGTGGGAAGCTCGCATTCCCATTGGCCTTATTAACAAATGACCCTCCCCCAAACTCTCGCGGCACACCTGCAGACCATTCGCGGCACACCAGTGTGCCACGGCGCAGTGGTTGAAAATGGCTGATCTAGTTGATGAACTCTGCTGGAAATTGGTTTCATGGTCCTAGGGTCTTCTGCAAATTAACAGGATTTGAAGAAAAGATTTTTTGATGGCAAAATATTAGACTGATTAAAAACATTTCAAGAAAAGGAAGTGAAGTTCATTGTAATTTCTTTGTGATATTATCACAAGGATTTATTCCATGCAGACAGATGTTTTGTAATGGAGAACCTTAATATTATCCATGTAGATGACGACAAAGCTTGACAAGCTTAACAAACCAACCAACCCTCGTCTAGAGTTCTTTGTAAACCTGGCTGCCAAAAGCCCAATCAAATAGGAAGGCCTTCTAGTTCTTCCAGGATTTTCTCAGGTTTTAGTAGGACTCCAAGATAAATAGCACCTGAGAAGGTCTCTCTAGTTTATCAACATGCAGATAATATAGTTAAGGTGAAGTTCCAGGTTTAGTTCAAAGATGTGTTATGGATGAGAGAGGTTGTCTCATGCTTTGGGGATCAATCGGTGAAGTACAAAAATTGTATCACATTTAGCCCTTTTAACTGTGTAAAGTGCTTCTAGAGATTTTAGGTCATTTGTCACCACAAGCCACACTTTGAAAGCTGTGGGAAAGAGTCTGTGGGTTCTGCAAAACTCCTGTAATGTGCTCTCAAAGTCTGACCAGTGTTGTTAGATGGGTTATCTGGTTTTGCATATCATGTAACATTTTATCCAAATATGTTTTGGACCCATATTCGGCAAAGGTTTATTTTCCAATCCGAGAGTGTTGAGCACAAAGTAGATTGTGTCTTACTGTGTGGTGGGCAAAGCGGAATAGCTAACAAACATGCTGTCTTGAGTGTTTCTAAAAGATGAGTCACAGAGAAAATGTCTCATTCTGTGCCTTGTCTGGGATTTGAGATAGGTTGGTTCATTTTTGTGGCTCTTAAGAGATTTTCTGTAGGTTTATTCTAAAGTCGTGCAATCTTCTCTGGTTTTGGTGATGCAACTTGCAAATGATTTAAGTATCAAGTACTTGTAAACTTTTCATTTTATGTTTACATGAGCAGAAACAAACTTTATATGTCTGAAAGAAAGCATTGTCCTGTTAACTGGGCAAAGAGGCATATTTTAAAGTTCTCTTATAATTTGCAAGGGGAGAGCAATTGTCCCGCTTCACTCCCAGTATGGCATCTTTTTCCAGTGGGGATGCTGTGGTCTCTTTTCTGTCTTCCACTTATTAGTTTTGTTATGGAAACTGCTTTGCAAACTACTTTCTGTTGAAAAGCAGTATGGAAATATTCTTTATAATAATAATAGACCGGGTTTTGAGGTGTGTAAGTGAGGTGCGGTTGCTCCCTCTGAGTATCCAAACATGAACAAAAGCAGTGAAAACATAACTTAGGATTCATTCTATCCTTGAGCTGAAATCCATGTTAGGGGACAACAACAGAGGAGACTGTTGGCATCCTTCAGTCTCGGAAGACTATGGTATCGCGCTCTGAATGGTGGTTCTGGAACAGAGTGTCCTCTCCAGTGCGCGAAGCCTGGGTAAAGTAGATATGGAGGACAGACTGTAACCCATGCAGCAAATCCCCCCTCTCCACGTCGCTGAAATGGTCCAATGGAAAGGCAGAAGCCAATACGGTTGGTTCCAGCGACGTCGCAGGAGTTGCCAGAACGTGACTGTGTTCAGCCATGAACTGCCTCAGGGACTCCGGCTCCGGATTTTGCCTCGAGGTTGACTCCTGAAGCCTTTTCCATAACTGGATGTAGCCACAAGGCAGTGGAGGTTTGGGATCAGAGTTTTCCTTCTCTCAGATGAGCTGCCTTCCCAGGCTAACGAGTCCCATCTACCTGGTGGCTGTTTAGTCGCCTCTTATGGCAAGTACAGCCAAACTGAGGGCTTATTCTTGTCCCCAGCCCCCAGGGGTTGCAGAGGAGACACATGCTGAGGATTGTTCAGCCTAATCAAACAGATTAGGCTGCATTTTTATTTTCCATTCAGTAATGTAAATTGTGCACACAGTGCTAAATGATTGAATAGAGGCTATTATAGAATACTAAAAGATACAGTATTACATGTGAGTTAAACATTTTTTTGGCAGAAAAGTGAGATCCTTTTGTTTTTCTCCCAGTTGCACAATAAACTTCTGGAGACAGAGCGCCAACTTGGAGAAGCACATGGCCGGCTAAAAGAGCAGAGACAACTGTCTAGTGAAAAGCTGATGGACAAGGAACAACAGGTGGCTGACCTGCAGTTGAAACTTTCACGTGCTGAGGAGCAGGTAGGAATTTTATGCAAGATCTGACTCTGCATTTCATTTAAGTTGTGTAGCAGGCAGCTGGAATATTCTTTTCATGTTGTTTGGAGTTTAAAAGCTCAGGTGCCCATTAAATGCAGTGTTTTTTCTCAACAAATATATCCAGAAAAAAAACTATGAAGTTTTTTTGAACACAATTTATTTATTTTTTGAAAAACTTATATCCCACTTTTCCCATGTCTAAGCAAATATACAAGGTGGCTTACAAAGCTCCACATTTACTATCCAGTGTATCACAGCAATAAGTTAAAAAATCAAAACAAAGCAATAAAACATTAATTTTAACATTAAACACTAAAATAGAAAAACATTAAAAAACAAAGTAAAAACCTAACATACATCCTTGAGCTATTGGGGGGGGGGAACAAAATAGCCCCCAGAAGCAGTCAAGGCACAGTTCTACTGCAGAGGTTCAAAGGGCATCTACCCATCAACCAAATGCCAGATAAAAGAGGTATGTTTTGAGCCCTCACCAAAATCCATGAGAGAGGGAGTAGTTCTTAATTCCTCTGGAAAGGGATTTCAGCATTGTGGTGCCACTATACAGAAGGTTCACCTCCAAGCTGCCTCCTCTCTCACTTGGGGTAGAGGTGGCGCTTGAAGGAGAGACCCCTCACAATGGTGGTCTGAAATGGATGGGTGGGCTGAAATGGAACACATGCACTTCAGAGGAAATAGCAGGCTTATGACTGGTTCTCAGCACAAGCAAACTGTTCAGCAGTTCTGAAGCAATGGTGGTGGACACACGGGGATGATTGCTCCAAAGACGGCAGAACTTCTTTACAGGGCCTTGTAATGTCAACAGTCTGTGGGGTTATGAAATGGGACACTTTTTTTTCTTGAGCTGAGATCAGCAGTTCATCTTGCAAGCTGTCAGTTGTCATCCCCTCCCTCCCTTCTCTGCCTGTGCTGCTTTGGGATCTTCAGTCGCAGCTACACTGGAAAAAATTTCTAAATGTTTAGTCTTAGCTAAAAACTTGTGCCTTCCAAAAGCCTCTTTTTCTAGTGTGTGTGACCCCATCTTTCTCACAGTGAAAACATAAAAATAGTCTTCTCTACTTTGTAAGATCAGTTTATAGGTCCTCCTTACGAGTTCTTATTTACTTCTCAAGATGTTTCCTAGGAAAACTTCTGTCTAGTTTTATCTCAAACTGTGTAACGGCCGTTAAGATTGTCACTGTTATCCAATACATAGATATAGAATACTACATTTATAATTTTTAAATAGTTTGGCCTCTGCTGTCATGAAAGCGTTAAGCGATGAAATGTTGATTCTTCTTATTTAATGTAATACACAACTTCTAAATTAATTTAAAGGTCTTTATTGTAATGCTTAAACTTCAGTAGTAGAGTAAATGCTAAACACTATTAAAGTATTGAATTGTGCTTATCAGTTTTCAGTCAACAGTCTGTGACTATTTTTCTAAGCTAAAGGAGAAAGCAGCAAATGCAACTGAATTGCAACATCAGTTAGATAAAATGAAACAGCAGCATCAGGAGCAACAGAATCTTCAGCAAAGCACGACGGCAAAGCTACGAGAAGCCCAGGTGAGAGAACATGTACCATGAGGGAAAGGGCATCCATTTTAGATACTAGTCTCTGTGAGAAGAAGGGCTTTTCTGTGATGAATCCTGGTTTTTTAGTGTTTCTGTCTCTTAGAAGTTTGGCAGTCATTGGTCCCAAACCTATCCAACTTTCCAGTGCTGATGCAGCCACAATACATCCCTTAGGTAAGGGGACAAATGTTCCCTTTCCTTGAGGAGGCCCCAGTGACTCCCCCCCCCCGCAGGATGCAGCTGCCACCCCTTTGGCATGGCTGCCTCAGCACTGAAAAGTTGGATAAGATTGGGCTAACAGGCTATCCTGCCTTGTTTGGGGTGGGAGTGGAATATACCTTTTTGTTGTGCCCAGGGGGATTACATTAAGCATGACATTGTTGCGGTTTTGTGTGCATTCATTCTGACATCCTGTTTTGATTGTCATGGGGTTTCTGCTGTTTGTTTACATTGTTTTTTTCTGTATTGGCTCTTCAAATTGTTTTTCAGGCTTAAATAATTTGTGTTACATCGGAACTGTTGCAGCTGAAAGGCAGTCTCTAAATAGTAAGGGTGCAATCTTATACAGACTTACTTGGGAGTAAGTCCAATTGTGAGTCCAGTTGCGGGAAAAAGGAACCCACAGTAGGTCTTCTGAATAAACATGTATAGGATTGTGCTGTTAATAAACAAATGAAATTGTTTCCTGGTTGATCTATTGTATGCTTCCCTTCCCCAGAATGATTTGGAGCAAGTGCTGCGCCAGATCGGGGATAAAGATCAAAAAATCCAGAATCTTGAAGCCCTTCTGCAAAAGAGCAAAGAGAATATCTCCCTGCTAGAAAAGGAAAGGGAAGATCTATATGCCAAAATTCAAGCTGGTGAAGGAGAGACAGCAGTTCTAAACCAGCTTCAGGAAAAAAACCACACTTTGCAGGAACAGGTAAGAAGTTGCTCTTTTTTCCAAAATCAAACAGAAAACAGAAGAAGGAAGCTACAGTTTTTCTAAGACAGAATTCTTGGTTTGTTAATGCACATTATAAATATTATTAATAATTTGAATCTTGGTCCATATATTTTGTTTGAGACTCAAGTTTTCTCCAGTATGTATTGGCTGTTAACCAAGTGATGGTGGGGAAAGGTTTTCCTTCTCTAGTGCACATTATACAAAAAGGTATTGATTCTCAGCTTGATCCTCAAAGACTGTGCTGCTGACTGAAACACAGTGAAAATAAATGGGATATCTTCTGCTGGGGCATTTTGAATATCTTAGTATTTGTTTTTGTTGAATAGATTGAATCACTGCTTGAATTAAAACTGATTGGTGGTAGATTTAGAGTAGTCAAAAGGAAGTTGTTGCCACACGTGATCAAGCACACATGTATATGCACTCCAGTTCCCATGCCAGTTGGGTCTCTGAATTGTTGACTTATGGCACATGGCATTCACAAGCGTTGCCCAGGAAGCCCGACATTCAGTTAACATGGGACTCTGGTTGAATTGACAGTGAGGTTGGTCAGGTAGAGCTGGAGGCTACAGATGGTCTCATGGTTTCAGTGGCCACGTTTGTCTCAAGGACAGGATGCTCCAATGATTGTGATATCATCCTGCAGGCTTGAATGGAATAACACAATGCTGTGTGTCTGCTATAGAATTTTCCTGAAACCAAGGTGGGGTGTGTGTATTGAGTCATGGAAAACGTTTGCCTTTTGCAAGATGCTCCCTTGGCATTGTTTGCAAATCTGAATAGGATGGCAGGACAAGTTGCAGCTGCTCATGAAGTTTCCCCAAGAGATTTCTCCAGGAGAGCAGAGCAGAAGGGGTGTTTAGCCTTTTACAAGGGACTTGTGGTCGTGATGCTCCCTTGATATTACCCTAAACTTACTGCATGTGTGTATGGACAACAATGCCCTCCTGGCATTCATCCTTCATGGAAAAAATGTGTTCCGTATGCACTTGGTAACAAGGTGCTGCTTCTCATAGTGCATAATTAGTCTGTTTAATTTGTTGCTGCAAGGTGTGGTGGTGGCCGCTAGCTGAGATGATTTTAAAACGGGATTGGACAGATTCATGGAGGAGAAGTCTATCATCGCCTCTTTGTTAGGTGATCCAAGTCATCCCGCTAGGTGTAGTGTAATACCAGTTGTAGGGGAGCGGTGGCTAGAGCAAAGTATGCATTTTCTGCTTATGGGTTTCCAAAAATAACTGATGGGCCACTGTGGGAAGCAGCGTCTTGGACTAGATGGGCCTCTGTCCTGATCCAGAACTTTTCTTTCTTTCTTGCACATATTATAAATAATATGTTATAAACATATTAAAAAGAAATGAGTAGGCACAAGGACAACATGTTGGTAGACTTGGTAGGATTTGTTGCGTGTGTGCATAGATCTGTGGCTGCATTCATACATGTATAACCTTGTCCGTGAAATCGCATCTCCCATACACAGCCCCAAACTGTACTTCCTTATAAACTTGTTTATTTTTTATCAACACGTGACACATTTTCTGTGGAAATTTTTCTCTTATCTGTTTATAAATTGATGCTATGTACACATAAAGTTTGGAAGTGAAAATATCCAGCTTAACATTAAACATAGTGCAGTCTTAGGGCCCAATCCTATCCAATTTTCCATTGCCGGTGCTGCAATGCCAATGACGTATACACTGCTTCCTGTGTTGGGGAGGCAGTCATAGAGGCCTCCTCAAGGTGTGGGAATAATTGTTCCCTTACCTTGGGGCTGAATTGCAGCAGCACTGGTGCTGGAGAGTTGGATAGGATTGGGCCCTTAGACAACTGTTATAATTGATTTAGTAATATTCTAATATTTATGGGCAGCATTCAGAGGTATTTCCAGTTGCTGGCTGAGTTTTACAGGGCACATTGTTAGGAAGTCCCTCAACCATACTCTGTGGTTCTCAGACCGCTTTCTGTGGTCCTCTGCATGCAATAATCTGATTCTCTGTTAGTTGCATGTTTTGCTAGTATATCTGTAAGACAAGTACTCTGGTTTGTGGTGAACTCTAGTGGAGGAAATAGTAGCAGTTATCTTCTGTGAATGACCCTCGCTGAGTTGGGCCCATAATTGTATTCTTCAGAATATAGACGAGGCCTCTTGCTTTTCCCCCCCTTTTAATTACTTTTTTGTTTCACTTGTAGGTAACTCAGCTGACAGAAAAACTGAAAAACCAATCAGAAAGCCATAAACAGGCCCTAGAGAATTTGCATGAGCAGGTGCAGGAGCAGAAGGCACATCTAAGAGCCTCTCAAGACCGCGTTCTTTCCTTAGAAGCAACGATAAGTGAGCTAAATAGCCAGCTAAGTGAGAGCAAAGAGAAAGCCATGCAACTTGATTTGCAGGTAATTGCTTGCTGCATGTTCACAAAATATGAGTTTGGGGAGGTCTGCTGAGAACATATTGGTTGTCAATTTCAGCAAACGTCGTGATGACACACTGCCTTTGTCAGCTTTAGTCTGATCTCCAACAGTATATACATAAAGTTGTATCTTAATGCATTGGACCTTTAAAAGCCCTTTATGGTTTTGGTCCAGGGTATTTGAAGGACTGACTTTTCCAGTTTGATCCTGCCTGCTTAATAAGATTGCATGCTGCCATCCTTGGAAGTGCAGTTGGTGGTGACAAAGGCAAGGCTTTTTCCACAGCAGTGCCTGGGTTATGGAGCTTGCTCATGAACGGTCCCTATGCTTCAGGCTGATCCAGGCCGTGAAGTGTTTTTTCTTCTTCTTTTTAATTCCATCTTGTTTGACCTGAATGGATTCAGGATGTACTCACTGTATTGCATTGCTTTTCTGCTCTGCTAATGTGTTAATCATTCAGCTGTTTTTGTTGTTAAGTTGTAACCCACACTGAGACAAAGATTTGTGCAGGTAGCGAGGGTAACTGATTGGAAACTCTGTCCGAGGCCCCAGTCTTGTGAGGCCCCAGTTCTAACTAGCATTCCAGCAGTGCAAGGTCCTTTATGGCTGTCGCAAAGGTGACACACTGTATTGCACACTGTGTTTGCCACTGCTGCAAGTGGCAAACACCTGTGCACCAATGACCCCCAACATGGTAAGTCTGCACGGGTGCTGGATAAGAGGCAGGAGTGGGTGTAATGGTGCGTTGAAGAGGGCAGGACAGGGAGGAGACTGGGGTGAGGAGGAGGGTGGATGGAGGCTGGGAAGGGGGCAGTATTGGCTGCAGGAGCATCCTGCCAATGTCCTGTCTGCCTTCCCAGGTCCAGCCAGACTTGTGCCAGCTAATTTGCTGGTGTAGGTCTGAGTGGACCCAGTGGGGCAGTGAGGGCTTACCCCTGATAACGGAACGTAACTTTTTGTTATTTGGAGGACCCTCTAGGACTGCCCCTCTCCCCATGGGATGCAGCACATGCTGAGGTGGTGGGGGGTTTGATAGAATTGGAAATGTTTCTGTTGGAAAATGTTATAGCTCTTTGCTGTCTTGTTTTTATTATGGCTAATTGTGATTCCCCCCCCCCCAATGATGGTGCTCTGGCGGATTTTGGTCCAGCTCTATCCTATGTGAGAATTAACCATTTAGTATCGAACTGTTACCAAACTGCCTAACCTAGGAAGAGAAAACGTGTATAAAGAAACTGCAACTGTGAAATACTTACCAATCCAAGTACTTGTTTAAATCTTTCAGGTAAAAGCAAAGATGGAATTGCTTCTCTCAGCAGAAGCAGCAAAAGCTGCTCAAAGAGCAGATCTTCAGAATCATTTGGATACTGCCCAGAATGCATTGCAAGATAAACAGCAGGTAAGAAAAACAAGGTTGTATTTAATGCCTTCATTATTAAAAGGACCGATTAATTGAAAACCTAATAACTCTGGTGAAACCTGCTATATATCATCACCAAAAATATGCAACTTTCATGCTGGCTATTTAAATTTAGCTTAAGTTGCTAAGAACACAATTTATAATAGTATGAAATGATCAGACTATTAAAAGTATGAATATCTGCAGAGGAGGGAAACAAATCAAATTGCACTGCGTCCAAACAAGCCCTTAGGCTTGCGAATTTGAATCTTGGTTCATACGTTTTGTTTGAGACTGAATTTTCTCCAGTATGTATTGGCTGTTTACCAAGTGAAGGGGAGAGGGTTTCCTTCTCTAGTGCTCTGTGGCATGACTCATTTTCTTGAGTGAACAAGAGATCTAAATTAAACCAAATCTAAGTTTTTCTGTTAGTAACTTGATTGTGGATGGGTTTTTCTTGTATCAATCACTGTGAAGCATCTTTCAGCTGTGATTCTGTGATCACTTTAGCAAGTATAAATTGTCATTCCAGAGTTTTGATTATTTTCATAAGTTTTTTACCTCTTTTGAGATTGGAAACTGACTGACTGATATAAATTTCACTGGGGCTGTTGTAGTGATTACACTATAACCATTTCCATAGTGAATTATTTGTTAAAAATTTCACTTTTAATAAGTGAAAGTTGTGAAGAAACTAGAGCTTTTTATTTTGTATATCTGCATCTTTAAATTCAGGTCCAGGTTTCTTTTAATTAATTAGGTGTTTACATTCAAAAAGAAGTTTGTCATCAAGCTTAATCTTCCTTCCTTTAAAAAGAAAAATTAGAATGAAATTTTTAAAATATGCTGGAGGCGTTAAAGTATAAAATTCAGTTTTTGTTAACCCCATGTTGGCCAACATGTTTATCTATAAACATGGATGTTAAGACTTTCATGATTACCTGTTCCATTTATATTAACAGGAACTAAATAAGGTCAGTACACAGTTGGATCAGGTTATTGCTAAGCTGCATGACAAACAGGAATACTGTACCCAGCTGGAAGCCAATCTTAAAGAGTACAAAGAAAAGCATCTTCATTTAGAGCAGAAAACCGAAGAACTGGAAGGTCAGCATAAGGTTTGTACTGTACTTCTTTCTTTTGTAAGTATTGTATGTATGATAGGTTTATTATCAGTTACCAAATTTGGACAGGATAGGATGCTAGCATCAAATCTTGCTCATCCTTTTTGTAGCTGTTATCAAGTATACCACAAAAGAAGGGGAGGAGGGAGGAAAAAAGATAACTACATTGTAGTGCAGAAAAGAAATCAAGGTTTCCTGAAAATGTGAAGAAAAGATTGACAAATGTCCTATAATTGATACTGCATTGGAAAGCTGATATTCAGTGTTTCTGTTGGGTGCTCACTTCTGTGTGTAAGAGAAAGCACGTGAACCCTAGGCTTCAAACTGACCATGTATAGAGAGGGATGGGTGGAATAGGAGAACATCTGAAAAGCCTCATAGTGCATGTAGATATTGGTGCTTCATTTGGTTTCCATGTCGCATTGTTTCAGTATCCTTTTCTGTGTGCCAAGTTCTTGTACTTTCTGTTATTACGGTAAGGAATATTTCTGATGATCTGGGGTACGCTAATGCCACAATTGACAGCTTGTCCACTTAGAAGAATGGGGAATTTACAGAAATAAAAATGTCTCCTTTTCTTATTGTGACAATTTATTTTGTGGCAGTTGGTTAAATTTCTACAAATGTCTGTTACAGAAACTTGAAGCTGACATTCTTGAAGTTACGGGAAGTAGAGAAAAAGCATTTCAGGAGCTACAGCAGCAAAGGCAACAATGTGCAGACTTAAGTCTCAGAACCGCAGAACTCACCAAACTACTAGACGCAGAAAAAGAAATGTATGTCAGATTTCTTAAATGTTACTGCTCTATAGTCGAAATCCAAAGGTTAAGTGCACCTGGAAACATTGGTTATGGTTTTGCTCCTATACAGGAGCAGACTGAACAACTCTGTGATCTAGTGACCTAGAAAAAGGCACAGTGTGCTGTTGCTCCTGCACAGTACATTGGGCCTTTGGTGTCTGCAGGGGGGGGGGTTTCCATTCAGGACCCCCCCTGCAGATACTGAATTCAGCAGATAACTGCATCGGGGGGGAGGGAATGGCATGGCACTGTCAGCAACTTACCTGGGGCTATACCTTGTCTTCTGGAAGTTGTGCATAGCTCTCGGCCTCCTCCAAAAGACTTCCTGGAGACAACTGGAAGTTTCATCCTGGAGGTCTTCTGAGGCCCTCCAGGCTTGGAATCTGGGGGTATTCAGATCCGTGGATGCCAATCCAGCTGATAAGGAGGGCCCACTGTATTTCTACTGAGCAGAAATCCTGCTTTCCCTTTAGTGTTGAGACCTGTCAATACTACCCATTTGTCTCTTTGTTCACGTAACTAGGATCTGTTCTGATGTGTCCTCCATTCCTGAGCCATGGGTCTCCCTGTGCTATGAAGTTTTGTAAGACCTTGGTTTGCAAAGAGAAACTTCAGTAGAGTCATGGAAAAACTGTCTGAGTTTCCAGTTATGGGTGGGGGAAGGCTAGGGTATAAATCTTTTAAATAATAATAAATAAATACAGGGGTGGGGCTTTAGTGCGTAAGATATTAAAAGATTCATGGATGCCAACAACAGGTAAAGGGAAGAAGCTAAATGAATGGCTCTTGAAAAATGGGATGATGTTGAACATACAGGTTGAGACTAATTATTTGCGTGGGTTCCTTCCAAGCACTCATGTGGGTTTAAAAAAACACACTATAGCAAATCAAACTTTCTTTGCTCCATTGATTGAAAAACAGCCTTGCTGACCTTTTGACTCTAAGATAAAAGTCATTAAGAAGACAATCCATCAGCACTTCACTCAGCCCCTCCCTTCACCAATGCAAAATGATCAAGTTTCTTTCACATGCTGGGGGAAGGGAGGGGTTCGAAGGAGAGAGAAGGATTGATGGATTGTTAGCCTGCTGCCCTCTCTCTTTCTCTCTAATTAAGGAGGCTGTTGTTAAAGGACTGTTAAGTTTTTAAAACTGATTTTAAAGGGATGCATTTTTCCCCTTCTCCAGGGATCAGCACATTATTTCTCATTTGCAGGGGCCATTCGTGTTGAGTCAAATCCGTGTATAAAAAATCCGTGTATAAATAGGCTGGACCTGTATAGCTTTCTGAGATTTTGAATCAACCTACCAATGTGGTTCAGTCAATGCGGTATTGGTGAGGTTGAACATATAAAACTGCCTGATACTGAATCTGGCCACTGGTCTGTCTAGTCCAATGGAGCATTCTTTGATTGACAGAGTCTCTCAAAAGCTTCAGGCAAGGGTCTGTTTTGTTAGCCCTTCCACTGAAGATCCTTTGGCTGAAGTTGCCATCGATTGAACCTGAAGATTTATATATGCAAAGCTTGTGCTCTGTTGTTGAGCTATGGCCTCTACCAAGTGGAAGAGCTGCCACTGGGTGTTCTCTTAAGACAATTCAAGTTTACTAATAGGTATGTGATGAACTCTCTCCAAGAGCCTTGCATTTTGAGGCTCTGTGTTCCCAATGTTTATTAAAAGATGGTCTTGAATAGATTGTAAGAGTACAAAGGAAGCTGTTGAGATTTGCACACTTAACTTGAGCAGACATGCATTTTATGGAAAAGTGTAATATTTCAAAATTGCTTGGAGTTGGATCTGTTAAGCTATTCATGGCTTTGTTAATTGATTTATAAATTGCATTTTACTGCGAAGTGCAGTTTATAAACGTCAGTATATCATTTAGTTATCTGAAGACAAATATTAAATTACCATTAGTAAAACTAATAACATTATTAAGTTAACATATGGGAAGCACCTTGAACACTTTACTTGCACTGTTTAAATGCTACTGCTGGTTATTCAGTTTAGTACTGAAAATGTTGTTTTATGTTTTATGATACTAGAGTATCTAGTGCCAGATCAGACCTACAGAAGAAAAGTGATGCCCTAGAAGATGCAAACCAACAGATAGCAAAGCAAGAGGAAGAAAGGGCAAGACTGAAACTGGAAATAGAGAAATCTCATAAAGATTCAAGCAGGCAGTACCAGGAATTGGGTGAAAAGTTGCGAGCAGTGACTGAAGATTTACAGAAAACAAAGTTAGAAAAAGATACCCTGTTAAAGGAACTCAAAGTCCTCAAAGACAAACTGTCAAAAAGCACTGAATCTTTGAAAGAAGCAAAAGATGAATTGGAAAAGGAGAAACAAAAAGGAAAGGCAGCAGTGGCAGAAATGGTGAGACATGAATTTTAAGCAGATACAGATTTTCTGTGACCAGTTTGCATGTCTCTGTATGTTGGCTGCTTCTGCTGTGACAGATCTGGGTTTTGTTGCCAGAGCTGATGCAATGAGTTTTTCACTAATATGTTAGATGACTTCTGTTTCACACCTCCAAGAATTCACTGCTGTGCTAGGCTGCTTCCATTTTTATCCTAAAAATGCCAAAACTCTTCAGCTTAACTATAAAAAACATTAACAGAGTTCTAGAAATAAATGGGAGTCTTGTTTTAGAAGATGAAGGCTTTTTACTATAACCTGTTGTTAAGATGTCATTCCAAAAATTCATTTCCCTCTTCAGTGAATGCCAGGGTATAAAAAAAAATTAATAAAATCTGTTAGTTATCATTGGATGGTCTTGCTGCTAAGAACATAAGAAGAGCCCTGCTGGATTAGGCCAAAGGCCCATCAAGTCCAGTTTCTTGTATCTCTCAGTGGCCCACTACATGCTTCAAGGAGCACACAGGACAACAAGAGACCTGTAGCCTTTTGCCACTCCGTTGCATCTGGCAACTAGAAATATGCTACCTCTCAAACTCGGTTGTTGCGTACAGTCATCATGACTTGTAAACTATGGTGATTTTTCTTCCTCATTTTATTATCAACAGTGACTGGTATGGTGATTGAAATAATGAACAACCTGATTGTATTCCCCCCCCCCCCCACAGGAGAAATCTTGTCAAGAAGCTAGACGTCAACTGCAAGTACAGTCAGAATCTATAGCTAAAGAACAGAATGAACTGAAGAACTCGCTGGAAAAACAGGAAGGGGTAATGTTGACCAGTTTTGTTTTTTCAGCAAACATGAAAAACATGATGTGGCTATTTTCTCAAAAATCTTTGCTAGAATCAGCCCCTGTGCAAAGGGAATAGTAGTATTCTTTCGAGTCCTGCACACTAGGCAGTCATTGCTCAGGAGAACAATCAATTCATTAGTTGTAGGTTAAATAACTGCATGTGTCTCAAAAAAGACTTTAAGAATTTTGCAATATTCGTATGCCTGATTCATACATTCAAAATGCATGGTTTCAAAAGATTTCAAAAAGCACGGAGCAAGTTATTGCGAATGATACATCAGTGCCAACGCAGACTTTGAAAAGGTATAATGTGAAAGGTATAATGTGAAACTAGCAGCATTATACCACTGGAGGCAGCAATAACTCTTAGTGCTACATGTCTGTCTGTAGATCTCCAAACAGCTGACAACAGAGCTTGATTCAGCCCGTACACAAGTTATGCAGATTCAAGGGGTTCTGAAAGAAAAGGAAAAGAATGAACAGCAGCTTCAGGTGAAACTAAAAGAGCTGAAGGAGTCTTTTGACCAGAAGAGAAAACAAAATGAAACGCAACAAGCTGAATTAAAAACTGCTCTTTTGGAAAAGGTAATAGACCTGCACTTTCTTCTGGAATGATGATGTTAATATTGGATGTGAGGGAAAGAACCGCTGACCTTGATGCAGTAGACTGTAAAGTGACAGATCCCGTAAAAGTTTATTCTGTCTGATATTGTCTAGCTGTTTCTCTCCTGTGTATTCAGCTGTAGCCTTGTGTTGTTCTCATAGAATAAAACAACCCTTGGGAATATAGAGCAGTTGCAGTGAGCATTGATGTATCCTGGCTGGTTCTTTAAAATCTAGTACAATTGTATAAGTACCTTGCAGTCAGCGCTTGAAACTTCATTACTGCTGGCTAGAAATGTGCAGTCAGAATGTTCTTGAGGGCTTGGGATTTTTTCAGCCACACGAAAAGCTCTGCTGGATTAAGCCAGAGGCCCGTCTAATTCAACACCCTCTTTCCCACATTGGCCCACCAGTTGCCACTAGGAATTCCACAGGCATGCTCTAGTTCTCACATTCCTCTCCAGCAAGTAGCATTCAGAGGTATACATCTGCTCAGTCTGGTGGTTCGTCATGACTGATAGCCATTGATGATTTATCCATCAGTGAATTTTTCCAATCTTAAAGCCATCCAAGCTATTGGCCATCATCACATCTTGTGGCAACAAATTCCATAGACTGACTATTTACAGTGTGAAGTACTACCTCCATATGTATATCTTAAACTTGCCTCCAGTCTATTTCATTGGATGGTGCCTGATTCTAGGATTGGGAAAGAGGGACAAAAACCTCTCTATCTACTGTGTCAACAATATAACTGCAGTCAATATACGTTGGCCTGAGGTGTTTGAAAACAGTGTTGTTTATTTTACTCAGAAGTAATTCCATTGCATTTGGTAAGACATAAGCTGTAATCTTGTCTTACTCACTGGAAACAAACACTTCTAGTTATGGCCAAAGTGGCCTTAATATTGTAGTTCAAGGCTTACTACCAGATGTGTAGAGTAACCAAACAACTTAAATATCATCTGAGTGTCTTTATCGTTGAGTCAGTTTGGTACAGTGAATAGATTCTTAGACAGGCGTGTATAAATCTCAGTGGGGCTCATAAGTGGGGGCTCTTTGGGGTGGGCTCCAAAATCTTCTTTGACCCCAGGCACCAGTTTTATTAGCTTTGCCACTGATGTAGGGTAATGTTTGCCTTAAGGTTAATGCTAGTATTTACAGATCAGCTTCAGACTCTGGTATCCAACTTGTTTGAAAGCTAACCATGGCTAGCTTTTAACTTTTGCATGTGTGACCTCTCTAGGTCTCTTCACCATGCTGTCTGCACTAGGCCCTAAGCAATTCTCTATCTTACAGATTTGCCCTGGTGTATGGTGTATGAAGGGCAGTTGAGATAAGAATTGTAAAATGTTTTACTTGGAAGTGAAATGATGCATCTTGTCCAACTGGCATGGTATCTAGACTTCTGTGTTTCTACATTTGACCCTTGCCTTGATTGCCTTGTGTATGAAAGAAATGTGTTTTGTTTTTTGTTTCTCTGTGCATGTGTGTTAGGCAGAACTAGAGAATAAACTGCAGCAGCAGGTAACACTGTCCTCACAAGAGCTTACAGCTGAAAGGGAAAAGATAGCAGAGCTTCAAAAAACTCATAAAAAAACCCAAGAAAATATGGAAAAACTTCAGCTGGATATTTATGGTAAAGAGTCTGAGCTGTTGGCTACTCGGCAAGACCTTAAGGTACATTAAATTGCTTCAAGGTTTATTCATACAAGGTGGGCATCTTTCTTTGTGTATACGGTTGTAGGGATGTACGCTCTAATAGGCACTGAAGGTGTGTTTGCTCCAGTATCCCTGTGGTGCAGATTTTTTTAAATGAATGGTTTTTTTCTTTTGATGTGTTCATTCTGTTCTTTACGCATTTCTTTTACATATTTGCTCTTTCTCCTTCTGATTGTGGGTACTTCTCTGACACCATAACTTGTTTAGAGTGTGCTAAAAAGGGGGAGAAGACTTTGATATGTTCCAGAGGGGTTTCACATAAACTTTGAAAGGTCAAAAATGCAGTATCCACCTCCCCCAGGGGAAAAAAATTAATGTTGAGGGGAGGACTGAATAAAGTCCATGTGTAGTCATTAAAAAAAAAATGTGAGGAACTGCAGGGTGTAAGGGGCCTTATGCTGTGATATTCTTATTTTTCTTTGGATTAATAAAGTGCTTGCCACTTAAATGAAATGCTAATGAGTGTGGGGGGGGGAGAATAAATTTGCTGAAATGGCATTGTGGTACTGTTAGTGGATAGCAGTTTTGTACTATGATGATGGCACCATCTGCTGGAATATTTGGGGAACATCATTCTTTGACATGCTTTTTCATTACCAGCTTATGTAAAACTACAGTGTGAATTAAGACATTAAAATACATATGCTAAGATATTTATATGGCCTACTTAAGTGCCCAAAGTAGAGTGTGTCAGTCCAAAACAAAAAGGCAGCAAGAGTATCCTTCTCTTACAAACTTTGAGTAAGCAAAATAAAGATGCCTATCTGGTATCTGGATGTGTATATGGTGTTTTGGATTCAAGGCAGTAGCAGCCCTTGAGAGTTAGCCTGCACAGATCATTAAAATGGTAAATTTTATACTGTACATATCCCTAATGGAGAGAGCTATATCATCCTGAGAGCCAGGAAAGTGTAGTGGTTTAGAAGCTGGACTTAAACTTGAAAGATCCAGGTCCCTGCTCAGCGATGAAGTTTCCTGGGTAACTTTGGGCCGGTCACTGTCTCTAAACCTCACCTACCTCACAGGAAAGGAACTGTGTACATCACCCTGAGCTCCTTGGAGGATGGATGGTACAAAAATGTGAAAAATAATGAGGCAGTGTTGGCTGTATTAAAAGATTAATGTTAGTGATGTACAAGTAAGGACTGGTGAACAATTTAAGTGTTGGGCCAAAGGCAAGAAGGTCACACCTGATCATCTTCCATTCCCATTACTGTCTTTCATCTCAGGCGTCCTTTTCTCCATTTGCTCCCTTGCTATGCACATCAGATAATTTCGTCCTCATCTAAGTGCCTAGTTTGGCCATCATCAGCTTGCTAAGAGGAAGCATATAGGAAAGCATAACTTGCTGTTTCAGTGACTTCAGGGTTGGCCTCTGGGACTGAGAAGGGTTAAATAGATAACTGAACAACTGTATAATTTAGGTTCCAGTCTGCACAGCTGCACTGTTCAGCACTGTGGAAAGCTAGGCTGATGCCCTTACAGTTCATAGCAGTGTATTTAGGATCAGGATACTGTCTGATCCATCTGTGAAGTATGAAATCTGCCTCCACTGTCTTTAACATGCTCTTTGCTGGCCAAGAACTAGTGTAACCAGTTGTGGCAATTTGCATGGCAGCTTATCAGTACAGGGCACAATCCACACCTGTGCTGGAGCAGGCAATTCTCTGGAGGTAGCACAAGTTCGAGGAGAGTGCAGCAGCTTAAAGCTGCTCTGTTCTCTGCGGGGACGGGGGTTGGGATCCGACATAACTGCCGGGTCCCAGCCCCGCCTCCGGCTCCCTGCATGCCTGCCCCCAGGGCTGCGCATCGCCCACCCTTCCCCTGCCCAGAAACACCTCCTTCCCTCCCTCCTCCCTGCCCCCCACACCTACCTTTGCTGCTTGTGTCGGCGCCGGCGTGCCGACACTAGCGGCTGCGGGGAAGCCGCTGCGGAGGCTTATGTCAGCCTCCATGCATCAGCGATTCTAGATGCACCAACGCGGCTTTCTCCCATGGAGGTGCAAATGTGCTTTACGGCATGTTTGCAACCCTCCTAGGCCAGCCCAAGAGACTTGGGCCGGCCCAAGTCAACTGTAGGATTGCACCCCTTGTCTCTCAACCCAAGATGTGCGTGAGCTTTGCCAAGGCTTACGTCACTGTGCTGGTGGAGGGCAGGAGGGTGGTGCCAGTTTAGCAGAGTCATTTTCCTTGCATTGATAGTAATCTATGTATTCCTTCTGTCTTTCTCTCTCTCTCTTTACTTGGTTTGTGTTTTGAAAAGTACCTTTTGAAGTTGCAACCTGTGACGCGCTGATAGTAGTGCTTTAACTATAACATGAAATCTCTCTGTTCACATTTGTGGTTAGAGGTACTTACTACTGTGGCTCTTGCTTACTCTGGAATTGTAGCAATTGTGGCAGGTATTTAGAGATTTTTTCTCTCTCTTCAAATGTAGTCTGCAGAGGAGAAACTTGCTTTAGCTCAGGAGGAACTGATCTCAAACAGAAATCAAATTAGTAATCACAATCAGTTGATCAAAGAACTGAAAATGGCAAGATCTACTCTGGAGCACGATGTGTCAAAAAAAGAACAACAGCTGAAAGAGCAGGAGAAAGTGTTACAAGAAATACAAAAGGACAAGGTAATTGACTTTCACCTGTCACTTTTTCTTTTTGCCGCTTTGGCAGAGTGTTCTGGAGACTTTTTCTAAAAAATAACTCATTGTTTTTCTCTTACTTTTTTAAAAAGACACATTGGTGCACTAATGTAAGCTTGTAGTTCTGTCAGAAGAAATGTGGGAATGTACTACGAGTGGCATTCCACAACTGCTAGATGGTTTTCCTTGTCAACCCACAATTGCTGTCATGTCCAGTGCAACCTGCACCTCCCTCTCCTGCCCTGGAGTGGGAGAGAGAAGGGGGGAGAGATCTTTGGCCAAGCTCAGCGGAGGTGCCCTTGCAACCAAGGGCCCCTCCTTCCCTCAAATCCATCTTCTGCTTTTGGAGCTCAACTGTCTGACCTGATTTGGCTGAACCAAAATTGTGGACTCTTGAATGTGAGCAGTACAGGACCTGTGTGTGTGAATATATTTCGGGAATCTGTGACCTACCTCCTTTCCGTGCAGTTGCAGGTACTCGGTGTGCCACGTAAATGGAGGTTGTGTCAGGACTGGTGGAGTCTGACCTGAAAAAACTGTAGGAAACGGCTGCTGCTCTACCGGTTCCCTGTCCTGTGGGACTTATTATCTAAATTTGACACCAGGAGACAACAGAGGAGGGGGAAAGAACGGGAGAGGAGGATAAACCGGGAAAATGTCAGCATTTATTTCACTTATTAAAAATAACATCCAGATGGCATGAAATGCCCAAACCTATTGTTAGACATGTACATTTTGCATTACAATAATAAAATGATATAAGACTTTAAAGTTATGCTTTGATATATAATGTAGAAATGACCCCTTTTTAGATGGAATCCTATGCACAGATTTCGTACCATTGGTTTTGGTGGGGCTTACTTCAGAGTAAGTAATTGCTTCTTTAGATGATGACAGTGATATATAACATTTGGTTTTTATAACTGAGTTATTGAGAGGGAACTCTGTTTCTGAATAGCACGGTTCAACTGAAAGAAGTCTTTTTTTTATTTCTTTCCCTGTAAGGCTTTAAGAGAAAAAGACTTGGCTAATGAAAAATCCAAAACGACAGAGCTTCAAAACAGGAGCAGCAAGCTGGAGAATGAAAACATTAAACTGAGGGAAGAGGCTAGAACCTGCAAAGAAGAACTTGAGAAGGTATGCCAAAATATGGGTGTCCCAGGTGGCTAAGAGCAAGGATTTACGTAAATTAGTGGCGTAGCTGGAGGGGGGCGGAGCACTCCGCCTGGCAGGGAGGTGGGCGAGCAGCCCCTCCCTTCGGAGCCATTCCTGGCGGGGGGGGCAAAATGGAGCCATACAGCTCTGTTTCCCCCCCCCCCCGCCGGGAATGGCTCTGAAGGGAGGGGCCGCTCACCATCTCCCTGCCAGGCTGAGTGCTCTGCCGCCCTCCAGCTATGCCACCGACGTAAGTTGTTGTAATACAAGGTTGTTGCTGCAAGGTTGCAAACTTAGTAAAGTCAAGGGAGCTGAAAGCACTGTTCTCTATCCAGTACAGTCCTTGCTTGTCTAGTCTTGATCCTAGAGCATAGCAGGTCTTCACATAATGCTTCTAAAGCTCTTGGAATTGAATAATACTACAGCTGGGCTGTGACCTTCTGGTATGCCATGTCTCATCCTACATTTTGACCATGATAGTTAAATTCCTTTCCAGCTAGTGATGTAGGTGGATTGGATTAGATTAGCACCATCTAAACTAACATTTTCTTACTTAATCTTTAAATGCATCTAAGATTGAGAGAAACCTTTACCACTTGGAATACAAGGCATACACACTCACCCTAAACACTGCAGACGAATATATACCTACTACTGATGTCACACCATGTTCTATGGTATTGCAGTCTATTCTCAGAGCTTATTTGCTAGTACTGGCAGGCTTATAGGAAGTTAAGTATGAGAGCTTTCTGTGACGAAAATTTGGCTAGAAAATCCCAGCCTTCCCTTTCCTCCATTTCCTTGTTGTTTCTACTTCTTACTTCAGGGTTTGACCTCCGACACTCACAATCCTACAGGCACCTTTTCTGAGTCCAGTCCGAACTTTCTCTAACCTGCATGCCTCTGGGTTTTGCTGTTCTTCAGTTTTCATACTTCAAGTGTCCTCTTCCATTTTGGTCTTCAGATGATCTCTTTCCATCTATGTACCTTCTCTTTTCAGGCATTTTGAAATTGTTGTCAGTTTAAACAGACTGTTTTCATTTCTTCAGAAATTTTCTGATGGTAGATTTATATTCCAAACATCATAGTCATTGCACTAGTGGTTAGAATTGTTCATAGACCAAAACACCAGCCGGTTTTAGACTAATTAATCATTTTTAAAGTTAAGATAAAGATGTAGCTCTACTTCTTTGTCTTGCAAGCTTGGAAAAGCCTCTTGCTAGTTTCACACACATTGTAAAATGTTCATGCATCTTAGTCTAATGGAACAAATATGTCTCACAAATGTTTATTTTGTACTTTTAATCCCACATGTTTTTTTTAACAGGAGGTTAAAAATCTAAAGGATGCCAAGCAGCTGCTGTTTCAACAAAAACTAGAACTACAGGGAAAAGTTGATAGCATCGACACAGCTCTTGAGCAGGAGAAAAAAAATCAGGAAGTTATCAAAGATCAGATGAAAAAGAGAGAAGAAGAATTGAAAAAGAAATGTGCTGCAGTTGAAGCAAAGCTGGTTAGTGTCTGATATGAAGGGCAGCTGCTATTGGGTATGCTTATAGACATACAAATTATTTTAAATTGAGATTAAAATCTCTGGGGTCTGGCTACATCTGGGGAGTGCTGCAATGCTCCCAATCTGGCCACTGACTGAGCATAAGATTGGGCTGTTAGTTTATGTTCAAATATTATTATTACCCCAAATTAAAACTCTTGTAAAAGGAAGGCTCTCTCTGGTTTGCTTTTTCTAGCAATGAGAAGAGTTGAGAAATGAGTGTGAAAGCTGGATGCCTCTTCCTTGTCTCTCTCCAGATACAATCTGAGAGAAAAATAATACCTGAACAGGTTTTCTGAATTTCTGGAGTGCCAGATTGCATATGTTTTATGTCTTTTTTTATCTTAGCAAGTTGAGATCAAGGAGAAAGATGAACAATGTAAAAGTCACGAGGAGGCTGAGGGTAAACTCAGCATGCAGATCACAGCTTTGAATGAAAATCTGGGAACTGTGAAGAAAGAGTGGCAAAGTAGCCAAAGGAGGGTTGGTGAACTAGAGAAACAAACAGATGATCTGCGTGGAGAGATTGCAGTTTTGGAAGCCACGGTGCAAAATAACCAAGATGAGAGGAGAGTTCTGCTGGAGAGGTAAATCACTGAATGAAAAACAGATTAATGGATTTTGATGATGGTTGTGTGTTCTTAAAATGATTAGGAAAAGATCTTCCCATTGTTTTGGTATGTGCTTGGACCTTGTATAATTTATGCTAGAATTTCCTGATGATCTGCCATGGAAATAGAAATTGTGCACTCTGAGTAAACTACACAACTGGAAATCTAAAAAAAAAATTGAATTTACAATTTAAAAATTCAAAATCCTGGAGCAGACTCCAGGTTTATGTGAAATCTAAGCCATTTCTGGCCAATGTTGCATATATGCAACGTTCGATCAAATGTGTATACCTGTGGGCTGGGCAGAAATGGCTTAAGTAGCTCTGTAGAACATGCATACAATGGAAAGCCATAGCAGATTACTTGGATGTAATTATTTTTTTCTTGGATTTGAGATGACTAATGAACTGCCTCCTCCAAACCTTAGGAAGCTCTCCTTGAGCTTGTTGTTGGCAACCTTCAGTCTCGAAAGACTATGGTATCGCGCTCTGAAAGGTGGTTCTGGCACAGCGTCTAGTGTGGCTGAAAAGGCCAATCTGGGAGTGACAATCCCTTCCACACCGGGAGCAAGTGCAGTCTGTCCCTGGCCTGTCTCCCTGGCTATGGGCCTTCCTTCTTTGCCTCTTAGCCTCAGACTGTTGGCCAAGTGTCTCTTCAAACTGGGAAAGGCCATGCTGCACAGCCTGCCTCCAAGCTTGAGCTTAAGTAACAAAAAAACCCATGACCAGTTCATAAATGTCTTAGAGCGCAATCCTAAGGCATAAGGGTACTGCAGCTCTGAAGTAAGGGAACAAACATTCCCTTACTTTGAGGAGAGATCGGTGAGTGCCACCCAACTGCAGGATGAAGCCCAGCATCCCATGGGCACATTAGGAGATTGTTTTCTGTGTTTACTCTCCCCAATTAGGTGCCTTAAAAGTGAAGGAGAAATTGAAAAGCTTCAGAGCAAATTGATGGACTCACGAAGAAAACTGGATGACACCACTGCAGCCATGCAGGAGCTGGGCAGAGAGAACCAGTCACTGCAGGTATTCTATTTTGGCATCTAAATATAGTGCGTTGCTAATATTAAATTATTCAGGTAGCCATTGCTGTTCGTTCTGGGGATGAGCTAACAGATGAACCGGTTGTGGAGGGTCCCAGTCAGGGTGGTCTAATGGAGGGATTTGTTCAGGTTGCAGAAGTTTTGGGCAAATGCTTTTAGATTAGAGTTCTTAGCTTTGGAGCAGAGCGCTCTTTGTGTGTTCTCACTTGTGTAATTAACATTGCTGTTGAATTTCCCTGGATGGCCTTGACCTAATTGATATGTTTGTGCCCTGACACCTCTGCTTTTGAAAATTTTATATAGATCAAACATACGCAAGCACTAAATAGGAAATGGGCTGAAGACAACGAGGTTCAGAATTGCATGGCCTGTGGGAAAGGCTTTTCCGTAACAGTAAGAAGGGTATGTATGTCTGGATAATATCCTGTGTGAATTTCTTTTTTTAAGCTGTGCAGCAGTGTGTTTTAGTGAACTCCAGTCCATTAAAGCGTGTCTTGAAATACTGTGTTAGTCTTTAAGGTGTCACAAGACTGTGTTGTCAAGGAAACAGTTTTTTAAAAAAGTTCAGATAAAAACATCAGCTTTGGGGAGTGCCAGTTTTGTTTAAGGAAGGATCTGTCCTCCCAAAGCAGTACAGTGAGATGATGACACAAACACTGTGTTCAGTCCCTGTATAAATTTTCTTTCATTAAATCTGCTGATGCAGGCTGCACAGAAGGTCTTAGTGATATGGCACAAGACTGCAGAAAACCTGAACAGCAAACCTTGATGGTTCCTCCCTACCCCACCTTCCCTACGTACAGGAAATCCCATAATAAAAACCCTATTCTGGCAGCCTCCTTTGGTCTCCCTGTCTTCAGCATATCATTCCTATTACCCTTTGACGTGGAACTTCCCCCTTGGGAGAGGGTGAAGGAAAAGCCCCGCTAGCACCAGCACGCACAGACATCTTCCTCCTTTGTCGTCTGAAGACTTGGTCTAGATCAGGGGTGTCCAAAGTTTTTAGCAGGAGGGCCACATCATCTCTCTGACACTGTGTTGGGGGCCGGGCAAAAAAAAAAGAGAATTAATTTAAATTTAAAATTTGAATAAGTTTACATAAATGAATATATGAAAGATGAGCTTATATGAATGAATATAAGCTTGAGTCTTGCAATAACTCAAGGCCTATAAAAGGCCTTGCACAAAGCAAGGCTGGCCTTTCCTTTTCTGCCTCTGCTGCATCACAGACATGAAACAGCAAGCAGTGGAGGGAGCCCTCATCCCACAGCTCATGCGAGAGGTCAAACGGTCACCCTCATGCTGAGAGCAGTTGCGTCAGGCCAGCGTGGGCTTCAACAAATCTCTGGAGGGCCAGAGGCTCATTGGAGACTGGGGGCTCCCTGAGGGCCGCATTGAGAGACCTCGAGGGCCGCAAGTGGCCCTAGGGCCGGGGTTTGGGCACCCCTGGTCTAGATGGAAACACTTAAAGGACTGTGATGTGGGCAATGAAAACTTCACAGTGAGATCTATCCTGCCTTGCATGCATGTAGACATTAACTTGAACAGTACCAGCATCAAATTTGCTTAGGAGCTGCTTTCAGTACTGACCTGCCTGGAAACAAGCAGACCTGCTAAACGTTCTCCAGTAGTGGAAAGGGCATCCTGGTGTGTTATTTCAAAGAAACTTATATGCACCTATACTTATATTTACTTATATGAACTCATATGAACTCATGTACAGACATGGTCACATCTCTGCTGTGCTGTGGCAGGATAATTCTATTACATCTTGTGTCTGAGGATATTTTAGGAGAAATCCTGGGATGTGTGGAATGTTGTGGGGAAGACTTTTGACATCACACCATTTAGATCTTGAGAAAGTGGCGTGTGCACTTTTGTTAATTTACTCCATTTACAATTCTGTGTTCTTTTTAAAATTTTGTGACCTGGTTCACATTAATCCCATGCCATGGTGAGCAAGCTTTATGCTCCTGCACTATCGCTTTCACTGGAGTTCTATGATTCATTTAGGCTGCAATCTGATACATGCTTCCCCTGGCATAAGTCCTGTTGAGTTCAGCGGGAATTGCTTTTGAGTAGACATGCATAGGCTTGAACTGTTACTTCCTCTTTAACACAGACCATACTTGTCGGCCACGCCAGGATTGTAAACTAACTTCAAACCATAGCTTTACAAACACAACCTGTAGTTTACCTGTCCAGTGGGGATGTAACAGCAAGTTACGATTTATGACTAATGGAACTGGAGCACGCAAGGGGGAATGCATGAGCTACAAGCCTTCTTCATGTAGCCCCACACCATACCATGCTTTGGCATTATGCCTAACTGAGCATGTCTTCGTATGATTATATAAGAACATTTTTTTCCTCTGTTTCACAGCACCACTGTAGGCAGTGTGGAAATATTTTCTGTGCCGAATGCTCATCGAAGAATGCCTTAACTCCTTCTTCTAAGAAACCTGTTCGCGTCTGTGATACTTGTTTCAACGATTTACAAGGATAACAACTCTCAACTTTTAAATGTTTGATGCTAGAATAAAAGTTTCTGTTATGCACTTCGTACAACACTCAGACTACTGTTTGGTTTGGGCGATGATTGTAACAATTGGCAAAACTGTAGTATAGTTTAAAATACACTTTCCTGATAAAAAGTCAAACAGTTGTGCTGCTTGTGAGGCTGAAGTTATCTATGGCTTATTTGGTTTCACCCTACAAGAGCTTCTGTGTTAAGTTCAAGTCCCCAGTAACCTGTAAATAAAGTTTAAACAGAGGAGTAACAATGTATTTTTTTAATCCTGATTTCTTGGATGAAAAGTAACATCTTTTAAAGTAAAAATGTTTGCAGGGATTTTGTGTATCAAATATTGCTGCTGTATTGGCAAAGTTATAATTTAATGGCTGCATTGGAGTGTGTAAAGGTTCATAATTACCCCAATCAAGCAGCTTTTTTGCCTGTTTTCTTTTATCTTGGAGGGAGCCCACTTCTGTTCTGTGTGCCCAGTTTGTGGCAAAACTGCCTTGAGCTTTTAAAACTTTCCAACTGTTTCACTCTGGTCCCACTATATGCTTTACTCAGAGATGAAAAACAGTGTTAAGACTACAGTGTAGACACTTCTTCTGAGAATACTCCGCATCATATCAAAGGTACTTATGTGGAATGCATTATCCTTAATACACAAGTTCCTATTCTTCCACCTTGGAGGTAGGCAATATTTTACCCTCCCCCTTCTTGCGCTCTTATGCTCATGTTTTGGAGCACTATGGAACATTTTTTGTTTATTTTCTTTTTTTTGTTGTTCATAGGGAACACTATATTAAAGACCCAGGAAAATATATACAGGAAACATTGGAATTCCAGTGTAACTAGTTAGGAAATTTAACAAGTCACCTAGGTAACTCAACATATTTGGTGTGTATTTTTGTCTCCTTTGTCAGGGCCAAACTACATATTTGGTATTAAATTTGTCTAGAGAAGATGGACAACGTAAAATTGGACCAGAAGTGATTCTTTTATCTTTAACAATTAGCTGTGGGGGACACATTCTGGCACAAGAATGTGGCACTTGAAGGGTTTTTGTAACACTTTTCCCTTGTGGCATTTTTGTTTAGAAACCTCCCAAGGCAGTGGTTTGCTGCCAAAGTGGCTGTCTGCCTAGGGAGCAAACCATTGCTTCCGAGGGGGGATTTTCTGTATGAAAACAGCATGGGGAACAGTGCTTAACCTTCCTTTCACTGCACACCATGCTCCTAGGTTGGATCGGATCTCTGTGGCTGATTTATAGTGATGAAAATTAAAGATGGGTTTAATGTCATATGTAGTTTGGCCCGCAGTTCTTGTTAGAATTTTGGCTTGTCTCCCTGAGCTATGAATGCCAACTCTGTTATTTGGACACCTTTAAAGATTTTAGAAAAACCAAGCTTTTACCATCAATCGCTCTGTTGCGTAACCTGAATTAGTTTAATAAGATGCTTCTTAGCCCTGGGTTTTATAGTACTGTGGTTTCATATTTTGTACAGCTTAAATAGTTATAAATTAAATGATTGGATTTAGGTAGCGGATGGCGTCTTTCATCTTTGCATTGCTGAATATTTTCTTCTTTTGGTTGAGAAAGATGAGGTCGTACATCTATGCACACATTGAATTTTAGCCAAAGAACTGCATGATGGATTCTGTGCACCCAAGAGAGATTTGGATTTGGTGTTTCTTGAGCAGTCTGATCTCGGAAGCTAAGCAGGGTCAGGCCTGATTAGTACTTGGATGGGAGACCACCGGGGAATACTGGGTGCTGTAGGCTTATACCATAGTCTTTCGAGACTGAAGGTTGCCAACCAGCCTCAAATCCACCATGCTGCAAACTTCTTTTGAAACTGAGGAAAATTTGAAAACAGGTCTTCATATAGCATGAGATTTGTCTCTCAAAAAGAAGATGTCAAAGATTGTTTGGGGCATGTCCAAGCCTTTGAGCGTGCCTGAGTAGCTCATTGGATCCAAGCTTCTGGGCTGATGAAAAGTAATGATATACTTATAAAATCCTAAGATTACTGAAATATAAGAAAACATTTAAAATGAATCCTTTTGGATTTTTGATTGGTTTAAAATGTCATGTAGTTTTCCTTGACTTATTTGTTTGAAGGAGAGAAATGATACAAAGATGTTGTAAACTGAGAGTACTTTCCTGTTTGTTTGATATCCTTGTATTGCAGCTTAGGAATACCCTTAGGGCCACATTGGGTGTTACTTTCCCCTGAAGTATGAGAGCTAGGAAAGGAGAAACAACAGTTGTTAACAGAGGTCTATCATATTTGTGTATGGCCAAAGCTTTAGTGCTTTACATGAAGAGAGTCTCATGTTTGATCCTTCCTTGATACCTGCAAATATAAAGTCATTTACAGATAGCAAGGCTGGCAAGGACTTTTTTCACTTGAGAACATGAAGAACTGCCTGATTCATCAAGGGGCTCTTTAGTCAGAAGATTTTCAATCAATTTCATTAATTGATTACACATTGCAGCCCTAGAAATCACACAAACACATATTTGAAGATGAGGGGGGTGAACATCACCTTGTCTAGAGGAAGAATGCGAGATGTCTCATAATGCTACGGTTTGGAAATGTGAACTACTTCCATGGAAACCCAAGAAAACCTCAGGAAGGGTAAGAAATTAGCATTGTCACTTGCACTATGCACTTTCTAGAGTAATCAACACAATATGCAAGAAATGAAACTGCTGTTTTGCAAGAACTGGTGTAGTAGTTGGTCCACAAAGGTATGTATTCTTAGATAGGTGCTCACTGAAATTCATAGTAACATATTTTCAGTCCTCCTCGGAACTCAATAGGAATACAGTATTACATCCATGTAATCATTAGGCATTCCAGAGGACATATGTATAGGAACATATGTATAGCAAAGGATTTTGCATGTTCTTTAACAAGCATTATTTTATTTTAAGAATTTAAAAATATGGGCATAGCCATTTTTGCACATTTTACATTGTGAAATAGTTTTCCATGTATGGGCTCTTACAGAATTTACTGGATGGTCTGTTTTGCAGACCATAGCAATAAGTTGAGTGGAAAGTGACCTACCGAAGACCATGTATGTATTTGTGTTTGCATTTTGTTGCAAATTACTGAAGAGCTTAAAAGAATTATATGCTAAAAACGTTTATAGTTGCCATTTAAGAGCTTAGAAAATGAGTAGTAGCTGCTAGTCTTGAGCATTGTCTATTTCTGCCACAGTTCATGGAACATCACAGTATTTTCTATGCAGTCATTGTATAGCAGTATATGGGAAGACTTTTACTGGATTAAGCAGAAATTGTTCTATGTTAAGGCAACTAATCACTTTTCTCTTGTGTGCTGATAGACGCACTAAATTCAGTTGAAATTTTTTTTTTTCAATTGTCACCCCCCTCTTCACACCTGATCTGAATAAGTTTGAATACTGGCCG
Organism: Tiliqua scincoides; assembly: GCF_035046505.1. Classification (NCBI taxonomy): domain Eukaryota; kingdom Metazoa; phylum Chordata; class Lepidosauria; order Squamata; family Scincidae; genus Tiliqua; species Tiliqua scincoides. The sequence continues at coordinate 65,304,231 of NC_089827.1, forward strand.
CCTTCTAAATTTCTAAACGGGTTGTTCATTGATGATATCGACTGACTGGTGTTGGCAGGTCTACGTCACCTGTTGTTGACCCTCACGCAATGTACATTCTCCCATGTGTACAAGTCCCAACTCTCGGCACCAAAGGGGTAAGAGAAGAATGTTATTTTGGGCTAGAAAACACAGAAATCTTTTATAATAGAAATCTGTCCAAAATGCTGCTTGTATAGGATTTGTCACTTTTATAATAAAATCATTGAAAAACCACAAAAAAAATTCCAGTCTCACACTTGATGCCGCTATGTATAAGATTTCATTTAAACTACCTCTTGATAGGAAATTTAACTTTAGTCCATTTTGATAGGGTTTCCTCACTATAATATAAAGTGTACTGTGTGGTGACTACCAAATTTGCAAAGTGTTTTGTCTCACCAAAAATGTAATATTGGCTATGTATGCTTTGGGGGACGTAGTCTCAACTTACAGTAGACCCACATGTGCTCTCATGACCTCTGTAGTTTAGTTCTAAAAACGTGTAGCTGTTGGGACCGGGATAAAATTATCAACACAAGCCGTTCTAGTTGTAGTCTGTTGGGCTAGATCAGCTGTATATGTCTTGTTGGAAATTGGCTACTGTTAAACATTTACATGCCATTAAATCACCCTCTTTTTTATTCCAGAACTCTAAACAAGAAGTTGATAAATGCTATAATGGGTATGTGCCGATTGGTTTATTTTGGTTGCAGGTGTGAATATTGTGCATAATATTTACGGATTTTTCTGTATAATTGTACAAATTGGAATTGGAAAATTTGTGTGCTTACCTTTATATTTACAGGAACTGTATTAAGGTAGCCTTATCTACATAACACGGCACTTTTTTCCATTCTTTCAACTGGATTCTTACACTTGCATTCTCTATAGAAAGTCTTGCATGGCCATTTTTAAAAAAATCAGCTGGATTCTCTTAAGTCCTCCTTTCCAGTGATGTGATTTACGACTTGTGGACATGTAGTTGTGCCTTACATTGTGAAAGAGTTTAGTTGGCGTAAGCACTATAATTCCTAAACTCTGCATTTGGAAAGTAATGAGAGCTGGAGTTGGCAAGAAAATGACACCATGCATCAGCTAATTCTGTACGAAACACATGGGTGGAGACTTGTGGAAATGTTACTTTTGTATTCCAATCGGTTATTGGGCTGAAAATAAAATTAAACCTTTCTATATACTAGTTGTAGTGGCTCTATTTTTTGGGGGGAGGGGCTGTACTCTTGCTAATGCAAGAAAGCAGAAAGCTTATATTTCCTTTTTGATTGCATTCATTTGCAAATCCAGATTGTGGTCAGACAGTCCTTTTCTGTTTCTGTTCAAAATCAGAAGTGGAGGTAAATGTATTATCTCCTCTCCAACTGAGAATGAAAATGGCAGCTGTTGTTGGTGCCACCATATTTCATTTAGCACCTTTTTTGACTAATAATTATTAAAATGGTTGGCACCTGCTGAAAATGGCTTCCGTATAACTGCAGGAAGTAACATGGAAGGTTGGCTTCTCTTGTGGTTCAGCCAGATAATGGGCTGAATTTTTGTGCCACTGTTGGCAACCGCATGGAGGTGCAGCCAGTGGCATATCTAGGGTGTGACAATTATTATTAATTATTATTAACAGTATTTATATACCGCTTTTCAACTAAAAGTTCACAAAGCGGCTTACAGAGAAAAATCAAATAACTAAATGGCTCCCTGTCCCAAAAGGGCTCACAATCTAAAAAGATGCAAAAAGAACACCAGCAGACAGCCACTAGAAAAGACACTGCTGGGGTGAGGTGGGCCAGTTACTCTCCCCCTGCTAAAAAGAGGAGCACCCACTTGAAAAAGTGCCTCTTACCCAATTAGCAGGGGTTAACAAGTGGGGACATCTGCCCTGGACGCCACTTGGAGGAGGGCACCAGACGTGGACTTACCCACATTCTGCTGATGGTATATTCCCACACCACAGCCAATAGTGCATTTGCACCACAGCCAATGCTGCATTTTTGCACCAGTTTCAGAGGTGGAATGAACAGGGCTGGCTTCCCACCCTATGATCTCCCCTTCTCTGTTTGGAGAAGGGCACAATTTCAGTGCTTGCCATGGGTGCCATTTTCCCTAGATATGCCATCGGGTGCAGCATGGCTTGGGTACTTTCTGTGTGATCTAGCAAATCTGAATGACAAGTTGTCTGCAGATGCAAATTCCCTGAATCAAAGCCCTCAAATGGCACTCAAAGCTTCTACAGAAATGACAAGTCTGTAGTAAAAACTTTGTTGCATCTCAAAGGGCCCAATTCTAACAGGCTGCTGCACCATTGGAAATCGTGTTCCGGTGGCATAGCAGCTCTGCTGGCATCGTGCACAACTGGGAAGCTGCTGGAAACTGCAAGCAGTGCTGTCCACATTACAGTGGCCTTCAAGGATGCTCTGGTGCCAGTAAGTTGGCATGGGCGGTGGGAGAGATGTATAGGGCAGGGAGGGAGAAGAATGAGACAGGAACCAGGATTGGGGGTGTATGTCAAAGATGGGAAGGGGATGCTCTTGGCTGCAGCAGTGATGGGGTGGGAGAAAGGGAGATCAGGCCCCAGAGGGGAGTGAGTTTGGCACCAGACATGCTGAATCCTGGCCTCCTTCCCGGGCCTGGTGCAGGTACATGTTGACCCATAGCAGCTGCTATGGGTCAGCTATGTTCCCTTACCCTGAGGAGGCATCCAATAACTAAAAACATCCCCCCGTGGGATACAGCAGAAGTTGCACCAGTACCACTGCCCTGTCACGGGATTTAGTTAGTTTCTGAAGTCAGCACAAAAAGGAACAATTGCAAATACGAGTAAAATACCTCGTAGTATTTTATACGAGTATTTACCTCGTAGTAAATACCTTAAATGTGAACAACATATGCTGTCTTTAAAAGAACTAAAATCACTCTACAGGAGCCACATGGGAACATAGACAACTGAGGGAACAGCAGCTTCATTCTCCCATTCTCTTTGAAGAAAGGGAGGTACAAAAACATGAATAAATAACTATTTTTAATAAGCGGAATGTCAGGCAGAATTGCCTTCATTATTTAAAGAGTTTTTATCTTTTTGTTTGTGTGTCAAACATATATACTTGAATTCATGCAAGTAAAGTGTGCAGATGATACAGGCCGACTATATTCTACTCCTTAAAAAAAGTCTCAAAGCTATTTCCACAGCAGGGAAATGATTAGTGGTAGAAGGTTATTTTGACAATTAAGGGGTCAGAAGTAAAAAAAAAAAAAAATACAGGTGATGACTCCTAGTGGAATTTTGTCAAGAACCAAAACTTGTCTTCACTGTGCTCATTTTGTTTTGCTTATCCACAAATAAAGCATGATCACTGTCACCATAACTTGACAGTTTAAAGGGACTTGGTTTAATGACACTTGATTCTTTCTTTTGGTTGTTCTTATCTCTTCCAAGTGAGCTCTTCATCTTCTTACCAAGAAGCAGCAAAACCATAACGAAACACTTGAGGTTCCCCCTGAGAGGAACTAAAGGGCACACCAGCATTGCACAACATCTAATTTTCTTCTTCATCTCTAAACTTTGCTGAGATCAGAAGGTGTTTCTGAAGTTTCATACTTCCTGGCTTCCAGAAATAATTGAGTTGCAGTACCTGTTGGTTAATTGCTGGCCAGAATTAAATTTCAGATGATTCAGCTGGTAAACTGAGAAATGCGTTATGGGGAGGTATGTGTCTCTTTGCAAAATCTGAGATTGCCGTCTGTATCTGAGAAATCCATGCTTTCTGTAATGGGGAAAAATACCACGAGTAACTGTTTAAGTGTTATACATTTACCATTTAGCTCATAATCTGTAGTTAATTTTTCACATAGTGGTTTCAAAATTGCCATAATAATTGAAAAGTCCCTCTCCAAGTAAGCAGCTTATTCTCTCCTAGTGGGGAATAAAAGAGGCAGGATGGTTTCATGTGTTGTGTTCTGCTTTACAAATATTTCAGGAGCTCGACATTATGAGTTAGATCAGTGGTCTTCAACCTTTTTTGTGCCTTGACTCAAATAATATATGAGACTGGGGACACACAATCAATCCCACCCCTGCCTTGGGACCCTATTTGTCCACCCCCCCCCCATTGCTGCCCACTCCCTGCCCCCTTTATGCCCTCCCATCTCTGTTCACTGTAATCCAATATTCTTTAGAAAGAGCAGAAAAGGTTACTATGAAGCCTGGCACTAGTGAAAGCTATTTTAGCATAATTGCTAAAAACCTGAGCGGGACTGGGACATAATCTTGTGGTACCTGAAGGGGTACTCCAGTTCCTCCCCCAGGTGGCAACTGGTGGTTCCTCGTGGTTTTCCTGGTGGTTCTCTAGTCCAACCTTTTTCATTCCCAGAAGTTGTTGTGATCCCATGAGTCTTAGATGTTCACATAGCAATGCCATTTCCATTGGTCAGTTTTAGAAAAGGGGATCTCTTATTCTATGTTTAGGGTCAATACTCAAAACACTGCAGGCAAATATACCAGCACACATGCCTAGATATGCTTAAAATTACTTTCAGATGAATCTCGCATGAAAGCATTTGATAGCTTCAGAAATGTTTGTAAAATGAGAAACGTACCTTGACAGCCTCAGTCTGTGCTTGCAGTAAGAAGACTGCTATATACTGTTGATATCTGTTTTCATGTTGTATTAGGAAAGTGTTTTGTAGTCCGACAACTAAGAAAACAATTGACACAAGATAAAATAGCTTCAATAGCTCTTGCTCCAATCTTCTAAAAAAATCCATCTTTCATTCTGAAACAGAACTGCTTAATTGGAAGTGTATTTCTACTGAGTGCTCATAAACTATTTCATTGGAACTTTTGTTTCTACTTTTTTCCCCTCTAGATTGTATATAATGCGGACAACCTTGAGGTCTGGTTTTGGAAATATGTGTGTTTGATTTGATTTCTTGGCTCAGGCTGATATTTGGAGTATCCTGGGTTGGTCACAGAGCAGCAGTCCATTCCAGAACTTATAATGATCCAAAGGGGCAGGAAGGATTCTGAGATGGAGTGGACAGCAGTCTGTGGGTGGCCATATGTAGAGAAAGAACCTTAATAAACTCTACATGCTGTTGGGACCATTCAGTTTATTTAGCCTATAATCCTATGCATATGTTCCTGGGAGTAGCCTCCATTAAACACAATGGGACTTGCATCTGAATAGACCTGCATAGGCTTGTGTTGCCAGTCTCCCTTTCAAGAGTTCCAGGCACTCTGCTACAAGTAACCAAGGTTATGGGATTGGGAGTGAGCTGTAATTTTATTGGTGCTTCTGCCTCCCACTCTTATTGTGGGGACTATAAAGTCAAACAATGTATGGTAGAGCTTGTTTGAACAGCTGTTGAGATCAGGGAGTGTCAAACATAAGGCCCGTGGACTAATACCCCGAAGCAATTTCTCTGCCCCCCCCCCATTATAATTGGGCTCTCCCAGTTTCTAAAACCTCCTAGTTTGGAAATAGACTACCACAGAAGGCCAGATACAAGGGGGTGGCACCAGAATGCAGGTCTCTTGTTTGTCTTGTGTGATCCTGGAGGCATCTGGTGGGCCACTGAGATACAGGAAGCTGGACTAGATGGGCCTTTGGCTCTTCTTAGGTTCAGCGTGATAACTGGGTGCTCTCATATCTTGAAATTAGGAACAAGATTTGCACATTTTCTTTTCTGTCATTTGCAGCTAATGAGTTTCTATTTGAGAACAGGGTGCTTATTTCTGGCCATCATCTGCTTAATTATGTCACTTCTGCCCCACCATGAATGATGTTCGGCCCACTATATGAAACGAGTTTGACACTCCTGGTTTAGATAGACAAAGGATATAAGTTGCTATTTGATTATCATTTGAAAGAGATGTATTTTAAAGCTTTTCTCAGGGCTGGCTCACCGGCACATAGAAGAATAAGAGTGGAACGTGTTAGAACGGAATTCTGGTCCAGCATTAATGTGGCGCCCTCATAAAATCACAATGGTGGGAAATGTACAAGCCAAGATTCTAAATGTTGTTCTGATGGTTATTTCTGATTAAGATCACTTTTTGTTCCTCATAAAACTTGCATTACAAGGCAATATATTTTTTGGAAAGGTTATTAATCTACCAGCACTCAATGGAATTTCAAAGGCTATTTCCCGGATTACAGAGCAAGTTATTTAAATCCATTATGTAACCTCATGTAAGAAAATAGCCTATGTTTAAAAATTAGATACATACAATAAAAATAATCCTATCCAATTTCTAACTGTCAGAAATTTGACTGCCAGTGTATTCAAAATATCTAAGGAATAATCTCTGAAAAGTGTAGTTGGGTAGGCAGAGTTAGGCCATAAGTAGAGAAATTGCTGAACTTCTCCAAGGTTTTATTCCCTGGATGCAAATAAAACCTCCCATGCTCTATTTAGCGCTCCTGCCATCTCCTACCTAGCTGTCACCAAGTGCTACTATTTGGTTCTCTTTGACTTCAGAGGTGACTATCTAAAGTTTGAACTGCCTGAACTACATACTGGCTAAGAATTCAATGCCTGGGTTGTGGTAGAATTGGAGGCTGGCTTTGGGAGCCTTACTTTTTTGCCTTTGCTATTGGCTGCCATCATCTGTAGGTCTATGTTGTGCGCATTGTATAGAAACAAACAAAATGGTGACTGATTTTTAAGAGTTGAAGATGTAGTTTAAGCCATTTTTCATGTTGCACACATAGTCCGCTCTGATCAAACAAGTCAAGTGCTATTAAAAAAAGTATATGAAGATAGTGGCATGACTGTGTGCATCACAGACACCTTTTACGTCTATTAAACCACCTTCAGCTATTTCTGGGGGGAAAAAATTAGCAATTTCCAGCTTCAGTAATGGGTAGAACATAATAGTGTGAAGATGGAATTTGGGAGCAAATCGAGAGCCAGGATTCTACAATGAACTGGAAGTGAAAGGGGTAAAGATTAAGATTTATGGACCACAAAGTTTGTTTCCGCTTGAATCATGAAATTGGGTGGTTCAGAGTTTAGTATGGATGCTGTTGTTAGTAACACCGTGTTACCAGCGTTGTGAGCTGAGTCTACCTTTGAAAAATCTGACTTCCTTTAGGATTCTTTCCTTTAAATCTAAAAAGAGCATCAACAGCAATTCAGTAACATGTGAATTTTCTTTGGTGTCCTTATAGCTTTTGGCACTGTGCACATTCAGTGGTTGTGAGGGAAAAGAGAAGGACTAAACTAAAGGTGGATATCTTCATCTGAGGGAACTCTTCTATGCCTTTGTCCCAAGTGAGAGTGGTGGCAGCTCGGGAACAAGCCTTCTCTGTAGTGGCACCATAATTATGGAATTCCTTCCCTTGGGAATTGAGAACCACTTCCTTTATTATGGTTTTTCAGTGAGGGCTCAAAACATACCTGTTTCATCTGGCATTTGGCTGCTGAGTGGATATTTGCCCTCTGAAATACTGCTATGACTGCCTCCCTGGACTTACTTGTTCTCTAGTGTCTCATTGATTTTTCTTATGTCTTTTCTTTTATTTATGTTTGCTAAGTATTTTAAAAGAGAACCATTTTCAGATGAGCACACAATGTCTAGCCTTAACACACGTGCACTTCCATGTTTATTCAAGCTATACGCTGAGGAAAAAAATGCCACAGTTAACATACCTGTTACATGAAATGAATCAATATTTTTTAATATCAGTCTGTCTAATGGAATAGGCTGATCAAGAACTGTGCAAGAACCACCTTCCTGGACCAAAGACTGCAACTCGGGTGTGAGGAAAGGGCAGACAGAGATTAAACTGGCATCAGAAGCCCCAGCTTTCTGAAATAAAGAAGAGAATCATTATATAAGCATTTACATATCATCTTTGCTCTAGACCAGCGATTTTCAACCTTTTTCATCTCACGGCACACTGACAGGGTATTAAAATGGTCAAGGCACACCATCAGGTTTTTGACAATTGACAAGGCACACCATGCTTCCAGTAGGGGCTCACATCCCCCATTGGCCCTACTAATAATTTACCTTTCCCCAAATTCCGGTGGCACACCTGTGGACCACTCGCGGCACACCAGTGTGCCATGGCACAGTGGTTGAAAATGGCTACTCCAGACTGTAATCTTTCTAACATGCAGTGCTTCTGCTTAGAGTTGTCTGAGAATTGCTTACAGAATACAATTGCATTCATTTTCATCTAAACGGCCCCATAATTAGAACTGTGTTTTTCTGCTACATACTAGCTGCACATTGCAGAAATCATTTCAGCTGTAATGATTTTTATTGCAGCTATCAAATTCTGCTTTATAATACTGCTTTATAAAATTCTGCTTTATAAAAAGGTGTCTAGACAAAAGCAGAGAAGGCAAAGTTAATCAGCTGCTCTGCTTGATGGTTACAATTCATACCAGTCATTTTCAAATTGGGAGGTAGACTTTCGTGTGGAAAATATGGACACTTGTCAATGCAATACACAAGACCACATGAACACCTCTTATTCTTATATCACCATGGCATGCGATGCAGCTGGATTTTGAGAACTGGGTCCACTTCTTGCATGCATCAAATATTTGGGAAGGGCTGTATGAGGGAAGCTCACAGACTTCTTTCCAGCCCTTCATCCAAACCCCAACTCTGTGTGTGTGTGTGTGTGTGTGTGTGTGTGTGTGTGTGTGTGTGTGTGCGCGCGTGCTGCTTTTCACCAAATATGCACAATAAAGAATGTAAAAAAAAATCAAGGTAAAATATTTTAAATGTACAACTGAAATATTAAAAAAAATCAGTCCCAAAGTAGCAAGTTACAAAATCGCAGTAAACACTACAGATACATTTGTGCAGGCCTTTCCAGGGCTGTGCTTGCCTCCTGGTAGCAGTGTTTACAGGTGGATCTGTAACACTTGAGATCTTAAATTTCCCAATCCCACCCAGACTCACTACCCACATAGGTTGCTGTGGATGCTACCACAGGCACGTGGAAGCAGCTGCCGCCGCAAGCCATATAAACCGGACTGATAAAATGCATACAAATCCGAAACACTCTTCTAGCCTGGCTCGGTCTTGCTGTCAGGCCCCAGTTAAGAAAATGGTAACACGGAGATTGATGCTGCAGGAAAGTTAGGTGTAAAAGGAGGACTTAATACCTCTTAACCACTTGTGTCCTTTCTTTCCCCTTTTACAGACGTGTGCCGTTTAACTACCATTCTCTTAACAATGGACTGCATATATGATGGTGGTCAAAGCACAATAAACATGCTCTAAATGAGGCAATCGCGTCTCCCAAAGCCCGCAACAGAGTGTCTGTTTACATAGCAGAGAGGCCCTTAATGCAAAGACTAGGCAATTCAACTCCAGTAGCCTGAGCAGCCAGCTAGTGTCTGGCAGGGAGTGTCTGTTTACACAACAAAGGCAATAGATTGGACTAATTGTTCACTTAGTGACTAATCGCATAACAACAGGGATAGGAGAATGTATCCCTGTCATTAAGTGGCGCACATCTGTATATGTGTTTTGGGACAAATTATGGGCTTGTGCCTTAAGCCATCTCTCTGTAAATGGAAGCAGAGGTTACTTCCATGAAATGCCAACTCTTAAGTATGTATGGTGTCATGATAGTGCCCTGGTCTTCAGTTCTTTGCTAATTACATATTAACAATATTGGTGACACCAATCTTTGTCTCTTTTTTACTCTTAAACGAGTTTGTTTAAATATATTTCCACAAATGCTTGTTATACCTATAAAAATACATACAGATATAGTAACTTCCACAGATTGTTTGTGTTGTTACCTTTTTGTGACGGTTTGGTTTTGTAATCAATAGCAAATCATCAAACAGAAACAGGTAGACATCAATGAGTCGCATATGTTCTGAGGAGCAAAAAAAAAAAAAAAAAGTAAGGTGTGTGTTTGTTTAACTGAACTGACACCAGCATTTTTCTGTTCGAAGCTCATCACTTTACTTTGCATCGAGGCTTATATGATTGAGGGCACAATCCTATTCAACTTTCCAGTGCCAATGCAATCATGCCAACAGGGCATATGCTGATTCCTGCAGTGCGAGGGTAGTCACAGAGGCTTCCTCATTTGTTTCCTTACTTCTGAGATGCGCCGCAGCTGGATCGACACTGGAAAATTGGATAGGACTTTTTAACCCCAAAATTGAATAACTTTTCAAACAAGTAACCATGATTACCAGTTGGCATCCTTCAGTCTCGGAAGACTATGGTATCGCGCTCTGAATAGTGTTCTGGAATGGTCCTCTCCAGTGCGCGAAGCCTGGGTAAGGTAGATATGGAGGATAGGCTGTTACCCATGCAGCCAATCCCCCCTCTCCAAGTCGCTGAAACGGTCCAATGGAAAGGCAGAGGCCAATACGGTTGGTTCCAGCGGCGTCGCAGGAGTTGCCAGAGTGTGACTGTGTTCAGCCATGAACTGCCTCAGGGACTCCGGCTCCGGATTTTGCCTCGAGGTTGACTCCTGAAGCCTTTTCCTTAACTGGATGTAGCCACAAGGCAGTGGAGGTTTGGGAACAGAGTTTTCCTTCTCTCAGACGAGCTGCCTTCCCAGGCTAACGAGTCCCATCTACCCGATGGCTGTTTAGTTGCCTCTTACGACAAGTACAGCCAAACTGAGGGCCTATTCTTATCCCCAGTCCCCAGGGTAACCATGATTATTGTGACACGATTGGTGTAAGATTTTTCATTTTCTATTTCACCTGTTTTTTTACCTTATTATTTTTAAGGATATATATGCCCACCAATATATTCCAGGAGCAGAAAGCAGATAAAACCACTGTTTTATATTTTACAATCAATTTACGTAGTAATTATAATTCAGCGTTGGTCCTATCCTGGCCCCTGTGGGACCAGGGGCATGCCTGGAGATGCCACCTCCCCTTCTAAAGCCTCTGGAGGGCCTTAAAATATCATTTCCTTTTTTTCAGCTGAAAACCAGAAGTGACTTTTTAGGGCTATCCAGAGGCCTTAGAAGGCCTTCTGAGGGCCGGAAAAAATGTATGCCACCTCTCTGGCCCACAGAATGCCTCTAGGGGGAGGTAGTGAGCATGGGTGGCACCCCACAGCCATACTGCTTGGGGTCACTTTCACCCATGGACCCTTCCCCAGTTATGTCATTTTTCTAGTTTTACTTTTTTATTTTTTACCACAACTACAAAACGCTCTATTTCTCTTTTGGAAAATTGTTACTTGGAAGGTCTAAGGTTATATTGATTTTCTCTTTGATAACAATTCTTTTTACCAAGCTCTATCATTACAATTATGCACCTCAGGCTATCCTTTTAATATTTGTATCCTCACAATATTCCATTGTGTGTGTGTGTGTGTTGGACAGCCAAACCCAGCCATGTTTCCTTAATTACAAGTCTTGTATTGTGGTCCTAGATATCCATTAAAAAATAATGGAAGCCATTTTTCTGATCTTATTCATTTTCTTTTCAGTATAACAAGAAAACACGACTCCTTTTTTAAAAAATAAATAAAGCACACCTCAGAGATGCACAATATACTCCAGTATTATATTTTACGTTAAATCTCTAAAGTGCTCTTTTTCTCTGGGTTGACATTTCAACTGTGCGAGGAATATGGGCTTTCAGTTTCTTCTTGACAAGAAGATTGTTAGTTGTTGCCATTTCTTCCTTGTATTGCTTGGCAGGGAAACATTAGGAGATTAAAAGAAGTTATGCCTGTGCTACACTTTTCTTCAGAAAGGGTTTGGGCCAATTCACGATACAACTTTTATGCTTTGTGATTAACGATACATTGAGGGAAAGTGGATTCTGAGAGCTTTTCTACTTTGGGTTTCTGACGAAGGGGTTATAGGAGAGCTTCACCTTTCACATAGAGTCTGATTAATCCCAGGCTTTCCATCATGGGCACCTGTGATGAATAACTATTGCTTTTACATTATGGTGTGCAATGGTTCTCAAAGGTTTTAGCATCAATGAGAATGTCGATAAATTCCATTTAAGCAATGCGTACAGTAGCAAGTCTTTATTGTGCGAGACTTTTACTATTGAATATTGAGTGAAACTGGACAAAATTTGAGTTCAATGCCTCGCTTCTCCTGACATTTTTCTAGGTTTCTCATTTTATTTTTGGAATAAAAATGCAATCTTTTCTATTTTAGGCCGTAATAAAAGCACGGGGGCTTTCCTCTTACCTGTTGTCTTAAATTTCTTAAATTGCCAGTTCATGCTCATGTGATGATTGCTTGAAGTCATCCTACAAGTGCATTACAGCCTCAACTAGTTCTATAGTTCACTCAGCACATCTCCAAACCACTGTGGTACTCTTCGTAATAATTAGCTTATAGGAGAGGGGGAATGGTTTCCTTCAAAACACTAATTTTTAGTTGGACTAACAGTCCAATCCTATGCCCTGGTGACACCCGACAGTACAGTGGTGCCCAAATGGCCACCACTGTATCCTCTGGGGCTGGGGCAACCACCGGAGTCTCCTTGGGATAAGGGAACAAATGTTCCCTTACCCTGTGTCAATCTTCACAGTTGGTAATGGGTCTCTTAGGATCTTTGCCCACTATTTAGTGGGGTCAGAACAGAGGAGGACCATGAAAGCCCTCCAGGATTCGGCAGCAGACTCCGACCCCATCCCCGCCCCCTCGGTCAGCCGTCCAGCTCTCCCCTCCCCCGTCTTGAAATGCCTCTCTGCTGCCCAGCAGAGCAACTTACTGCCGGGTGCTCCCGTGCTGCATCCTCCAGGCACTTAGACCTAGTGCCAACTGGCACGGGCCTCTCTGCCAGTGCAGCATGCTTACCTCTGGCAGCGACATGCCTTATGGCACTCACACAATGGCAGTTGCTGTGCCAGTGTGCCAGGAGCCAGCACTGCCCTGGCATAGGCTTTGGCCCTAAGTTATAGTTATAGAAAAAAATGATTTCATACTTTGATCTGAAGTAACTGAACAATTAAACTTAATCGTCCTGCAAGATGGCACCATAAAGCGACCTTTGGAATGTTGGATAAGAGCGCAGTTTTGAACCAAACCTTCTCCAGTTTATGCGTGTGATATGCTACCTGACAATTGTACTAAAGTGCATAAATCACTGATGAATAAAAACCTAATTAAAGGTTAAAACCTAAATAATTAAAGGATTGCTTAATGTTTTGTTTATACCAGTATGAAGGAGACAAACACAGTTGTCTCTAATAGTCATAGAGTTATGGGACAATCCAGGCTCTGATTCACAGAAAAAATGTTGTAATAATGTGATAAGTGTGCAATTTGTGCTTCCATATGGTTTTTCTTTTTATAAAAAGCTAAATCGACATAGGAGATTCAATGGGAAATTTTTTCCCTAATTGACATTCTCCCTAATCAAAACCTTGCACCCCCAGTGGTCATATACTATTTCCCCTGGAGAAAAAACACTCCCTTCTGTGCTAATGTGAGGGGGCAAAGCATTAAAACTGCCATCCTGCCATGCCACAATCCTGATGTAGATCAAGAACCCTTTTGACTTTAGCATAAACAAAACATGCAAACATCAGTCAAGCACTGGTTCTCACACTGTATAGTGTGACCCTTACATCGCACTGCAGATCAACACAGCCCTGGCTTGGCTATGTTTCAATCCCTGACATGCTCTTTTAAGGGATTATTCTAAGTTGCATTTACCTCTTATCTGTTGTCTGGTATACCTGCTGAATGTGGAACATAATATTTACCTGCAAGAGTTAGTCTCCCCTCATGAAGCAGGGATCTCTTTGTAGGCGACAAGATGTTTTCATTTGGGTTGTCCCTTAGTACGTGCTTGAGACACTTGTGACGGAGAGCAAAAAAAGGCCACAGAGTTTGATTTAATAGAGGGGAAATGAACACTTGCAAACCTGACCCCTGTGCCGCCTGGGGCTAGGTTCGCTGAATGACACCCTCCCAGAATGTCACTACTGCACCCCTATTGTCACATCTGGGGGGGGGGCCTCTGGAGGGCCAGAGGAGGCTCCCTCAGCCCTCTGAAGGCCTTCTTCCAGAGGCCTCAGTACAGGGTCACTGTACAGGGCCCCATGGGGGACAGTGGCATGGGAGAAGGGTAGCAGCGTGGCACTGCCCCATCCTCTGTGCCACCCAGGGCACTTGCAACCCTTGCCCATCCCCCCAGGCACACCAGTGGAAGTGAATACTTAAAATTTGGAGTAAGGTAACATTATACCTTACCAGCAGTGGTGAATGAACTAAACATGGAAGCCGCTGCCTGTCATGGATATGTACAGTTCAGGCCTAGTAGCATTGCAAGGCCTGAACTAAGCTAAAACAGTAACACAGAAGTGGCTTGCATTTCCTGCCTGCTAGGATTTACATCTCAATGGAAGGTGGTTATGTAGCACCTAGGCAGCCAGAAAGACGCCCATCAAGGATGGAATGCAGCTGCAGATCTCCAGGGGGGAGGGAAGAGCTGAGAGGGAGAGCTTCCAGCCCCACTACTTGAGGACAGGGTCTTTGTTCCTTGTCTCTTAGTGAGAGAGGTGGTGGGTGCACATCCTGCCCCCACCAGGACCATGTGGCCTTAGGTAACTGACCTGAGGATCTGCAAAAGAAGCTGACCCAGGTGAGGGTTAGAGAATAATAGAGTTAGCAAGTTAGCTTTGTTGTTTTATGCTGATATGTTTCCTAGAAGTTTTTATGCCTCTAGCATTTGCTGCCTTTTGTAACCCTATGTATTTAATAAACTAGAAAATCTTTTTACCATGTTGGTTCATTGTCTGTTGGGGACAAAGGTTCAGAATCCTGCCTAGCCGTTCAGCAAGCTACCAAAAATCCTCATTGTGGACTAGTAACTTGAGGACTGAGACTTTAAGTAAAGAAAGTGCTCAGTGCCTACAAGGGATACAGTTAAGCCTAGAGGGTCTCGGTGTCCCTGGACTGAGGCACTGGCTCTTACAGGGTGGTGGCAGTACTACGGAACAGGGATCTTTGAGGGCTCTAGGGCTCAGAACCAACAACTCTGAGCACCCAAAACCTTGGGAGTGAGACCCAAGTGTACGACAGAATCCCACTGCTGCCATCCTAGCAGCTAGGAAATGCAAGCCACTTCTGTGTTACTGTTTTAGCTTAGTTCAGGCCTTGCAATGCTACTAGGCCTGAACTGTACATATCCATGACACTGCCTCCTGACGTCTCTTCGGCATAGTGGTTTTTGCCATCAGTGAATGGTGTTGATTTTCATCTTGTTGTAATTATCACTGGGCACAATCCTAACCAGGTCTACGCAGTCCTATTTTGTTCAATGGGGCTTACTCTCAGGAAAGTGTGGTTAGGATTGCAGCCACTGCCTGCCATGGCAACAGCATATATAGCATAAAATAGGAAGAATTCCAGAAATCTACCCAGTCATGTTTCCGGCAGCTATCGACAAATAGCCTGAGGCTTGTATCCATTTCCTATGCTTGTTAGACCATAAATGGCAGCAATTTTTAAAATCTCTGTATTATGTTAAGAGCTAAATAAATATTTAAAGAAGTTTACTGAGAGAATATTTTCAGTGCCAATATATAAATTGCTTACCTCAGGAACAAAAAATCTTTTGTCTTGATCCCAAAGTGGAGGCCAAATTAGAATGTCCTGAAGCTGTTTAAATTTCTGGAAATTATCCAGCCACTTCACTTTCCCTTCCAAATCCCCTGAAAGATACATAATAAAATAGCATGGTTGGATGGCAGGCAGTGACATTTCTACAAAGTGCCAGATTATGAATCCTCCATCATGAAGGGCATAAGCCTCTGCTGCAGAGCACCATGCCTAATATAAAATAAATTGTTGTGAAAACAGATATCCTGTGGGTTTTAGAGTATGTGGATTTATCGAAGAGATGTCACCCGACATTATTTTTCAGGTGCTTAATGTTATCATGCCCTAGTTTGAAAAGTATGATATACCAAGTGCGTTACCTTGCACATGCCCGATCTCGTCTGATCTCAGAAGCTAAGCAGAGTCAGGCCTGGTTAGTACTTGGATGGGAGACCGCTTGGGAATACCAGGTGCTGTAGGCTTATACCATAGTCTTTCGAGACTGAAGGTTGCCAACCAACCAATCTTGAAGCATCCTTGGGCCGATGCACGTCCCTTGTGCCTGCCTGGGAGTGTCACAGGCACACTGAGGGGGACACAGGCACACTGAGGGGGACACACTGCGCCACTCTGAGGGGGACAGTCCAGCGCATGAACGTGCACTGGTCTCCCTGCACCAATGCGAGCCCCTGGCCCAGTAAGTATGCATCAGCCAGGCTCAGCTAACGCAGAAGTCGTGGGAGGCTGTGGGGAAGGGGAGAAGGCAGGAGGGAGAGTGGGGGGTGGAGAGTGGACAATGGGTGGTGGGGGTGGGCGAGAGGGGAGAGGGAGGCAGGACCAGAATCCAGTAGTTATGCTGGATCCTGACCCAGCTCTTGGACTGACTTGTCAGGTGGCACAGATCTGAGCAGACCCAATCGGGCTTCTGTAGCTCTCTCTGGGGTAAGGAGAAATCTTCCTCTTGCCTCAGGCTGAGTCTCAGACAGCCCGACACTTGCACTGGAGACAGCGCAGGCCTTCCAGCCTGCCTGATCCAGCACAAGTTAGGATTGCGTTGTGATGATTGGTTTACACTATCTTTTTCTGCAGGTAGTGAAATTTATTCACGTTTTATGTTCCTGGGTAAGGGTATACAACAGGGGTTTTCAAACTGGGGCGTTGCAACACCCCCAACCTGAGGGCCCTGGTCTCTTTCCCCTTAAGGGGCAGGGGCAGGGAGGAGGTAGCGGTGCGATGCCCAGGATCGTGCCACTCAGGGGGCTGCAGGGCCTTGGCTGAACTCACCAGTGCGTCCTGCAGCTTTCTGGGGCTGCAGGGGAGCCCTGCGCGACTGTCTGCAGGGCTCCCCAAAGCTTCTAAAGTGAAAATGGAGCAATTGTGCTCCAATTCTGGTTTAGCGGAGGTGGGGCACAATCGCTTCGCTTTTGCTTTCAAAGCTTCGGGAAGCCCTGCAGAAGGTCGCACAGGGCTTCCCGCACCCCCGGGAGGTTGCAGGAGGCTCTGGTAAGTACAGCCAAGCCCCTGCAGCTCCCTGAGCGATGCGATCCTGGGGATTGCATCGCTGCTTTTCCCCCACCCCTGCTGCCTCTCCCACCCCTACATTGACTTAGAGTGGCTCAAACTCTCCAAGAGAGTTTGAAAACCGCTGGTATACAAGATCCTCCCCATCTGCTATTCCATTCACAGCCCAATCCTATGCTACCCAGAAGTAAGTTATAACCAATTATAACCAATGGGCCTTACTCTCAGATAAGTGTGGATAGGATTGTACAATTGTTGTACAAATCTATGGTAAGGCCACACCTGGAGTATTGTGTCCAGTTCTGGTCGCCGCATCTCAAAAAAGACATAGTGGAAATGGAAAAGGTGCAAAAGAGAGCGACTAAGATGATTATGGGGCTGGGGCACCTTCCTTATGAGGGAAGGCTACGGCGTTTGGGCCTCTTCAGCCTAGAAAAGAGACGCCTGAGGGAGGACATGATTGAGACATACAAAATTATGCAGGGGATGGACAGAGTGGATAGGGAGATGCTCTTTACACTCTCACATAATCCCAGAACCAGGGGACATCCACTAAAATTGAGTGTTGGGCGGGTTAGGACAGACAAAAGAAAATAGTTCTTTACTCAGCGTGTGATCAGTCTGTGGAACTCCGTGCCGCAGGATGTGGTGCTGGCGTCTAGCCTAGACGCCTTTAAAAGGGGATTGGACAAGTTTCTGGAGGAAAAATCCGTTATGGGGTACAAGCCATGATGTGTATGCGGAACCTCCTGATTTTAGAAATGGGTTATGTCAGAATGCCAGATGCAAGGGAGGGCACCAGGATGAGGTCTCTTGTTATCTGGTGCGCTCCCTGGGGCATTTGGTGGGCCGCTGTGAGATACAGCTGTGAGATATCTTCTGTGAGATACAGCTGTGAGAAGCTGGACAAGATGGGCCTATGGCCTGATCCAGTGGGGCTGTTCTTATGTTCTTATTGCAGCCGCACTGTTGTTGAGTGAAGTCAGACCAGGCTGAGGGAGGGCTTACCTTGTAATCATGTAGGGTTTTTTAAATTATAAAAAATAGCCTCTCCCATCAGCTGCCTTCTGGCAGTCTCCACATCTCCCCCCACAATACCTGGGATGTTGCATTGGTCCAGAGCATTGTGAAGAAAAAAACAACATAATGGCCAAAAGAAGGAAGCAATTTGAAGAGCTCCTTTTACACTTTACAGAGTGTTTTCTTAAAGTCTACCACTGGTTTATACATGATAAGCTGCCACCTATGATGGCAACTTCTATGTCATTTGGCTCATTTGGGTCTCATAGACATTTATTTCATGATGAATGAACATTGGACTGAATAGATGGGATTCAGTTCAATTTTCTATTTGTTCTGACAAATAAGTTTTCTATTTACAGTATTCTGAAATGAATATACAGGTTCAGACTGTTTATCCATGGATTCAAGACCTATGTTTTTATCCAACCACGGGTTCTGGACCTGTGAGTTGACCAGACCTGTACCCAATGAACGCAACCAGAGTATGTTCTGGTCGTATCTGGAAGGCCTTCTGAGGGTCAGGGAGAATGCCCATGGCTTTCAACGCTTTCTGAGGGCTGAAAATCATCACTTCTAGTTTTTGGCCAAAAACTGGAAGTGACTATTTTTGGTTCACAGAAGGCATTCTGAGAGCTGGGGAAGGCGTGTGTGGCCTTCAGAAGGCCACACTGGCTATCAGAAGGCCTTCTAAGGGCTTCTAAGGGCACACTGGCCATCAGAAGGCCTTCTAAGGGCTGAAAATTGAGGCATTACTGAATACATTTACTTCTAGAAGAACCATCTTTGCAAGATAAGCTGAGCAATTCAGAACCTTTCCCAGAGTAAGGACCTGAGCTTTTTGAGCTTCCCCTACTCACTTATCGATTTTTCCACCTTCTCTTTAATTGAACTGATGATGGCCTTCTCTGCTGTATCAGTATTTTTCCAGATGTTCTTCAGGAGGAGGGGATAGCGAGTCAATTTGTGTAAAGGTGCAACCAGAAGTTCTGATAGACGGCGTCGCTGGCACTGCTCGTTGCGTTCACACCACTGTTGTGAATGCAAAGGAAAAGCCATGCTAAGATCAATAATTACTTCAGCGCGCTCCCCTGAAAGGAGAGAAAAAAACATGCTTTCCACCATCAACCAACTGGTTGATATACAGACACAACGTATGTTTCCTGCCTAAATACTTAATCTCAGTTCAGACATAGTCAAGATGGTAATCTCAATTGTCATGGTTGAGAAATGTTTGCAGCACTCCACCACAGCCAAATGCAGTGGTTCCCAAAATGTGCAGCATGATGCACACTAAAGCACTGAAGCACACTAAAAATGGAAGTCCCCGATGGCTACCCAGCTGTTTCCCCTGACACTGCCATCGTGGACCTTGTGGCATTTTGCCACAAAGAAGAAGCCGGGAAGAAGAGGCTGCAAGAGTGCCATGTCCCTGGTAAATTTGGGAACCTCTGGCCTAATGTAATAATGTGATGCAGGCACTTTACAAGGAGGCAGGTACTTGTGGGGGCCTCATTTGCCTTCTTTACCCCTTAAAAGGGGCTAGGTTACACAAATCAGGCTTTTGGGGGTTCAGACCTTCAGGTGCTGGGAAGAGAGGATGCATGCCTGCGTCATTTTAGAAAAAAGGGCAAGAGCAACGTCCTTCCACCTAATAATATCTGATGAAGATAAGCATATACAATGTACCTTATGATCTGGATAAATATTTTGCCCTGTCTTACTGACTGTATGCGGCTGTGATCCTGTGTAAACAAATTCTGAACAATTGCCACTGTGGCACTAAGTATTTTAATTTGTCCCAAATCAGCAATATAAAGAGCTGAACCTCGGCACGCTGATTTCCCAGCAGTAGCAGGTAAAGTAACACAAGAGCCCAAACAAAGGAAATTTTCATGAAATAATTGCTGTTTTAATCCGTGGATACAGTGGGCCCACTGTATTTAATCTTGCATATTTCCTCACCCAGCAATAATTTTTGTACTGTGTAATAGTACTATCATTGCAAAGTAATCACATTTTTTTTTTAAAAACTGCTGCCATAAAACATCCCAACTGTAAACACTGAACAAGAAGCACTGCAAAACCATCACTTTACTTTCAAATAGACTCCAAAGTCTTCTCTTTTCTTCAGCTTTTCCAAGTAAAAGACAGCAGAGGTGTAATTCAGGCAGTACATCTGGTGGCTCTGACACAGGTTTCCTTGGAAATACTACGAGGCAACAAATAGTAGTAGTTAAGCATCAAATTATAAAACACTAGTTTATAATTTATTGGTATTTGTTTTAGAATGCCCAGCTTATGACAGTGAGCTTGTATCTATGATCAATATAAAGGGGAGAGGGCATAGCTCTGTTGGAAAAGCATGCAGAAGGTCTCAGGTTCAAATCCTGGCATATTCAGGTAGGGCTGGGAAAGACCTTGCCAGTTAGTGGTGGATAATACTGAGCAAGATGGACCAATGGTCTGGCTTGATATAAGCTTGTTCCCTATGTGACCTCTGATCAGGGATATTTGGGATGTTTAATAGCTGGCTGTTACCTCATGGTTAGTACCACAAATTCTTGCACCTAGGGTTTGAATTCAACCAAATTTAACATTTAATTAGATGTGCTAAAGGAAGCCATGCCCGTTTTGGTTTGCTGCTGCTTCAGAACACGCAAAGAAATTTCCTGTGGCTTTGAAATCAACAGAGGAAAGCTCAGTGGTATCACTAGAGTTTGTGTCACCCGGTACAGGAGGCCAGCATGTCACCCCCCATGGTGGACCTTCTCCCATGCAGTGGGCAGGGCAATTCCCCAGGTGGTGGATATGGTGATGCACAATTGCCCCCTTTCTGGTTTTTAGGCTATATCTTTTGGTAGAATAGAGATATATCAACACAGTTTGTTTCATTGCATTCTTCGTGAAATTACGCATCAGATGATATATAACATGATGGTATTATTTGAAAATACCAAGATTTTAAATTTTTTTTTTGTCAGCCCCTGTGAGTGTTACCCGGTGCAGCCCCTCCTCTAGCGACGTCACTGGAAAAGCTGGTAGTGTCACCTTACAATTTCATCTGCATTCCTCATGTTTTAGGACAGTGGTAGGAATGAGTTATGCTGAAGAATAGAAAGGGTGGCACCACATATCTGAGAACTTGTGATGCATGGAGCCAACCGTGTGGTGGAGCACATGGCTGTCGAATGAACATGCACGTCTACAGGGAACATTTTGGTCTGTATACTTCTGATGAAGCTGTTCTTGAAAGGAAATAACATCTGGACTCTCTGACGTATTGCAGCTTATTGTGGTATGCTCATTTCTTTATTTCTGACAACTGTATATTGCATTTTAAAGTATGGCCATGATTGTTGTTTATCCTTACACAACGTCTTTGTTGAATCTTTTTTAAATCGTATTTATCCATTTTCAGAATAAACAGATAGTTTTCTCTCCCCCCCCCCCCATAAATGGGATCTTCTGTTTTCCTTGTGGGCCAAAGCCTCCTTTTACCTGATGTATGCCAGGCTTGTACCCTAACTACAAGAGGAGAAACACTACTTTGTTTAAACAAATCATTTAAACAAAGCAGGGCTAAAAGGTGGTGCTTCTCCCCTCCTCTCCTCATTTTTGGTCTGATTTCAATTTCCAGTTTGCTCTTAGATAGTGTCTACTACCCAAAATGGTTTCAGATGTTGCAATACGTAGCAGAAAATGCAGAGACTGGCCATGACTTGATGACTTGGGCTCAAGTCATGAAAAACATGCTTTTCGCGACTTGTACGGACTCAAGTCACGCTTGCCAAGACATGGGCAACAATTCAGGGGTTTTACTCTAACAATAGACTCAAGTCAAGACTCACTTTTGAGTGTGCTTGTGAGTGTGTGTGTGTGTGTCTGTGTGCTTGCTTTTTTTTTTTTTAAAGCCACTTCCGTGACACAACTTGTTTCTCAAAAAGACTCTGACTCAAGTCAAAGTGACTCAAAAAATGGCTCTGGATGAGTTGTGACAGCCACCCATTATGACTTGTGGGCGACTCAAGGGGGAGGAAACTTGGGCCTTGACTCGAGACTCAGCCCTGTGACTCTGGCACATCCCTGTGAAAATGTGCCCTTTCGTGCCTCCTTCTGGCCTCACATGTGTGGAAGCCTCTCATAAGAGGATGAAATGAGATAATGGCTTGTTACTTCAGGGTAAATGACTGTGGAAAATACGTTTCCTCAAATATTCTGCTCTTCCTGTCAAGTGACATTATTGAATGTATATTGTTAACTTTTACCTTTGTGAGCACAGGGATGAAATCTAAGGACGATGTAGGATTGACCAGGTGATCCTTTATATCACTAAAGAAACTGGTGACAAAGCTGAGGCTTACCTAAATAAGGAAAGATCAATATTAAAAATGATTCTGGATAAAAGTCATTAGAATTTAGACACATAATGACTACTGTACATTAGTAATTAGTAACCTAGTTCTAAATTTCAATTCCCACCACTGTAAGAATCGTTCTCAAAGGTGCTCACATAAGAAGAGCTGTTCTGGATCAGGCCCAGGGCCCATCTAGTCCAGCTTTCTGTATCTCACAGAGGCCCACCAGATGCTTCAGGGAGCACACACAAGACCACAAGATACTTTAGCTCACTGCCACCTCCCTTCACCTAGCATTCTATTTACGCTCGCACCTCCTCACTGCATTTGAGGTTAGCACAGATCTGCACTAACAGTGAGTTTCTGAGGCCTCACGACGTCTTTCATGCCATGAAAGAAATAAGCCAGCGCACCTAGACACAGACAGACTCAAGTTTGCATGCAAGGAAGTCAGAGGCCTCAGACTCAAGTCAGTGCCAGAGTCATTGACATGCCTGACTTGAGTGTACATGAGTAAGCAAAAAATATGCATCTTTGCAACTTGAACTTGAGTCACCAGACTGGAGTTCCCATTCCTGGTTAAATGCAGTACTGTATAAAGCTGCCCATACTTCATTTGCTTCATTTTTATGGTGAAAGAAAAAAAATGCAAACTCTGGACCATTATGGGACTGTTACTGGAATTATCTAAAATTAACAGTCAGATGCAATTACTACTATGAAAGGTCACAATTCAGATACATACGGCTTCCGATGTTTACTTACCCTTTCAGTACCATCCACCAGCAATCCAAAGTTTTTTCCTTGTTTCTTACCTGATTTAACTCCTCCAAGTTTGCAAAAAGTAGCCCACAGTCCACATCTGGGAGGAACTCCTTGCTTTGCAGGTACTTTAATGTATTCATAAAGATCTTTTGAAAAATATCATAATTCCCTGTTAGTTATTTCATCTGAATTCCTGAACTGCAGAGTTGCCACAAGACCCTTATTTCAAGAAGAAGTTCCTTATTTAGGGTCCAATCCTAGCCAATTTTCCAGTGCCAATGCAGCCGTGCCAATGGGGCATGCACTGCATCCTGTGGTGGGGAGGCAGTCACAGAAGTCTCCTCAGGGTATGGGAACATTTGCTCCCAGGGCTGCACCAGGGCTGGAAAGTTGGACAGGATTGGGCTCTTAGTCGTCATACCTCTAGAAGCCTAATAGACACATAGGCAACTTTTTTCAAAGAAAAAAACCAAAACTTCAGCAATGTCCTCCCTAGATTTAGGCATACCTGTACACAAACATACAGGTGGGCCCTCTTTATCTGGTGGTTTGGAACCCACAGATTTGACTCAGCGCAGGTCCCAAACCCCCACTGGAGGGCCTCACCTGGCAACCTGGATGCGATTAGAAGTACCTTCCCATCAAGTCCAGGAGGCTTTCTGAGACCCAGAAAGGCTGTGCATGTGTGGCTGTGTGGCTGTGCCCTCAGGTTAGATGACTGGGCAGCTGCTGTGACAGCAGAAAGGGGTATGAAATTCAAGCTTACCATTTTCAGAACCAGTAGATGATCAAGAAGATAAGTGCATTCGGTTGTGAAAAGCTCCCATATTGCTTCTTTTTTCTTTCTGTCTAATGGATCATCAGGGGCTTTTTGATCAACCTGATGAATCTTTGTGATTTCATGCCAAGCTTTATCCTATCAATTGAGGATACAAAGAATTCATTCATGCAAAATGAGACATTCCTACTCAAAAGGCCTTTAATCACTAAAGACTACTGTTAGTATTGAATATCCTTGTCTTCTGTCTGTTCTTATCATGGTGGGCTTCTCTAGTTTAGCATTTATAGTATTAAAGGTCATTCAGTATAATAATGGCAATTGTTACTATTCTCCATATTACACCTAGGAAGGGACATAGTTAATTTGAACCAAGGGAAATCAGAACAAGAGGATAAAAATTGAGGACCATCATACAAGATTTGGCAGTGTACTAAATGAAGCATTTATGTACCTTAACACTGTGAAATTCATAGCCACTGCACTCTGAAATATCTATGGTTAGAGCAGAAAGGCAGTTTTCCAGATCTGATATTTGTTTGCGTTTGTCTTTACTCTGTTAAAGATAAAACATAGAGATTAATTTGCAATGTACCCAAAGATAGAAGTTTAACTGGGAGGGCAGGAGAGGGTGGGTCTTCTTCACACTGTGCTTTTTTCATTATTATTATTATTATTATTATTATTATTATTATTATTATTATTATTATTATTATTTTTGCATGTGGGTCTCTAGATCGAAATTCTAAAGATGCATTAGAGAATGTACATGAATTTTAACATGACTGCTGATCACTATAGCACATAGATCCAGAGAAAAATGGAGTGACCCTTTACAAATGGTCACATAATTGTTTATATTCAGGGATGCCATTTTTCTATTTGTCATTGTCCTGTGGCATCCCCCAAAACTTACCCATTGTGGAAGCGTGTATGGACAATAGCTATGCAAAGTGAGGTGAAATGGTTAGAGAAACATGAAGTGCACTAGGGGCTTGACTAGAGATATACCCTTAGATCAGATGTTCCCAAACCTTTTTGATTGGCAGCTCCCACTGGCCGTGGCTCCCCATTAGGGCTGCAATCCTACATTGTATAGGGTGGCAAATTTTTCACAAGGATTCCACAGCTCCCTTGGGAGCCACAGCTCACAGTTTGGGAACCTTAGATCTTTCAATCGGCAGAAATATCAGTTGCAGAACAATTTCTGCAAAATACTCACATTTCCTTTCTTAGCAAATGGCCACCAAGGCTTCTTGGATTCTAAATCATAAAACAGAAGCAAAGGTATTATTAACAGAAGATACAGAGAAGTATTTCATAGAAAATTTGACTGCATAAATAAAATTTGGATGTGTTTGTTTTTATGCACAGAGATGCCTTATTTTAGAAATTTTGAATTCTTAACTAACGTAGTTAAATCCAAATAGTTAAAATAATATAAAACCAAAATAAGGTTAAAAAGCAATCAGACAGCATTGGTCTTAAAATGTGCATTATTCGGCATGAGCGCTGCCCCTAAAATTCTTCTGAATGTTGTCCTGATAAACAGAAGTCATATGGATACATCTACCTGTTATTGCGTCAATGGCTGCTGGACTGAGATGTAACACAAAACCATGGTTAATAACCTGCAAAATGCTTTGAGTTTCCAGATGCAAAACAGACAAACCATGGTTTTAGAGGTCCTTGCCTGCTTTTGTTTCCCATTTGCTCAGGACACAGCTCCATAAATTCATACATTTCCTCCTATCTCCTTGGTACAGCAGCCTCTTTAGGTGGACATTGGCCTAACTGTAGTTAGTCAATGATTTATGATTTAGGGCCCAATCCTATCCAACTTTCCAGCACTGGTGTAGCTGCAATGCAGCCCCGAGATAAGGGAATAAGCATTCCATTACATTGAGGAGGCCTCTGTGACTGCCTCTCCACCACAGAATGCAGCACACGCCCCATTGGCACAGCAGTACTGGCACTGAGAAAATGGATAGGATTTGGCCCTGTATCAGCTATGGTATGATAGGTAGAAGAACTACCCTTTGCTTATGCTGAGAACTTTGAAAGATCCAGGTGAGTGCAATGGCATCACTAGGGTTTGTGTCACCCGGTACGGGAGGCCAGCATGTCACCCCCCCATAATGGACCTCTTCCCATGCAGTGGGTGGGGCAATGACCCTGAGGAGTGGATGTGGCTTCCTGGGAGTAAGCCCCATAGACTTTAATGGAACTTACTTCTGAGTAGACATGCAGAGGATTGGGCTGGAAGGGCTGCTGTCCCTTTAAAAACAAAGCCTGCTTCTTGCAAGCCTAGTGAGTTGCAAAAATAAAGCAAATGCCAGGCAGATAGAGGAGCCTGTTTCCCCACAGGCAGCAGTAACTCCCCTTACCTGGCGCACAGAGAGGGAGGAGGGAACGTGCAAAGCCCCGTTGGTGCTGCGGGGCTCCCAGGCTACTCCGGTGAGGGCTGGGAGGAAAGAGGGGAGCAACCTCCAGCCCTTCATTTGCAGGGGCTTGAGCTGGAGCTGGAGGTTGCTATGCATTGCACACAAGTGTGAGGCTTGCATGTGCGTGCAGCGCCTCAGAAACCTTCGAACCTGGGCAGGAGGCTCCTGCAGCATCATGCACACTTGCGAGGCTCGTCTCAAAAGCCTCCATGCCGCAGGAATGCTCTGCATGCCTAGGTTTAAGCAAAGTTTGCACATCATTTGCATTGCACATAAAGAGCACATACAGGAGCTCCTTCCTCTCTCTCCAAGTTCCCCTCTCTTTCCCCTGTTGACATCGTGGCCCATCTGAACCCACCGCTGGTTCAGTTACCAGCCCAAGCCAAAGCAAATGCGACTGATTGTCTCTCCCCAAGGAAGCCCTTTGTGGTGCCTTGCTGAGGAAGGGAAGGAGGGAGCGAGGATGCTGCTGCTGCTCCACTGAGCCCACCACGCCTTCCTGGCCACAGAGGGCGAGTGGGGTGGGCAGGAGGGGAGCGACGCCCAAGGCTGAAGGAGCCTCCGCACCGACCTGCCGTTCTCACCTGGGCCGCCGCCACCAGCCCTGAGGCTTGCCTCAGAAGCCCCCATCTGGCTGGCCTTCAGGGCAGGAGGTTCCTTCGGAGGGCAGGGGCGGGGGGGGGGGTAGTTGGCGCATCACCCCCCCTCAGCACCCCCCAGCGCGTCACCTGGTGCAGCCTGCACCCCCCTAGAGACGCCACTGGGTGAATGTTAGGAACAACTAAGCTTAGAGCTTAGCTTTATTGCTTTAGCTTCGTGTGTGTGATGTATTTATTCTTTAAAATACCTAAATGCTGTTCAAAGTAACACGAGACTATCACTTCGATTCTACTCTTTAAAGGAGCCATTCTGTTATTACAGATTTATGTCTGTGTGAATGCAAAGGAACTGAATTCAGCTAAGTCCAGCCAAGACCACTTAAGGGCCAATTCCTATCCAATTTTCTAGCACTGATGTAGCCATGCCAACGGAGAGTCTGCTGCACTCTACAGCAGGGGTGTCCAAAGTTTTTGGCAGGAGGGCCACATCGTCTCTCTGACACTGTGTCAGGGGCCAGTAGAAAAAAAGAATTAATTTACATTTAAAATTTGAATAAATTTACATAAGTTTACATAAATGAATATATTAAAGATGAACTTGTATGAATGGATGAAGGTATTGCAATAGCTCAAGGCCCATAAAAGGCCTTGCACAAAGCACAGCTGGCCTTTCCTTTGCTGCTGCTACTGCATCACAGATGTGAAATAGCAAGCAGTGGAGGGAGCCCTCACACGAGAGGTCAAACAGTTGCCCTCACACTGAGAGCAGTTGCGTCGGGCCAGTGTGGGCTCCAAAAATCTCTGGAGGGCCAGAGGCTCATTGGAGACTGGGGGCTCCCTGAGGGCTGCATTGAGAGGCCTTGAGGGCCGCAAGTGGCCCCAGGGCCGGGGTTTGGGCACCCCTGCTCTACAGTGACGAGGCAGTCATGGAGGCCTCCTCAAGGTAAGGGAATATTTGTTTGCTTACATAAGGGCTGCATTGTGGCCGCATCAGCACTGGAAAGTTGGGTATCCAAATTTTCCAGTGCCGGTACTGCTGTGCCAATGGGGCGTGTGCTGCATCCTGTATTGGGGAGGCAATCACAGAAGCCTCTTCAAGGTAAGGGAACACTTGTTTCCCTACCTTGGGACTGCATTGTGGTTACACCAGTGCTGGAAATTAGGATAGAACTGGGCCCTGAGTCTGCTACTGGAATGAACTCTCTGGAGTTTGGAGGAGCTCAGTGCTTGCAAGGTCTGGGAAGTTAGCCTGTAGGACTTCAGCTTCCCATTGGCTGAAGGACTGGCTGTTTTGGAGGGGGGGGGGTGGCAGCTTCCAGATGGCAGTTTGCCTTGAGGGCTTGTATGCCCACCTGTACTTGCCAATCAGGTGAATGTGCACATAAACATTGGCTTATATACCTGGGAACTGTGCTGTACTCCCTGCTAAGGTCTTGAGAGGGTAGAATACACAAGAACAGATTAGGAACATGCATTTCTGACTTACTGAGAGAATTATGGCTGTGAGTTGGGAGTGTGTAGGATTGGGCTGTGAGACCTAGGACCCATGACAGGAGCGATGTACAAGAATGCCATGTGCCACATTATGCCTGTGTAGAGGACAACTGTGTGTTCTTAGATCAAAGCCCATCCAGGTCTTTTCCCCATCTCACCTGCACACTGCTGCGATGCAGAACTGTATAAGAATTCCGCAGCACTGTCTGATATCATCAGGTCTCCTGGGAACATTTCGAGTCCAGGTAGACTCACCACTACTGAGCTGTGTCTACGTCCTGCTGAGCAGCTGAGACTGCAAGGGAAACTCAAGAGTTGGGCACAAATCCTTCCAAGAAAGAAAATACTTCTAACAAAGAATGGTTAGGACTAAAGAGTTCAGTTGCTGTTAAATAGGAGAATACATTCTTGGCTTGGCCAAAAGATCTCAACATCTGTTCTGAATATTAAAACAGTCAAAACTATAGGAAATATGACTGCAAACTTATGCATTGAGTTCAATGGGGCTTCCTTGCAAGTAAGTATGTCCAGGATTGTGTCCTAAGTGCATTTGAAACAAACCTATTGAATTCTCTTTCCTGACTGTTTGGTCTCAAATTCCACATGCACGTGCAAGCGTATGTGGGAGTGTAAGAGGGAGAGTGTGGAGACGGACTTGTTTTGAAAGCACCCTCATGTGAAAACTGGGCCCTGTGTTTATCTTGGTGTACAAGGCAAGGCACTTCTCTGGACACCGCCATGGTCCTCAAAAAAAGAAAGGAAAAAGTTATATAGTATGTCATGAAAGAAAGTGCCTGATACGCATGACAGAGCAGTAAACATGCAGGTTTCTCTACAATAAGATGGCTACTGTTGCAGGCAATTTAAACATGACCTTCAGAGGGTGGCCATTTTATGTGTGCCCACCTAAAGACAGGAAGTATTAGACGACTGAATGAAAATCAGTAATTAGATTCAAATTCATGACCTGTTTTTCCCTTTAGTTCTAATATTGTCTCCCAGTTTTAACAGGAAGAATATTATACCATATTATATTCGTAGAATATTATGCCTTTCAAGTACAGTTATATCTGTAGGTTTTGATCTGTGGAAGGCAATTTGTGAAAATGATTAACCCCCCTCTCCCCTCTCTCTTGCACACACCTAGAGAGAGAGAGTTGTGGAGAGTAAATGATAAGTTAGCTTTGTTCCCACTAGTGTGCCAGTTCTTTTCATGACAAAAAAATGTCCTGTAATGACTGATCAGGTGTGATAGCAGTTTCACACATTCAGATTATCGTTAGCTAACTGGAAGCATGACACGAATAATATAATGAATTAATTTGGCTACAGTGACCTGAAATAATCATAGCAGGTTATTTGCGTTTTTTGTATATATGAACATAATATGCACTTATGATATGAACATAATATGAACATAATACACTTAATATGTTCATAACACTTAACATGAACACTTAATATGAACATAATAATATAGCCTGTGTGTTTTCTCATTGCCTGAAGTTTTATTTTCTTTTTTTTTTAATTTTAAGTTGAAGGTTAATGAAAAGTGTCTGTGTACCTAAAAGGTGAATTTCAACACATAAACTATCGTGAATATTTAGGTGGGAAACTTACTTTTCCCATGACCATTCGGTCAATTCATATTGCAAATTAATATGCAGTGATTGAAAACCTTAAGTACTGTAAATCTCACAGATCTGTTGATTGTCAATACAGTTTAGGAAAAAGCAAATATGTGCTGTGTTTAGTCAACCTTAACAGGAGAGTAAAAGTTCACACCCTCTATTTCAAGGTGTGTTTGGGTTACCAACGAGTGAGCATTACATTCTAGAAGTGTAGGATCTATGGGGCATATTAAATTATTTTTGCTTCAGAGATTTATTAAAAATTATGTTGATTGCTGGATGGATCAAAGTGTTCCTGATAAATGTCGCCCACAAGCAGGCCGAAGGTGGTCAATATGCTGAACTATCCTCACTTGCACAGGATCAGGGACACTTATACCAAAACACTGGGCCTAAGTATGCCCAACTCTGTGGGTTCTTGAGTCCTCTGGATTTCGAAAATACTACAAAAAAAACCCAGAAGAATAATTTTTTTTAAGGATCATGTATGTGGTCTCTCTGAATGCATCTGAAATGCAATTCCATATCCTGTTCTGCCATGCAGATTTAATTAAAAGAACCAAATGGTTTCTCAAACATTTATACCAACTGAAGATAGAAATGTAGCTGATTGTTTGCGTAGTAAGAATAAATGGAGGGAATGGATGGTTGCAAGACACCTTTAGAGCTCAATCTCATACATGTCTACTCAGAAGTAAGTCCTATTATAGTCAATGGGACTTGATCCCAGGTAAGTGTGGCTAGGATTGCAGCCTTAGGGCCCAATCCTATCCAATTTTCCTGTGCTGGTGCTGCTGTGCCTATGGGGTAGGCACTGCTTCCTGTGTTGGGGAAGCAGTCTTGGAGGCCACCTCAAGGTATGGGAACATTTGTTCCCTTACCTCTGGGTTGCATTGCAGCTGCCCCAGTGCCGGAAAGTTGGATGGAATTGGGTCCCGAGTCTAATCTGTAACCTTGGTTACACCTCTTAAAATACTGAAGATTAACAAAGGGAAGATGGATGCAGACAATATCACCTGGCTTTGAAGTACACGAACCTCCCTGAACCATGGCATATATGGATTTGTAGCTCAGTGCTAGAGCACATGGTTTGTATCTCAAAGATCCCAGGTTCAATCCCTGGCATCTGCAGGTAGGGCTGGGAAAGGTCTGGGTCTGCAACCCTCGAGGGCAATTGCCAGTCAGTGGAGACAATCCTGAGCTAGATGAACCAATGGTCTAACTCTGTACATGGCAGCTTCCTATATTTACCTAACCACTGTTGTTAGACAGAATGAGAGTTACCTGACCATTGTTTTGATGTAGCATGGCAGTTCAGTAAAGTCTTCTGAACTTTGGAGATTCGCTCTTTATACAATGCCTGCTTATGTGCTTATACCTCCAAATTTGCAGTAGTACCTTCTCTCACGTATTGTGCAACTCTGCCTCCAGGAAAGGTTGTACATGGGTTCCTGACTATCAAGTGCTTTAAAAAGAAAAAAGGCACAACACCTGGCCACATTATACATTTTTTCTAATGGATGTTTCCAGGGTCAGATTTCAAGAGGCAAGTATTGGCTAGTGATTTGATGTGTTGTGTAGCTGCTCCTAACAACCTGTTTTGAAAGGCTGGGCAAACATAGCTGGGCACACCTGAAAGCTAATAAAGAAGTACAGGTATAAACAAATCGGTGACAGAAAGTTCTAAAAGTGCACTCATCGATGTAAACACAACTGATCTTTTCCAGGACTTGTAATTCCAATGTATACAGTGGGCCCTTGGAATCCGTGGGGGATCTGTTCCAGGACCGCCCCCCCACAAATACAAAAATCCATGGATAATGAAATCCGGGAGGGGTACTGCAATACTTACACTCAGAAATCTCCTGGACGTGATCAAAAGCAACTTCCAGTTTGTGCTGGTGACTCCTGGTTGTGTTCTCTGTGGCCCTCTGCAGGGCGGGCTCAGCATCTGCAGGTGCTCAAAACTGCAGCGAGCCTCTATCTGGTCCATGGCCAGGTTCTTGTCCCCTGAAAGCCTCTAGCCCACCTGGCCGAACATGATTGGAACTGTGCTCTGGTTGCATCTCAAGGGTGTTCCAAAGGCCAGAGAGGTTGAATGAATGAGCCCATTCATTCCCTTATTCACTCATCTAAGTTCCATCTCTAATTTATTTATATAAATTTTATATTTAAATTTTTTCTGGCCCTCAACATCACGCCAGATATTTGATGTGGCCCTCCGGTCAAAAAGTTTGGAGACCCCTGGCCTAGCCCATGGATAAAAAGGGCCCACAGTATATTGCTATAGCATCTGACTTGAACAAACAATTTTTAAAATGCGGTTTACTTTTGCAGTAACATAAAACACATACGTACCTAGCATTATGTGTTTCTAGTGTCTGAAAGAAAGTAAGGCATGATAAGTTATTCTTCATGAAAGAAAACGGACTGGAACTTTTCACGTCTTGCTGAAGAAAGGGTTTGCACACTTAAATGTGAATTTTCAATCAGTTTGAAATGAAACGACAGTTTAAGGACAGAATCAAAAGTTTTTGTTTCCTGAGCAAAAACAATCAGAAGCTAGTACAATCAGAAGCACTTAGCAATGGGATATGAGCTCTAATTTGGAAAATACTGGAGATGGATTACGTTTGTATGCATTTTAAATAAAACAAAGTCATTGGTGTCTTTATCTGTTTCTTCTGGTACTCTGTATGGTGCTCAGGATTGTATGGGCAGGTCCCAGACCTAGCACCGGTAAATAGGGTACCATTTTCCATTGCTGAGAACTGGCCCTGTTTCTGTGTTGGGTAGCATGGCAGTGACCCAGGGAAGGAACTAAGAGCATAGCTCTCTTCTTCAGTAGAATAAATTCCCTGTATTTTTACATATATATCTCAAAATGCAGCCTCCGTGTGCCAGTGCACCTCTGTGTGCTGGTGCAGCTTGCTCCTGAGGAGACGCAAATGTGCTTTATGGCATGTTTGCAACCCTCCTAACTCATAGTTAGGACTGCGCCCTTAGTTAACCCATTTCTGCCCAGCCCACAGTTGTACACATTTGATCCCTGTTGCATATATGCAATATTGGGCAGAAATGGCTTAAGTCCAAAAATCTGGGCATGAACCAATTAATTCAGTTGTGTTGAAAGTGTCCAATGGACAAAACCATTTGGATTTTAAATGGTACAGCTATATGCATGCCGGCTCTGTACCTGCTATCAGGACTGCTGATCATGCAGGGTTCCTTATTGTGCATTCAGTTAAACAAGTTTATATTTATCTTTTGCAAATGTTATGCAGAAGTCAGGGGAGGAGCTAGTGGACAGAATGTCATTCCCCTTTCATGTGTATGATATACGAGCAGAGAGAGGGTGACCACAGAGCTAAGATTTCATTGGAATAAATGGTTCCAAAGTGATAGTGGAAATGGAAAAGGTGCAAAAGAGAGCGACTAAGATGATTAGGGGCTGGGGCACCTTCCTTACGAGGAAAGGCTACGGCGTTTGGGCCTCTTCAGCCTAGAAAAGAGACGCCTGAGGGGGGACATGATTGAGACATACAAAATTATGCAGGGGATGGACAGAGTGGATAGGGAGATGCTCTTTACACTCTCACATAACACCAGAACCAGGGGACATCCACTAAAATTGAGTGTTGGGAAAGTTAGAACAGACAAGAGAAAAGATTTCTTTACACAGCGTGTGGTTGGTCTGTGGAACTCCTTGCCACAGGATGTGGTGACGGCATCTGGCCTGGACGCCTTTAAAAAGGGATTGGACAAGTTTCTGGAGGAAAAATCCATTATGGGGTACAAGCCATGATGTTTATGCGCAACCTCCTGATTTTAGAAATGGGCTATGTCAGAATGCCAATGCAAGGGAGAGCACCAGGATGAGGTCTCTTGTTATCTGGTGTGCTCCCTGGGGCATTTGGTGGGCCGCTGTGAGATACAGGAAGCTGGACTAGATGGGCCTATGGCCTGATCCAGTGGGGCTGTTCTTATGTTCTTATTTAACTCTAGGTAGTCTTGCTTGATTGGATATAGACTAGATTGTTGCATAGCAGGTCACATTCTACTTAAATCTAAGAGCACAAATGTCTTGATTTACTGTGCCAACCTTTAGTTTACTCTGAGCTATAAATCAAACAAGCAAAGCAAAGCAAAAATTATTCTCCCTTTTATTATTGGCCAAGTTACTTACCTGAACACATTCCTGAGGATTCTGTTCTTCAGATGGGGAAGAAGCATTGAGCTCCCCTTTTCCCTGCAGTGTTTGATAACCACTGAAACCATCTTTCTGACGTGAGAAAATGTGCATGGTGTCAAGAGATGTACAGTTGTCCTTTGGCAAGAGTGAATTTGTGTTTGAGGAGGAAGACAACTGCTCAGAACATAAGGGAGGAGCTTGACAAACAGGAACAAAAGAGTCAGATCGCTGCTTCTGGTTCCCTGGCGGAGTGCTTGCAGGGTCATCCTGGAGTGGAAACACTTGAGAGATTGATGGTGTGCTGTTTCTTAGCCTCCTCAGTGTTGGAGAAGTAGAAATTCTTGCTGGAGCATGCCTGTCAAACTGGCAAATGGTGTCACCATCATCGTACTCCATGGATGGGACTTTCAAGAGATGATCACTAAATCCATACCTCCTCTTGGTATCTGTAGGACACAACTTCATCTCAACGTCGTAGGAAGAGAACACATCATTTTCCAAGTCATTCTTTCCTATCACATCCAAATTGTCTTCCCATGGTTCAGTCACCTTAAGTATGTAACACTGTTCTTCTATATTGGTTTCCTCACTGACCTCAAAGGAATACTTAGTCACTGGTTTTTGCATCTTCTATTCACAACAGCAATTATCTATAACTGTTAGGAGAGAAATAAGAGTCAGGTTTTCATTCTCAAAGTCAAGATTTCTTATTTAAAACCATACATTTAATTGTTCCTCTTCAACAATTGGACACCACCTGAGAATTTAGTTGAAGAACTATGTAATCAATTGATTAAAAAAATATTTGAAGTCATCTTGTCTCTTTGTAGCTTCGAAGTGACTTTACATGCATAAGAACATAAGAAGAGCCCTGAGGGATCAGGCCAATGGCCCATCTAGTCCAGCTTCCTGTATTTCAAAGTGGCCCACCAGATGCCCCAGAGAGCACACAAAACAACAAGATACCCATAATCCTGTTCCCACACCCTTGCATCTGGCATTCAGAGATAGGCTACCTTGAAAATCCTGGGGTTCCATATAGTCATCATGGCTTGTAACTTGCAATGGAGGTATCCTCTGTCAATCTGTTCAACTCCTTTTAAAGTCAATCAATTCCAAAAAAGGACTCTCCAGAAATTAACACAGTCCAGGATTTTCAGATACATTAATAGAGCAGTCCTCAAACACACTGGGAGTTTGCAAACCACTGGTAAGTGCTTGTGGGGTGGGGACTTGAAGGGGGGGCCGTGCCCCAGTGGCACTGCAGTGATTGCGGTGCCGCGGGTACCCAGAGGCTTGTCTCCCTGCTGGGAGCAAGCCTTGGAGAGGGCCTCAGAGGCCCACAGCCCCTCTGAGTCTCTCCCAAGCGATTTATCACTCTGAACTGCATGTTGGATTGACTTCTGGTTTACTGGGAGACGCTTGGATAAACCGGAAGTTGCTCCTGCAGATCCGCAGACCTGCAGATCAGAGTGCTAAATCACCTGGGGGAGACCCGCGGGGGGGGGCGGCTGTGGGCCTCCCGGACCCTCTCCGAGGCTTGCTGACCCCTCCCAGGTAGGGAGACAAACCTCTGGGTGCCCACGGCACGCGATCACTGCAGTGCCACTGAGGCACCCATTCCTGGGTCACTTTCCTTAAGGTCTCCCTTGTTTTTTGTTCTTATGGTAGGTTGTGACCCACCACTTTGAGCACCAGTGCATCGATATACTGATTTCTCCTTTTTTACAAGCTACTTCGCCTCTTCTTTTGTTTCCAGGCTGTTCAGAATAGTTTAGGAAACTTCTCATAAATGCTCAATAGTGGAAGAGTTCCGTATTTTGCACTATTATATTTTCGATGGTGGAAACTGTACTCTATGCAAACTATTTCATTTGGAGTGATTCAATTAGGGGTTTCTTTTGTGTATTGTACAGTTTTATTGAATGTCTTGCAAACAAAGTGGGACTTTGTTCACAGGGTGAGGCTGTTAGCATTTTTACTAATGTAACTGCAGTTCAGTTGGCTGACCTAGCAACACAATCCTATTCATGTTTACTCAGAAATAAGTCCCATTGTCTTCAATGGAGTTTACTTTCCAGAAGGTTTATAATTTTCAGCCTAGGAGAAGTCCCAATGTATTACAGTGGCTGAGAATCTCCAATGGTGATGGTTGAATCATTCAAATCATTGAATTATTTAAATTATTATTCAATTAAAATTGTTAAATTATATAAGAGTACTTAAATCTTATTGGGTTCTTTATTAGAAGTAAATACAGGTGGTACCTCAGCATCCACAGGGGTTCCATTCCTCTGTGGGCCTCAGGAAGGCTCTAAGATATGACCAGAACAAGGTGTTGGTCATGTCTGGGAAACTTAATGGAACTTCAGCTGCAGGTTCCAGACCTGTGGTGGCTCAAATCCACTGGTCCCAAATCCATGGATAAAGAGGATTCGCCTGTATTAAAGATCCCCAACTTATTATTTTTAAATCTGAACAGCAGTAACTAATGGGATGTTCAATTCCAGTTTCTGCTAGACAAAATATTGGTAAAAGGTACGAAGATGCTTCTAACAATAGCATTAATGAAAAAAGATATTCACAACTGTCATGAAACATCAAGGGAGAGGCATATTTTCTATATCCCACAGCAACAAACACACAGGAGAGAATTATT
Organism: Tiliqua scincoides; assembly: GCF_035046505.1. Lineage (NCBI taxonomy): Eukaryota > Metazoa > Chordata > Lepidosauria > Squamata > Scincidae > Tiliqua > Tiliqua scincoides. Next base: position 65,341,249 of record NC_089827.1, read on the forward strand.
AGCATATACACATTATATTTTCATCCACTGAGTGAACTGAAGTGCCCTTTTATGGAATTTACCAGAAGCAAAATAATGTTGCTTGCTCCAGGTAAAAGTGAACAGGAGGCCTATGGCACATGTAGTTGAAGCATCTCTGGTACAGGTAATATCTTCAGCATCTAAATCATTTGTTCATTTCCAGGACAATAATGCACAAAATGGCACAGATAATTTATTGAAGTGGTGTGTATAACACTGTCCTCCTGCCTTAAAATATGCTCAAGTGGTTTGCAGCATTTAAAATAATAGCAGAGCACCAAAAGATCATTTAAAACGACCACCATGTCCTTTACTCTTCCTGCCCCTATTTTGTTCACCTGCAATGGATGTGGGAAGATGCTGCTGTCCAGGGGCCCTGAAGCTTCCCTGCTGGGACAAAACCAAGGCCCTTCAGTACAAGACCGTAAGTGAATTACAGACACCAGTAGCGTAGCTAAAGGGGGGATGTGGCACTTATTGCTGGCACACAGAGTTGCTGTCACTGCCCAGAATGGCTTTGATGAACATAAGAACAGCCCTGCTGGATCAGGCCAAAGGCCATCTAGTCCAGCTTCCTGTATCTCACAGTGGGCCACCAAATGCCTCAGGGGGCACATAAGACAACAAGAAACCCGCATCCCAGTGCCCTCCCTTGCATCTGGCATTCAGAGGTAACCCACTTCTAAAATCAGGAGGTTGCACATACACATCATGGTTTGTAAAACGTGATGGCCTTTTCCTCCAGAAATTTGTCCAATCCCTTTTAAAGGCATCTAGGCCAGATGCCATCACCACATCCTGTGGCAAGGAGTTTCACAGACGAACTACTAGTGGCGAGTGGGGAGGGGCTTACACAGCATGTTTGTTGTGGTGCCTACAATATGTACTGCACTGTCCCCTGTAGCTATGCTACTGACAGACACCCATTAAAAACTCCATGATTTGAGAGCTAGAGGAGCTGAAATTCTTATATTATGCATTCTTTACTCCTAGCCACACTTACTTGGGAGTAAGTGCCATTGAACTCAGGAGACCTTGCTTCGGAGTTGGCAATGTACTTACTTTGATTTTGCTAGGTTTTGGATCATACGAAAACAGTACTCATAACTAGAGGTGAGTTTTCCTCAATGATAACAAAATAAAAACACCTAACACTGCTTTCTGCACTTCCTGTTTTTGTAAAAAAGACACCCCAAAGTCAATGAAATCTGTGAAAGAATAAAACTAACACCTCTACATGTTCTCTAACACCTCTATGTTCATGTGGCTGCACTGGCTGACACTATACCACCTATACCACCTACCTGGTACACTTTTAGAATGATTATATTTTATAATTAATTATAATGTATAAAAAATGTGTCCTTGGCATACAAACACATAGCACCACTAGCTGCATTTCTAACTTTGAAAAACACCAAAATCCACAAAAAATAAAACTGTTTTCATCCACCTCTGCTCATAACACCAAACTAAGAAGCTAAAAAAATTAAACAGTATTACCGTAAGTAGTCTAGAAATGGAAGCATGAGACAATAGTAACATTTTACATTGAGTGTAACACTATTGAGGCACGCTATAGTTTGTTACTTACTGTGTTGAAGCATAGACTTCAGCGTCCCTTAGATTCACAATCTCCATCAGAACATCCGAGAAATAAACTTAAAACCATGGCTGAAACCTGGGGTAGCTTGACTGTCCTTTGAGCTTCCAAAGTCCCCTTTCTCACTGTCCAAGCCTTCTTTCTGAATGCAAGAATAGGGAACTTGTTTTTCCCCTTTGTTTCCAAGGGATTTCTTTATCTCCGCAGTGTAAAGGGAAGTAGGTGGCAAGCTAATTTACAGAAGGTAACATGATCTGCTTTAATAAACGGACGATCTTTGCTCTTTCGCTGTGCTCATATAATTCCCTTTTGAACCTCCTGAATTTTAAAATTTCCTTCCCAGATTTGCAGATCAGCCTCTCAGCACCTTATCCTCACTTGGGGGAGCAAAACAGATGAAAGACTCTGTGTGGTGGGGAGAGATCTGTCAGCCACTGTTCCCATCCTTTGCACATAAATGTAGAATTAGACCAACTTGACCTTTCCGTCGTGACTTTTCTTCGCAATCTCTTAGCACAAAGACATTTCCCATACCTTGAATATCAATATCTTCTTAAAATCCTCTTTCCTTTAAACTCCTTTTGAAAATCTCCCTTCAGTTGGATACTAATATGGCACTGCGTGTGCCAAGGTTTCTGGGGACTCTGGAGGCAAAGCCCTGAACTCCCTCCCTGCCTGGTCTACTCTTGGGAGCTGCCACTGCTATTTGTACAGAGGGTTCAAGGTCAGCCTGGCTGGCTGGGCTCTCTGATGTGTGCGAGTCCTCATAATGATGATGATGATGATGATGATGATAATAATAGTATTTATGTATCGCTTTTCAACTAAAAGTTCACAAAGCAGTTTACAGAGAAAAATCAAATAACTACTGGCTCCCTGTCCCAAAAGGGCTCACAATCTAGAAGATGCAAAACATCAGCAGACAGCCACTAGAAAAGACACTAGTGAGGTGGGCCTCATCTGACCTTGCAACCCCTAATGCTGCCCCGATTCCACTAAGGGCACCTTCTGGAGACCATCAGAGCACTAAACCAACACACCTCTTGCCTGCTTGTTTTGTTCTGAACAAACACGGTGAAGAACAGTTGAAGCTCTCTTGTAGCTTATAGGTGGAACAAACACAACAACTGGGAAGTTGGGACAAAGAGAGAGAGGGGAGTTAAAAAAAATTAAAAGCACATTTTTGTCCAGGCATGTCAAACTTGTTTCATACAGAGGGCCAAAGTTTGCATTCATAGTGCCTGCAGAGGGCTGAAAGTGACATCATTAAGCAGAAAGTGACATCATTAAGCAGAAGATGGCCGGAAATGAGCATGTCATTCTCACATAGAAACTCATTAGCTGCAGATGTTGGAAGAGAAAATGTGCAAATCTTGTTCATATTTTCAAGATATGTGAGAGCCCAATTATCAAGCTGGGACAGCCCGATTATAACGGGGGCTGGATAAATGGCTTCCCAGGGCCTCATTTGGCCTGCGGGCCTCATGTTTGACACTCCTGTTTTAACTGAATCCAGTTCTCCCCCCCGCCCCCGCTGGTGCAGCCACAAAAAGGCATGCTCTATATTGGGGTGGGGGGGAGACAGAGTGAGAGGCTTTAAATCCCCTTTCCCCTCTGTGAGCTTCCTGTCCTGCAATGAGTCTCCTCAGTGAAATCACTGATGCAAGTCCAAAGAGAGAAAGGAGACTTCTGCTGGAGGGGATAGGATCTGCCATTGCTGCTGGATCCACCCCCTCCCGCAGCTTCTCCGTCCCCATTTCTTCCCCGGTTCAGTCCTCTCCCGCAATCTTACTTGCCTCGGTGGGTCCTTTAGGGTCTGTTGTTGCAGGGAATGAGGCTCCAGCCTTCCCACTAGTACTTGTGCAGCATGCTACTTGGTGTGTTGTGGGAGTAAGTTTTATGGCTTTTTCCAGCCATCACCACCAGAGTAATATGTATTCCACTGGCAGCAAGGCCCTATATATAATTATATATATATAATTTGACATATTTTATAAAAATATAAAATTAGAGGCCACAGAGCAACCCGTGTGTTACCACTGTTTGCACACCAAGCAGTGGCAGAGCAATTAATGAGCTTTTATTGTCTTTACAAGTTGCTCTTTTTGCCCCTGTGTTTGGCTACTCAGGGTTGGATGGAGAAGGAATTAATTGGGCATCTTTCCAAGGCAGTGAGTACGAGCCAAGGAAAACAAAACAAAAATACCATAGCAACAGCAAATGGAGGATAATTAAGGAAGATGAAAATTTAAGTTGTGCACATTTTAAGCATTATTTTAAAAAAAACCTGAAATGAAAATAGGTTATATGCAATGGAATAAATTTAGCTGGCTAAATACCCTGTGCAGGTATTTAAAGTTGTTCTACATGTCTTTACTTAGACGTCAGTCCCCCTAGGTTCAGTGGGACTTACTCCCAGGTGAGTGTGTAAGAATGCAGCCTTAAGGTTGAATTTTTTTTTTTCCCACAGTGGAGGTTAAGGGGGGGGGGGCAGATCATAGCAGTTCTCTAAACCAATACATGTCTTACTTTTTCATGTAGTAGAAAAGAATCAGTTGTCTGAGAATGAGCTCATGCAAAGAAATGTAGGTCAAGATATATGGTCATTTGTGTAGAATTCCCAGAATGTTTGCCCCCTTTTTGTCTGTAAAAGAAATGAATCTGAAAACTGAGTGCTTACCAAGGAAAATTGAAAGGGAAATTTACATAATGAATACCTGGGGATTTGTGGTGTTCCTTCATTCACCAGTGAGCCTAATTCCAGAGCTCTTCCTATAGCAGAACTTTGTTTAATATACATATGTACAATGAGTAGTTCTAAAGAGTCCCCAGTGATTCTCAATTGTGCACTGTGGCACTTGGGCGCTGTGGTGAACTCACAGAGGTGCTGCAGGATGTACCTGGGGGCCTTTTCTTACCTGTGCTCCCAGGTACCACCATCTTAAATTGTGCGAGATCTCACAAGATCCGGCGCAATCTCATGCAATTCAAGATGGCAGTACCTAGGAGAGCCAGGTCATGATGGCGTCGGAACAAGGCCTGCGACCACAGGAAGTTTGGGAACTGCTTAAAGTTTGCCAAGAACTTTATGATATTCTCTCTCGGGCCTTGCTGTTCTGGTGGGTATCCTTCCATAATGGTCAACATTTCTTAAAGAATATATTATTTTGCACTCAGATTGTACTATTGCTGCATGGCAACTGTATAAGAAAGCTTCTCAGATTTGACATTTGAACAATCTCCCTAAGGACAGGCCCATAACACTGAAAAAATATCCTATTTCCAAAAGTGCAAGTGTGGAAAGTGAAATCTTCAAGAATGGGTTGATTTATTATTATTATTATTATTATTATTATTATTATTATTATTATTATTATTATTATTATTATTATTAAAGTAAATGGGAAATTGAAGATACACTGGACAAACCTATTTGAAGTTTCTCCCCTTCCTTTCTTAGTCAGTTCTCTTTAAGACCAACGTTACGTTTTGAAAATTAATGTAATAAAGATAGCTTCTGAACCCATCTCCGGTGGTGACTGTCAACTGGAGACTGCTATTGTTCGGAGCGTAATCTTATTACGAGACTTCATTGTTTCATGCACTTCAGTGAATGCAACAAAGGCAGCACGGAAAAAAGACAGCTGTTTCCTTAATCCATGGATTGACCTCCCCATATGTGAACAGGAGAACTCCATGTACTTAGATCCACTTTGAAAAACGAGTCATATTTTGTGCTTGGTTCTCTAATAACACCTACAGTTCTGTACGTATCCCATCATGGGGAATGATAGTTCTCTTGCAACGGAACTAGCCGGGAACACTACAGTGAGGCCAACCATTTTCCCAAGAGGTGGCTATGGAGTCTTGGCTTTCCTGATGTTTCTCAATGCTTTGTTTTCGATATTTAATAATTTTTTAGTGATTGCTGTGACCCTGAAGAACCCTCAGCTTCGCAATCCCCTCAACATATTCATTCTGAATGTCTCCTTTTCGGATCTCATGATGTCCCTCTGTGGCACGACGGTTGTTATAGCTACAAACTATCATGGATATTTCTTTCTGGGGCACAGATTCTGCACTTTCCAGGGATTTGCCGTCAATTATTTTGGTAAGCAAAATAATAAGCCTGGCTCTCTTCTGGATGAGAAGTCATGCAAAATATTGTATTGTGTTAAGCTAGAAAGAAACTTCCAATCATGAAGGAGCTTCACAATTAAAAACAGTTAAGATGAATTAAGAATTGCCTTCTTAGTATAGACTTGGGCACTGATAAAAGCTTTCCTCAAATGTCTATAGTGACACGATCCCATCATGCTCAGAATTAAATTCCAGTCATTTCTATGGAACATAGGGCACAATCCTAAACAGGTCTACTCAGAAGTAAGTCCTATTTTGTATAATGGGGCTTACTGTCAGGTAAAATGTGGCCTTATTCTTCAGTAGATGTCCTAAGTAAGCATATTTAGAAGTCCCATTGAAAACAGAAGGACTTGAGTGAACATAGAGTGGGGTGCATGACTGCAATTTTAAGCTCATTAGCAAAGCACATTTAATCAAACTCAGTGGAACTTACTTTTGAGTAAACATGTTGAGATGCTTAGCCTAGAACTCAATGGCCTATGAAGATATTGTATTAACCTTTAGGGAATGACAAAAAATAACTTCTTGATGGCATAAGTGTTTGAATATGAATGATAGAACTTCTTAGTAGACTTGTGTAGAATTGGGCTGTTAAAATATTGATTTTCTCTTGGGAATTTATGCAGGTTTTGCAATTTTCATATGCTTTTGTTTGTACTTCCTTTTTCTAATTTAAATCATGCCTAAAAAAACACAAAAACCCAGTGTAAGCCCTTCCTGCCTTACAAATTTGAGACTTTAAAATTCTTCCACTACTTCCTTTCCATAAAGTTTGAAGAATGGTACACAAATGAAATTTGAAATATTGGGGCTTCGTAATTCTTAACAGGGTTGCTTTCTTGCTTTCTGTCTTCCAGGAATTGTCTCTCTCTGGTCCCTAACGATCTTAGCTTATGAAAGATACAACGTTGTATGCCAGCCTCTGGGATCTCTTCAGATGAGTACTAAACGAGGTTACCAGCTTCTAGGTTTTATCTGGATTTTCTGTCTCTTCTGGGCTGTGGTTCCGCTCTTTGGCTGGAGTTCTTATGGTCCTGAAGGAGTCCAGACCTCATGTTCCATTGGCTGGGAAGAAAGGTCTTGGAACAACTATAGCTATCTGATTGTATATTTCCTGTGCTGCTTTTTTATACCGGTTCTGATTATTGGATTTTCATATGGCAATGTCATTAGGTCATTGCATGGGGTAAGTAGTCTAGTCAATTGCATTTTCCCCCCTAGTTGTTAATAAATGACACCCCATATCTTTTTGTCACCAAGTCCAAATGTTTAGACACTAATACATAAATAACTCTGTAACCTAAACAAAGCCTGCCTTGGGACTTCTGGGTAAAAGGCAGAACAAGAAGTTGAATAAATAAATGACACTAAAGCGGCAATTTTCAACCCTTTTCAGATTATGGCACACTGACAAGGCACGAAAATTGTCAAGGCACACTATCAGTCTTTTGACAATTGACAAGGCACATCATGCTGCTGGTGGGGCAGCTCACATCCCCCAATGGCCCTATTAATAAATGACCCTAATAAAAGACACACTTGTGGCACACATGCAGACCATGTGTGGCACACCAATGTGCCCTGGGTCACTGGTTGAAAATTGCTTCACTAAAGGATGGTGACCAGGCTGAATACCTAGTATTAATGGCAGAGGTAGGACCCATTGCGAATGGAATCCACATAAACAAAGGTAATGGGACACTGGTTGGTGTGTGCGTGTAGGAGCACATGTATAACCAGATCCACCGACACCATATCAGCAGAAACTGGGGGATGTCCATATACCTATTCCATTCATACGGTTAATCTGAATTCATATAACCAGTTGAGCAAACAGTTAGCTTTATTGGTCTGATTTGTCAACAGCTAAACAAGAAGATTGAAAATATGGGAGGACCAAGTAATCCAGAAGAAGAATTCCGTGCTGTGGTGATGGTGCTGATCATGGTAGTGGCTTTCCTGTTCTGCTGGCTGCCCTACACTGTCTTTGCTCTTATTATTGTCTTTGATCCGATGCTGAATATTTCACCTCTGGCTGCCACAATCCCAACATATCTCTCAAAGACAAGCCCAGTATACAACCCCATCATTTACATCTTCCTGAATAAACAGGTACCATGGATTGTGTATTTTGTTTGGGCGGTGTAAGCAAGGCTGAGGTGGAATCCATCTTATAAAAATAAGTTGAAGGGATAGTCATTGTGCAATCCGACATCTTCCTGGAACTCCATGAGGTCTAGTTGTCATCAGCCTATTTCACAATGAGTTAAGATGTAGTCCCCAGTGAGAGAAGAATACTGCTCTGCCACTGTCACCTCTGTCTTCCTTATGCTTCAATGTAAGCTGTCAGGTGGGGGAGTTTGGGAAGGGGGAAAGGATATGTGGTAGAGGCAGCTATGGGCACTTTCCAAGTGTTTCATTTGAAGGAACCAATCTTCGATCCCTTTTGGGATGAGTGGTAAGATGCTCATGTATCAGAGGTACTATATTGTGCTATAGTGAATGAAAAATGGATGAAAAGACCAAGCGGAAAACACTATGACAGTGGTTCCCCAATTTACCAGGGTCATGATGTCACCATAGCCTTTTTTTCCTGGCTCAGCCAGGTACCACCATCTTGAATCTTATAAAATCTTGTGAGATCCAAGATGGTGACGCCCAAATCTTGTGAGACCCAAGATGACACTTCCAAGAGAAAGGGTAAGAGGGCCACTAGGGACATCCTACAGTGTGCCTCTGAGTGTGCTGTGACCAGGGGAGGGAATTTTGGTAGGTGCAGCTCAATATGGAAGGGTTTAAAAAGCTGCACCTGTCAAAATTCCCTTTTCTATACTATGGTTAAAGGTGTAGGCACTGTGGCCTCCATTGTATCTGGTCACCCTGACTGTGACACCCTAAGGCAGTGGTTCTCGAACTTTTCCAGCTCACACCTCCCCTGATCCTTGTAACCATTGGCCACGGCTCCCCATTACAACACCTCACACAGATTGAATACCTCAGCCCTAACGTGTTGCAACACAAACTTTGAGAACTTTTGCCCTATGATAATGTCCTCTTTTATATGTGTATTGTTACCAAATTATTTTGGATACAATATGTTGCAACGTCATGTAGTGTTAGTGTTTATTCTAGAAAGGAATACCATTCCATATGATGCAACAAAGCTTAACCATAGTGCCGCCCCCCCCAACTCTTTTTCAGTTTCGTCTGTGTGCAATTGAATTCATAACCTGTGGCCAAGTTAATCTGAGAACACCAGAAGAAGAAGAAATGATTTCTACTTCGGCAGTTCCAGTTGAATGCAAAACGCCTTGTAAGATCAACCAGGTGTCTCCAGTCTAATCCAGTTTGTCTGTTGTTCCAGTGGCTGCATTTGATGACATTATATACAGTTTCAACCAGGCTGTTTCTTCACTTCTTTTGTTAGGAAATGATCCACACCAGAACAGAATAAATTCCTGAAGTGCTGATTCTGAACCATGAGTGGTGTTTCACGCCTGGCTATTGTTAGCTTCTCTACCTTCCACTTTGCTCTGAGGGCAGATGCCTCCAGGATAGTTTCTCTCTGCCCTGCTGGCACTGCTGAGGAAATGCTGGAGGGGAAACACAGATGTATTGATTCTTTGGCACAGACTTAGAATGAAGGTGCTGGTTGATTTGTTCTAGCCTGGAAAAACTACATGTGGAAGCTCATACCTGCTGTGACAGAACACAGATTGATCCAGCTATATTTGTTAGCTGCTTAGAAGACCTTAAGTGTGGGCAGGACACAAGCCCATTGCATAAATTGATGAATGAATAAACTGTATGTAGATATAAAGCTATAATGGAACCTGGTGATGCCAATCATATTCTGGCATGCCTGAAGCCAGGTATGGATGATGGCCAAATTGACCATCATATAATAAGGGTCTTGCAATTTAAAATGCAAGCATGATGCAGGCAGAAAAGTTGGAATAGCATGAAAAGTTCAGTCAACATTCAGAACAATACAGCCCCAAGCCAACACTGAGCGATGACAGTCCATCAGTGGGACAGAAAATGTTATTTTCATAAAATAAAGTCTTAAAAGTCAGAATCAGAGTTTCAGTTTGTTTTTTAAAAAGTTTGCTTTTTATAAATATTTCCTAATACTCTTTAATGTTTTGCAACTAGGAGCAGGACCCTGCAAAGCGAAATGTGGGCTGAACTGATCTGGCCTGAAGACATGCACGGGAGAGGAGCTGCATGCTTAGTTAGAGTTCCCAGTGTCTCTAATCTGCTGCTTTCCCTGAATGTTGGATCTATCCTCAGGGTATGCTTGAGAGCAAAGCTTGACTGCTCAGGGAGCTTGTAGAATTGTCTTGCTTGTTCACGTAAATAGTGATCTCCTATTAGCCAAGCTCAGTATCTGTTCTGCTTTGTAATTATCTAATCTTTACTGCAGCTGATGAAGGACTTATAGAGCCATTTCTACCTCTGTGACGTTCATCTATTCTCAGATTAAAAAAAAAAATCTGAAATAATGAAACAGAGGAAATGAAATAATGAACAACAGAGGATTGACTCCAAAGAACCCACTAAATACACTGAAGGCACTGTCTGACAGAACTGGTCAGAAGATGAGGGTCTTTTTGCCCTATGCCCAAGGAGTGACCAACCACATCGATAAAATTCTGGGACAGGCAGATATAGAACCAGTCTTCAAACCAGCCAGGAAGGTCCAACAGCTTCTGCGATCTGTGAAGCATCCAAGATGCCCCTGGGATACACCAGGTATCTACAGAATTCCAAGCAAATGTGACAAGGTATATATTAGTACCACCAAATGGTCCATTAACACCAGACTCAAGGAACATCAAAGATATTGTTGATTGTGGCAATTTGACAACTCAGCTGTGACTGAGCAAGCCCTCAGTACTGGGCATCAGATTAGCTTTGCCCAGGTATTCATTAGAAAACATCATTTTCAAGCATGGATCTATAGAGAGGCCACAGAGATTTCAAAAACATAAGAACACAAATAGGAAAGAGGAGACCCTGAGCCTCAGCCATGCTTGGACCCCTGTACTTAGGAACACCAGAATTTTAAAATTCAATGGAGAGCAGGGAGAAATAGTAGGTGCCTTTAAGAGGGACGTTACTGGACCACAAGTAGATGGAACAGGTGGTTGATTTGGTAGGGGCAGGCTGACAGCAATCAGAGAGCTGATTAGCAGGGACTCCTTGGGCCAGGAAAGCCTTTGACTATAGAGACCCTTCTTCTGTCTCTGCACTCAGATAGGAGTGGGTTTTTGAAGATGTTACAGTGCAGCTGAGTTGCCCAGGTCTAGGGTCCTAGAGGACTTTTGACTACAATAATGGTTTTGATCTCTGTCTGTACCTATTGGAGCCTCAGCATCTTGGCTTCTAGTAGTGTTCAGGATTTTTAAGTGTGATTTTTAGTTCTTTGACAATGCCCTACATAGATAAGGGCAAAATGTCAGGAACAGCTAGAGTTAGTGAACGTGGCCTTGAAACCCATAGAAGGAACCTTTCTCTCTATTACAGAAGGCACTTTAACTTGTGCAGGGAAGTGTGTGTGTTGTCAATCCTTCCCCGCTACAGATCACAAACCCACCCAAAATGGATCCTAGTTACACAGGCAATGCTCCAGAGTGGGGCTTCAGGTAGGAAAATCTTCTCCACTCATCCAGGGGGGGGGCCTGTGGACTCAAACAAGAGCAAATAAGGACTTTCTTGCATCAGGCCGGAATTTTCTGCTGAGTGGTTTGGAGCGTTAATTATCCACTTTCATGCACACCTCTGATATTAGACTTCCATATGCTGACTCCAGTCAAGCCTAACATTGGGTCATCCTGGAATCAGTAATGGTAAATGCAGCAAACATGCAGGAAAAAAAGGCAACCGGATGGTAGTGTGGGGAAAAAGCTTCTGAAAAGCCAGAAAATGCCTAGCCAATTGTTCACAACCAATCTCAATTCACTGAAGACAGTAATAATACAGTATGTCCCACATTTTATACAGTCCTTCCTCCAAGGAGCTCAGGGTGGTGTACATGGTTTCTCCCCTCCTTTTGTTCTCACAACAACCCTGTGAGGTAGGTGAGGCTGAGAGATAGTGACTGACCCAAGGTCACACAGGAAGCTTCATGGCTGAGCCAGGATTTGAACCTGGGTCTTCCAGGTCCAAGCCCAAGAAGACAAATGTCACCATGGTGACATCAAAGGATGTTCAAGCTGAGCACTGGTGTGGAGCCCAACCCCATCAGAGGGCCCACCTGAGCCCCAAACAACAACGGCACTGCCCAAAATATCCACAAAGGAGAAGATGAAGTAAAAAATAGTGGAACAGACATTAAACTGTTATAATTTCACAAAACTGAATAATATAACCCCCTTTATCCGCAGGGGATATGTTCCCACTGCTGCTGTGGATGCCCAAAACCACAGATAGCAGCGAACCCTGTACTTACTGTTGTGCAAGAAGCAGAAAAACAAGATCTCTATACTGTTCCCCTTAAGAGTTCCCCCTGTGTTAGCGAGAATTTGGGAGCAAACCGTTAATGGTTGTGGTTTCATAGCATTCCAGGGTGCCAACTGACAGCCCAGTCCTGAGCTGCCTGGGGTGCCCAGGCTCGGTGGCACCGAGAAGGGCTACTGCTGGATTCTGCGTCTCCTGGGCTACTGCGGGAGGCGCCTGGGGAGAAGGGGACTTTTGTCCCCTTCTCCAAGGTAAGGTAAGCAGCCCCGCAATGGGGCTACTCATGTTACCATCGACCAAAAGGTTGGTGGTAAGGTAAAGGCACTCGTGTAGGGCACGCAGCCCTACACAAGCACCTTGGATTCTGCGGAGCGGAGCTCCGCGGACCCGCCTCCCATCCCTCCCCCAGGCATGCCTCCAGCCCGCCCCCCTCCCCGCATCATGCCTCCCCGTCACGCCTTCTCCCCGCCCTCTCTCCGCCCCCACTGGCCTCCCCCCTCCCTGGAACGCCTCCTCCCCGCCCCCGCCCCCGCATACCGTGCCATGGCTCAGTGGTCCGGGAAACTGCCGACCGCACCACGCTAGCCCAGCATCGGCTGGCGGTGAGCTAGCACAGGTGGGAGCCCGGCAGAGAGGCTCGTGGTGAGGCTCGCCTTACAGTACGTTTGCGACATTGCTCGGCGGCACAGAACCGTGCCGCCAAGTACAGAATTGGGCTCTGAGCTGCTGCAAGGCATTCTGGAGGCCGCCAGAACGACACTGGCAGCAGAATACTTCATAATGGCTATAGGTAACTTCAGAATGGCTGTGGATAGCTTCAGGGTGGCTTCAAAATGGCCACTGTGAATGCTAAGAATAGCTTGCTGTAAGAAATGTTTGCCAGTTGAATATACAACTCAATGTCAGAAGGGCAAACAAAAACAGTCAGTCATGAGTGTGGTGGTAGTGAGATTTGTGAACCGCAAAACCTGAAAGCATGGAAACTGAGTCTCCGGATACGGGGGAGGGCTACTGTTTTAGAAGTTGCCCTTGTTATCCCTGGGAGTTTCGTTCCAGGAACCATAATGGGTAAGAAAAACCATGGGTATTGAAACCCATGGTTTCCAGGGCCCCCTGTAAGCCTCCGGGGAGCTGTGCTCCCCTCACCTCCCAAGGCTCTTGAGTGATGTGGGGCCATGCATTTTAAGGCCTAGAAAGCCTTTGGAGTGCCGGAGAAGCCCTCCCTGACCCTCCAAAGGCCTTTTTAGGCCTTAAAGCATCACTTTCAGGAGTTTTTTTTTCTTAAAACCAGAAGTTACCTTCTAGCCCTTCCAGAGGATTTTGAAGGCCTTCTGAGTGCTGCATTGGCCAGGTGCAGTCTAACCAGCATTCAGAAGATCCTACAGATATAAGGGGAATATGGCTACCTCCACCTCCAGAGGCTCCAGGTCTGTCCACCTGTGGGTTTGGGGGACCTGGAGATAAAGCAATCCACAGTTCCGAATCCGTGGGAAATGCAGGTGGACCTGTATACTGTTCATTCAAGACAGCAGATGGCATAATTTGATAGCTTAGGGTTGTGAAAACCCTTTTCTCAAAGGTGATATTTAAAACTGGCAAGCATATGGCTATAATTCACAGCAAGACTGCAGTGTTACAAGAGCGTTAGCAGTGTGCGTCCATGTACAAAACCTCACATTTGGGTTTGCAAAAGGAATGGGCTTTTGGTTTGACACTGACTTGGTATCATGTTATTGAATCTGTTTGTTTCCTAAGAAGACTGCAATGTTGTGCAGGCAGAAATTAGCCATTCTTTGAAATAATGATGGTTCAAGATCAAACTCATTCATAAATAGTCATCCATAAACACTTCTGCAGAAAATTGAAATGAGAATAAATGGGTGCTTTGTGAACCTGCAGAAATGTGCTTTTTAGCTGTGTATGGACATGCGCATCCCATAAGCCTTATAAACCCAGTGGTTTCAAATAATAGAGTCAAATGGGTACAAAGTGCAAGAGAGGAGATTCTGGCTGGACATGCTCTAAGAGGATTTCCTGCTACAAGCAGAGGGTTAGACTAGATGACCTTGTAGTAACCTTCCAACTCTATGATTCATATTTCTTTATAAAGTGCCTTTTCTCACAATTTGTGCAGTTTTGTTCCATTGCCTAAAATCATTTGAAACTATTTCCATCTTGTCTTTCTAGGCTGGGCTCCCCATGTGAGCAACCCCATCCTAAATCCAAACGCATGCTTCAGAAACAAAACTTCAAAGCCATACTGGGTTGGAAAACAATAGACTGAACAGATCTTGGTTTCCTGAACCAACACAATAAATGGGTGCAGTTTAAAATCACTGGGACTAAACTGTGTCACAGCAACTGTTACCCTGCATGTGCCTGATCTCGTCTGATCTCGGAAGCTAAGCAGGATCAGGCCCGGTTAGTACTTGGATGGGAGACCGTTTGGGAATACCGGGTGCTGTAGGCTTATACCATAGTCTTTCGAGACTGAAGGTTGCCAACCAGTTCTGAATGTGACATTTGACTGTAAATCTCCCCTGGATGTATGCTAGATGTCTTAGTTCATTTTCAGATGATTAGTTCAGGGACACTGAATGTATATGTGAGGGATTGTAATGCCAGACCCATTCTCAGCCTATTTGTGTTTGCTAACGGGTTCTACAGGAAAACAAGTTATATGTGCATTGGCTCTGTTATGCAGAGCCCTCAATCATGCAGGCAAGCATGATTTTGGGCACAGATGTGTGCAGAGAGTCTTGTCACATACTGTATGTGCATAGGATAGGAATGGGGTTGCAAAGAAATTTCAGTGAATATGGTGGCATAGGCATCACTAGGGTTTGTCTCAACCAGCGTAAGAGCTCACTGTGTCAGCCCCATGATGGACCTCTTCCTGTACCCGACCACACAGAATACAGTACAATATCATGTGCACAGCCTAAATGGTTATTTTTCATGCCTCAGATGTATGTAATCATAACCAGCAGATATATCACCAGACATGTTGTCTGAAATATTTGCACTCCCTGCACACCTCTATGATGGTCTTGCTTTTGACAAACTGAGAATTGCCTAGAAACATATAACAACACTTCATAGTTTCCAAAATCGGAGGGCGGGGGGGAAGCAGAGAGACAGGATGGAAGAGAGGAGATATAGATGATCACCTTGGAGGTCACATGACAGGAGGAACCTGAAGGAAAGGCACTAAATGTAACTGGAGATACCAGGTAATCATGCACTGAACTATTGTGTAGGCAAAACAAACAAATGGGTGTGACCGCCTTTCAATCAATCTCCTTTTCCTCCTTTGTCACAAGTTGTCAGACCTTGAACACTTCCACCCTTCCTCTTTGTGCATGACATAGTCTTTAATGATCCCCATGTCAACTCAACGGAAGTTCTTCAGATGCTTGAGACTAATCTCAAATTATTATTTATTTTTCACATTTTTATCCTGCCCTTCCTCCGAAGAGCTCAGGGCGGTTTTACACAGCTGCTCCTCCCCTCCTTCTTGTCCTCAACAACAACCCTGTGAGATAGGTGAGGCTGAGAGAAAGTGACTGGCCCAAGGTCTCCCAGGAAGCTTTGACGCCGAGGGGGGATTTGAACCTGGATCATCTAGGTCAGGGGTGCCCAAACCCTGGCCCGGGGGCCACTTGCGACCCTTGAGGTCTTCCAATCCGGCCCACAGGGAGCCCCCAGTCTCCAATGAGTCTCTGGCCCTCCGGAGACTTGTTGGAGCCCACACTGGCTTGACGCAGCTGCTCTCAGAATGTTCAACCTCTTGCATGAACTGTGGGACGAGGACTCCCTCCACTACTTGGTGTTTCACATCTGTGATGCAGCAGTGGCAGCGAAGGAAAGGCCGGCATTGCTTTGTGCAAGGCCTTTTATAGGCCTTGAGCTATTGCAAGACCCTCATTTGTTCATGTAAGTTCCACCTCTAATATATTCATTTATGTAAATTTATTCAAATTTGAAATGTAAATTAATTCTTTTTTATTCCCAGCCCCTGACACAGTGTCAGGGAGATGATGTGGCTCTCCTGCCAAAAAGTTTGGACACCCCTGATCCAGGTCTAAGTCCACCTCCCAAACCACTACACCACCCTTGCTCTCTTTATGTAAAGTTCATTATGCAAACGTCATTATGTAAAGTTGTGCATTGTTATTGAACATACATTTATGGTCACTGCAGAATTTGGCAGAAAACTTTCAGCATCCAGCTATTTTAATTACTCAGTGAACCTTCTGACTTTCATTTGCATTTCACCAAGGAAATGTAGCCTTCATTGGCAATTTATCTCTTTTGGCTGGGTACAGAGGTTATAATTTTTCAGAGACCTGAAGGTGGTACAAGAAAGCCATTGTTTCTCATGGACATGCTTGCTGTGGTCTCTGATTTGACAAGCTCTGCAGGTGTTTGTAGTCCTGCAGCTAAACCCTGTTCTACAACTTAGAGCCATTGACACAAATTCATATTACCTAAAGACCATCATAGTTAAAAGCCACAAGATGGCAGTACAGTATCTTACAAAGCACTGTGTTCCTCTTTCTTTCATGTGTTTGTTTTCAAAGCCTACCCATACCAGTCAAGTCCACATAGATATTTAGTTAGTTGGCAACCTTCAGTCTTGAAAGACTCTGGTATCACGCTCTGAATGGTGGTTCTGGAACAGCGTCTAGTGTGGCTGAAAAGGCCGATTCGGGAGTGATAATCCCTTCCACACCGGGAGCAAGTGCAGTCTGTCCCTGGTCTGTCTCCCTAGCTATGGGCCTTCCTTCTTTGCCTCTTTGCCTCAGACTGTTGGCCAAGTGTCTCTTCAAACTGGGAAAGGCCATGCTGCACAGCCTGCCTCCAAGCGGGCCGCTCAGAGGCCAGGGTTTCCTACCTGTTGAGGTCCACTCCTAAGGCCTTCAGATCCCTCTTGCAGATGTCCTTGTATCACAGCTGTGGTCTACCTGTAGGGCGCTTTCCTTGCATGAGTTCTCCATAGAGGAGATCCTTTGGGATCCGGCCATCATCCATTCTCACGACATGACCAAGCCAACGCAGGCGTCTCTGTTTCAGCAGTGCATACATGCTAGGGATTCCAGCTCGTTCCAGGACTGTGTTGTTTGGAACTTTATCCTGCCAGGTGATGCCGAGGATGCATCAGAGGCTGCACATGTGGAAAGCGTTCAGTTTCCTTTCCTGTTGTGAGCAAAGAGTCCACATAGATAGGAGATCATAAATGCAGTCATCCATCTATATACTGGAAAGATGTTCATGCCCATTTGCGACTTACCTCTTCAATGGTCAGTGGAAAACACTTAACTTCTTAGTATTCAAACACAGGACCTTTTTTTGGGCCCTTTCTTCCTGCCTGACTATTCCTCCCAATCCCATACTGTCCAATCCTATCAGTGGGTTTATGGCAGTGAGACACTGCCCCAATGTCATACATCAGCTGCCAAGGACATACGGAGCACTCTGCTGGAAGCTATTTTCAAGCTGGCACCCCAAAGCAACAGCAGCATTAGATGGGGCTGGTGGCTTGCACCGGAGCAGGTAAGCCAGTGCAGGGGGCAGTTAGTGTGCAGGGAGAGGGCGTGATGGGACATATTAGGGGAGGAACTGGGCATGTTGGGGAGGGAGGGGAATCTAGTGGTTGTCACGCATGCCAGATCTTATCCCCTCAAAAGGATACCTCTCTGCCCCTTTTCATTCTTCGGGCAGATACCACCAAAGATGTCCGAAGAAATTCATAGGAAATGAGGTAAAAAAAATTAAAGCAAAAGTTTTTAAACTTACCTCCTGCAGGCTATCTGATAGCCCCTGCCCCACTGGGGAGACAAGATAGAAAGGAGAGAGGTTGGGGTTACTGATCCTTGGTGCCAGCTTTGTGCAGGGGTCTTTGGATTGTGAATGGAACGGGGTTGTCTGAACACAGCACCAGGGCAACTTGGCTCTCAGATAGTGCTGCTGCCTCAAGAGTCAGGAAGTCTTGGGCGGGTCCAAAACGTGAAGATTTGAGACCAATTTTTCAAGTTGGACCTTTCAGGTGTGTCAGTTGCGTGTCTACCATTGGGTTTGATTGGGCAAATGTCCCAGGCACCGGCCACGAGGACCCCATGGAAGCCTCTCTGAGGCTCCCAATGGAGGCGGAAACTGTGCTTCCGGTTTGCCAGAAGCACAGTTTATAGCGCGGGGAACCTCACAGAGGTTTCTCCGGCGTGGGAGGAGGTTGCGTGAGGCTCCGTGAGCCTCTGGTGGGTAGGGGGAGATGGATATCTGTGCGGGGGGGGCGACAACAGCCCTTGGGGGGCGCCATCACGGAGCTTTGCCCTGGGCGCGAGGCTGCGGAGGTCCACGGCTGAGGTGTGTGGTTAATTACTACAGGCAAATGGTGCAAGACAGGAATAACTCTCCAGGCAATGGCATTCTTTAATGGTTACAGCTTAACTGAGTTAACAGGGAGGCAGAAGGTGAACCCTCTTTAAAGAGACTATCAGCACAATCTTAGGCATGCCTACTCAGAGGCAAGTTCTATTGTGTTCAATTAAATTTACTCCTAGGAAAGTGTGTATAGGATTTCCCCAGACTGATTATCTGGAAAGTGATTGCCTATGTTGCTTTCATGGTCATCATAGGAGAAGTTTTATTTCTAAGTAGCTGTGTATCCAGTGTATTCAAAAGGGAATGAGTCCATCACAACACCTATAGTCACTAAAACTTTCCTTCAGATATATGGGGCAAATTTGAAAATTTGACACATATGCAGACTTCCTAACACTTGAGGCAGCATGCCCAGTGCAAGCAAGGTAGGGTGCATCCTATTAATCCGCAACTCAGTTGGTAGAGCTGCCGCCTGGTATGCCTGAGGATCTGAGGCTGCCAGTTCGAAACAACCGGAAGTACCCGAGAACTGAAGACACGCTGATATACTGATGAGCTGACCCTCGGTGGCAGAGAGGAGTTGCCGTCAAGTGGAGCGTGGGAGGCGAAGGGCCAGAGAGAAGTCAGACCGGGAAGGAATCCAGCTGGAAAGAGGAGTTCTATTAAAGACTAGAACTATTCAATTGTAAAAAATCCCTACGGGGGTTTAGAACAGCCTGCCTATGTAAACCGCCTTGGATTAAAGTCTGAGGAGAAATCTGATGACCAAAGAAAGGCGGTATATAAATACCTGTATAAATAAATAAACCTGAGGCAGCTGCTTCAGTTGGCCTCATGGTTGGGCCGACTCTGCCCAGAACTGAAGGGCAAAAACACCGATCCTAGAAGAGCTGAGGAAGAGAGTTTAGAATTATATATTTGTTGGTTTCTTACCATCTTTGGTTGAAACGCTCTATACTGGTATGGTTCTGCATGCTGAATAAAACCCTCTCAAGCCTGGACACTTGAGTAACGTCACTGGTCTGAAAAGAAATGGATGAGGTGGGAAAGCCGCACAAGTGTGGACACTCAAGGACCTGCACTCACAATGGCCCTTCAAAACGCTCTCTTCAACCATGACACCCTGGAATTGAAAAGAGTATACCAGGACCTGAGAGCAGTGAAGAAACTCTGCAGTCAATTCAGCTTGGCAGAAGAACTTGGCCATTGCCAGATGGTAGAAGGGAGCTTCTAATTTGCCCGTGTGACGTATGCAAAGATGCTGTTAGGTGGTCTCCAGGGTCAAACACAGGTTTCTTTCCTTTGGTTGCATTAGTCCCATGTGGGAGGCCCTGATGATTAGAGGTACATAATATGACTGCATAACCTCTCCGATTTCCTTCACAATAAACACGCAATTACTGCAGAGTCATAAGAAAAATAAGGTAGTTATAAATACTTAACTGCACATTAGCTGGTAATTACCCCAAACACAAGAGTTCTGGTTGCAGATCTTCAAAGAAAGTTTCAAAGTCTTTGTTTGATTTTCTTTGCAACCCGTATGCCCGGGTTCAGCGGATTAGCAGCGGAGTCAGCACTGAATTAAGATGTTCAGGGCCCTAAAACACGGATTGCAACAGTTCATGACCTCTCACAGATAATCTGAGCAATGATGATGACTTTCTTATAGATGGCCATGATAACACCTGGAAGCAAAGGGTCGGTCAGACTTTGGAAGAAATAGAAAATAGGGTTTTCAGTTAAATAGCTGTCATATGCATTGAAGCCGTCATCCTCAAACGATTTAGCATTCTCTGCTACAACTTTATTTACAATATTTTATCTATCTATCTATCTATCTATCTATCTATCTATCTATCTATCTATCTATCTATCTATCTATCTATCTATCTATCTATCTATCATCTGCAAAAACAAAAAGCAAAAACAACCCTCAATTATTTCCTCGCAATGAGGCACCCCTAATTGAATAGCCTGATGACTTGCGGGGTTACTTATGTGACCCAACCTTCCCCAGCCCCCACTACCTAGCTTTCTGGGCCCCATCCTTTGGCTCCTGGGCCCCCTTTATGACCCTGGGCTCGGGTACAAATTATCCCCTTTACTCCCCTCTCCTAGGCCCTGACTGTCAGCTAGATCCCACACCTGGCCCCACCCAAGTACCCCGTCAGAAGATAAGGCATTGTTTTTGCTTGTCCTATGGCCTGCATTTTTGAACACTGAAAAGCTCCAACATAATGTACACATGTACACACTTTTATATGTATAAAATATACATAAAAATAGACTGAGCAAACTTACACCATAATTCCCTTTGCTTGGTTTTATTCTCCCCCTCAGTACATGAATAATTGCAGCTTTCTTTTAACAGCAAATGTTCATTCTTCATTCAAGCAACTTGGAAGGTCATGAGAAAACCTGAGTTCACCAAAACTTTGCCAATTGAGGAAGTGATCCTAAACAGACATACTTGGGAGTAAGCCCATTAAACATAGTGGGGCTTACCTCTGGGTAAAGATGTACAAGTTTGTGCTGTAAGGGCCCAATTCCATCCAATTTTCCAATGCCAGAGCATCCATGCCAATGGGGTACGCACTGCTTCCTCTGTTGGGGGTACAGTCACAGCGGCCTCCTCAAGGTATGGGAACAAATGTTCCCTCAAACCATGGGAACATTTGTTCCCATACCATGAAGTTGCATTGCAGCTGCACCTGTGCTGGAAAGTTGTTTAGGATTGGGCCCTCAGATCCAAATCTTAACTTTCCAGTACTGACATAGCTGTGCCAATGGGCTGCTTGCTGCATCCTGCAGTTGGGTGGCAGTCATGGAGGCCTCCTCAAGATAAAGGAATGTTTGTTCCCTTACCTCGGAGCTGCATTGCCCTTACCTCAGTGCTGGAAAGTTGGTTAGGATTACGCCCTAAGTCATTTAAATGTCAAAACAAAACCACAACTCAACCACCATTAAGGATGCTACTCTAAGTGGAGTTTTGCCACATTTCCACAGACATGTACGATATGCCCTGAATTCTTCCTATGCATTGCATCAACAACGTAAGTATAATTACCCAAAGAAAAAAGGGGAACTCCTGTAGTGAGTTTAATTGGATGATTTTGGAACACCTCCTTAGGGTGTATTATCATTTGGGTTCCAAAGTGACATCTGAAAGAAAGGAAAAAGAATTTTCCTTTGAATTAAATTCATTTCCAATGAATTAAAAATTCCATATGAGAGGATTACAGACTACATGAGGAGTTGGGGCCTGTTCAGAGTGCCAGCCAATCCCTTTGTATGACAGTGGACACAATCCCAAAACTGCTTGAGGCACATGAAGGCCACCTACTTACTACCACTGGAAGAGACTTTCCAAGACACCACATTCTCTCATAAAGTAGGTGTGTAAATACCAAAGGAGAAGAAAATAAATCTTTTCGCTGTGTGGATGATTGTGGTGGCCTTAGAGGACGGCAGTCTTTCCAGTTGTTTGTTCTGTGCTCATGACATAAGCCCTGTGCAGATGTTCATCTCAACAGGAGCCCAACACGTGATGGGGGGGGGGAGTGAGAGTGCGCTGACAAGCTCTGCTTCCATGGTGATGCATCCCCAAGTCCCTGCATCTCATTTGTACAGTGTTTGCATAGACAACACACTGTGCCTGGGAAGAGATGCCTCCTGTAACTGGATGCCCAATCTCTTTAGGTGGCGGTTGCCTGCTTAGCAAATACCCTGCGTATGGTGGGGAGGGCAGGGGGTGAGGCTTGTCAGCACATTCTGGCCCCCCCACAACATGTGGACTGTGCCCACACAAACTGAAGTCCCCGCCTGGCCTATTGTCTGCATTTATCAACTTGCAGACAATAACTGTTTGTCTGTTTGTCTGCAAGGCTGTTCTGCAGCCTTAACTGTTTTCCTAGAGTTGATGATGAAGGAGAAACTTGTGTGATAGCAGCTAACCCAGACTAAGTATCTGGGCCAACCATTTTCAACCACTGTGTCGTGGCACTCTGGCGTGCCACAAATGGTCTACAAGTGTGACCTGGGAGTTTGGGGGAGGATCATTTATTCGTAGGGCCATTCGGGGGTGTCAGCCCCCCACCAGCAGTACGGTGTGCCTTGTCAATTGTCAAAAAAACGGATGATGTGCCTTGACAATTTAGTACCTTGTCGGTGTGCTGTGTGACAAAAGAGGTTGAAAATAACTTATCTAGGCTGTGTCTGTAACTCATGTGTTTCTGAACAATTCTCTTCATCCACTAAATAAAACAACCCCAAACACGCAAAATGCTCATAATTGCCAAAAGAGAAGACAAATTCTTGAGTAGCAGCTTCAGCTTCTGTGACCAGAATAGATTATTATTTATGAACTGACTGAAATGTTATAGGCTTCACAAAGCTTAAAAAGGCCTAACCACTGCTTTCAGTGTAACAGATGTGATATAAAAGGAAAAGAAGAAAAGATCGGGAAGGAAGAAGAAGAAAGCAAGCCCATTCAGGTACATTCAACACTTACAAGTTGCTTAATGACAATGAGGACTAGTCACTGAGAAGACAGTTTAAGGAAAGAAGGAGACAGGTGACTATTGCTCCCTGCTGAGTCAATGGCCTGGAGTTAGGGAAATTATGCTAAACTTTTAAATTTACAAATAGATTTACATTTACATTTAAATTTACAACAGAGTTTGCCTTTCCCTCGTATTATGTACTTCTTTCAGGAACTGGAGTTCTGCTAGGGTGTGTTTTGGGTGTATTTGGGGGGTAATAAGTATTCCTGGAGACAGGATGATTGTTACCAACCCTACATGCTTTTAACTTTTTTATGTTTACAGGTATAATTACAGGTAGTATTTTGTATGTGGTAATTGCTGAGTTCTGCACAGATACACCTGAGTCGAATCCTAAGAAAGTTATTCAGAAGTAAATCCTCCAATGTTTAATGGGCTTACTCCCAGGAAAGAGTGAATAGGATTGCAGCCTACAGGCAGTCGCATCATCAGAAGAATGCAGAGGATGTGAACAACACCGGGTGACACCCCAGGAGGGGGTGACACCAATATAACTTGCATGGCAAGCCAGCCAGTCCAGAGGTACCATGGTGAGTGGCTGGTCTGCAAAGCTGGACCCATTCTCATGAGAGGGCAGGGCTGGAGCAAGGCTGGAAGGGGCGGGGCCATTGGAGCACTGGTTGGCACCAACCCTAGTGCCCTCACTACCTATAGGATGGCAAAATCCAGTCCCACTGGTTGGTAACCTTCAGTCTGGAAAGACTATGGTATAAGCCTACAGCACCTGGTATTCCCAGGCGGTCTCCCATCCAAGTACTAACCAGGCCTGACCCTGCTTAGCTTCCGAGATCATGCTATAAGCCTACAGCACCCGGTATTCCCAGGCGGTCTCCCATCCAAGTACTAACCAGGCCTGACCCTGCTTAGCTTCCGAGATCATGGTATAAGCCTACAGCACCCAGTATTCCCAGGCGGTCTCCCATC
Source organism: Tiliqua scincoides (assembly GCF_035046505.1). Classification (NCBI taxonomy): domain Eukaryota; kingdom Metazoa; phylum Chordata; class Lepidosauria; order Squamata; family Scincidae; genus Tiliqua; species Tiliqua scincoides. The sequence goes on from NC_089827.1 coordinate 65,365,348, forward strand.
CAAGTACTAACCAGGCCTGACCCTGCTTAGCTTCCGAGATCATGGTATAAGCCTACAGCACCCGGTATTCCCAGGCGGTCTCCCATCCAAATACTAACCAGGCCTGACCCTGCTTAGCTTCTGAGATGAGACGAGATCAGGCATGTGCAGGGTAACAGTTGCTGCTGAAACTAAGGTAAGGGGCATGTGGGGAAGATCAGCTCTCCTCACTCACTTATTCTCCTCACTGTCTTACTATGAACAGGAGTGATGTGAAGAACATGGCTGCCACTGTCACATGTGCTGGTGTCAGTCCTATACAGCAGAGCTAGAAACTACCATTCTGATATTATTCCTAGATACCATTTTGTTTTATTCTTCGGGTTCAAGAGTTTGTACTTCTTGCAATCTTCTCTGAAGAACACTAGTGGCAGTCACAATTTCAGGGCGGAACCAGTCCAGGAGAAATTCATGCGCTCATGTCGAGAAAGCTCTGGGGTGGAGGATGGCAGCCTTCCCTTCTTTACTTAGCCTCTCAACCGCCTTGAAATACTTCAGATGACGTTATAAAGAGATTGTGCACTGTATCAATAAAACATGAAATACCATAGAAAGCAATTCCTAGCACCGCATTAGCTTTGCGGAGGCAGATATATTAAAATAGATGAGACAAAGTGCTTCATGCCTTTGTGAAAAGCAGTGTAGGACAATACACAGAAGAGAGTTTTTATAGAGCTAAAATCCATTATAACCATCACAGCAGCAAAATCGGTACTGACTCTTTCTTGGGTTTCCCAGCAATATTTCCTTTTGGAAATACTGCTTGAATTACATACTAACACTGCTTTTGAGGGAATTGCACTAGATCACAAATTTGGCTTGAAATATATCTTATGACAAGCAGCTGAGAAGTGCCCCCAAGTAACATTTTGGATGCCAAGAACAATAATTTCTGGTAGAATCTTAAAAAAAACAACCCAAAACCCAGTCTTTTTAAGGAAAACACACACAACTAATGATCACAACATCACAAAAAATTCCCTCAAGAGAACAACACACCCAATGCTAACATGTGGTTTTAATACTCGTAGTTACAACACCTGACTCCTGTCATGCTCCATTGGTTTGTAAATGAAACAACTATTCTGAAAATAAGAATAAGAACTGTTTGTACAGTCAAAGCCTACATGAAATGTGTTCATGCAGTGCTCCAGATCCCTTTATGGGTACAAAACAGTGTCCCCTCTGCTGAAATAATTGGAGAAGCTCTTGTGAGCAGGGGATCTCTCTTTATACCTGATTGCTCTTGCACCAAAGCACAATCAAGCCCGTTATTAGGGCTGATGAGCTTCTTTTTTCATCAGTAAGTACCGTAGTATGCACAAGGAATCCAAATTCAGATTGGGACAATGGTGTGAGGCAGGGATACCCAAAGAGCGTGTTGGGACACGTTAGGGTATCACAGAACACTCACAGGGGCACTACAGGATGTCCACAACCTCTTCTTCCCAGTTAAGTCAGGCACTGCCATGGATCTCGCAAGATTTCATGAGATCCAAGATAGCAGCACTCAAATCTCATGGGATTTGGGTGCCACCATCTTGGGTCTCATGGGGAGTTCTTGAGAACCATATGGCAGTGCCTGGTTTAGCTGGAAAGAAGAAGCTGCAGGAGCAGCATGACTCAGGTATGTTAGGGAACCACTGGCACGACGGAATGGGGCTATCATTATTTCTGATCATGTTGTTCATCCCCCTCATTGGACTGACAAATACGCATCTAATTTGCAAACAAAACCACAGTAAAGACAGTTTTGCCCCTTCACTGTGGTTAGATTTGAGCCAACTCATTGGTGGGTGTGTTTGAATCCAAATGTGGACTTTGATGCCTTGTCCCATCCTACTGCCTCTTGATCCCTGAGGATTCCTTATGCTTGCCAAGTCACAAGGCAATATTATGGGAAAAGCACATGGTGGTAGATTTCTCCCTGAAACATATAGGGGTCTTCTTTGCATTTAGACCCTGGCCGTCCTGTACCCCCTCACTCTTGGCCTTGGAGTTCCTCAGAATTTCACAACCTTTCTTACCTGTTCAATTTGTTTCTACCAATAATGTTTAGCCCCTACACCAGTCTTAGGTTTTCCCAGAGGTTGTGTTGGGAACTGAATTCTTCAGATCCCAGTTTTTTTTTTAGTCTATTTGTAACTTCAACCTCTTGACACTTCATAAGACTCCTTGCCTCTTGACTTCCCTTCCCTTCTCTTTGCTGCCAACAACATACAGACTATTCTTTGTTCTTTCTCCCAGATTGTGCTTTTCCCTCAGATCCCACTACCTGCCCTGTTTCTGGACTTCCTACTCCTTGGTTTCTCTCCAGCCTGGGATCTCTTCTGATGGCCCAATCCTATCCAACTGGCATGCCAGTGGATCACTGGTGCGCACTGTCTCAAAAGCGCCATAAAGAGCTTTGCAACAGCACTACTAGCTGGTGCACCAGCGGGAAGGCTGGAGTCTTCCTGTGTGCACTGGTGAAGAGAAGGATGCCTGCCAGACCAGGTATGGCTGGCTCTGGGGTGGGGGGACAGTGGGGAGGGGAGGTGGTGCAATAGGGTGGAGGAGGTCAGATCAGGCCCAAGAGGGGGAGGCAATGCTGGTGCACACCATAGCCTATCCCCCTTCCTGGGCCCAATCTGTTTGCATATTGGTTTTGTGCCAGTGATACAGCTGGCACAGATTTGAGTTGACTCATACAAAGAGACCTCCAGCAGCCTAAATTTCCCTGTGGGATGCAGTGTAGCCATCATTAGTTAGGATTGGGCTACCACTTAGCTTCCCAGTTCTCAGACCACACTACCCATCTCCTCCTGTTCCTAGGACCTATGTGAGGTTATATTCCTTACCCTACTGACAACTTTCTCTTCTGTTACAGAAGGTAGTCTGCGAACATTCTGTTCCCGATAGTTTTGTTCCATGAGCAGTTGTAGTATTCCAAAAAATGCCATTGTAAGCAGGTCAGCTAAATTGTTTTTTTTTATTTTTATTTATTTATTTTTAATTAACACACACAAACATATAACATACATTTAGGAGTGCTAAATACCATATCCCATTACTCATTAATCATACTTTATCTCCTAATCTACTACTTATCTACTTCTGCTTCTTATTAGTTTATCCATTTATTTATATAATATATACTAAATTTTCCCTAATGCCCTGTACTATATTTTCTAAATTTTCACTTTCTATCAAACATAAACTTACTTCAATTACTCATTAATATTAAAACAAAATAATCTAATTACCAAAATATAACAACATATAAAACAATTCTTCCATCTACTTCTAACTCTTCTACTCATTTATATATTTCTTATATCAAATATAATAGATTTTTCCTAATTCCCTATAATATATTTTCTAAATATTCACTTTTTATCATTTAACATAATAACCACCTATAAAACAATTCATCCACACGCTAATATTTCCAGCTATTTTTTCTAATTCATTCTAATTCATATATATCAATTTCATATGTATTTGTTTTTTAAGTAAATTTAAACCAGTTATTAACTAAATAAAATCCTCCAATTTTCTTTAACCCTCAGGTTAACCCTCAGGTTTCTTTTTCTTTCTTTCTTTCTTTCCATTTTTTCTCCTGTTATATCTTTAATAATTTATCTCCATAACAGAATCCAATAAGCCCACACTTTCTTATATAAGGTATATCCATTCTTCCAATTAACTGGGATATGTTTTCTTCTTCTTGTTCCAACAAATTTTGTATTTTGTGCACCCATGTTACTCTGTCCATCTTCTCTATTTCAATCTCCATCAACGTCCCCTCTAGATCCTGTTTTCCACTCTTCTAATTTCTGTATCCACTCTTCTGATGATGATTTCATCCCTCACCATCATCTTTTCCGCTTTCTCCTTCTGTGTATCTTCTACTTGTTTCTTCACATCTTCCAGTTGCTCCTTGCACACATCTATCTGTTGAGAGAGAGTCTTTAAACTGGCCTGAATCTGCAAGGACCAACTCAACTGCTGTCTTCTCATTGTGAGCAATTTTCCCAAATTTTTAAGGATCATTTGAGTCCAAATATCTGGGACAGGCTCCATTTTGCAATTTCTCTCTAATCCACAAGATGTCCACAGTGTATTATTCTCCTTACTTCCACCACATGTTTTTTCAGTCAGGCATTCTTCGAATTTTTCTTACAGATAACAGTGTGGTTAATGGAGAAAAACAAAACAAAAGAAACAGTCTCAAGAAGACAAAACTCTTTCAAGTCTAATGAAAATTATGTCCACAAGCAACTCTGGATTTTAGTCCACACACAAAATTATATTTATAGTTATAATCCATGACCGATTTATTCCACTATAAAGATAAAGAGCACTTTCAACATCCTTAAAAAGTTTCTCATTAACACCTTCAGTGTATCCAGGGCTATTAGCCAAATCAGTCAATCAAAGCTGGGGACAATATTAACACATCTTAAATTCCCAACTTAAACTTTATGCTTCATGCTTTTTCTTCCATATGGTATCCTAGCATGGAGCCGGCAGCTTGATTGCAGACACTGCAGCTCCCTCAGTACTGTCCCTGACGATTAGGTTTCTGAGAAGAAAGCCCCCCCTCCCTGGTCAGACTTTCAAAATCTCAGATACCTGCACTGTGGAAAGATCTTATCTCTCCTGATAAAGATCTTCAGATCCTCTTCAGACCTGCATTTTTTGGGGGGAAAACAGACTGTCTCTCAGGAGCCCCTGGAAACATGTCTGTTCATCCACTGTTGCCTCCTCCTTCAAACAAGCAGGTTAGCTAAATTGGACAGGGGGCTTCAGTAAAAAGCCATTTAGTTTGTAACAGAACTGATACAATTTTTTCAGCCATCAGGAAGAATGCCTGTTCTGCTACCGTATGTTCTCTTTGCTTATGGACCCATCATGTATCCCTCGAGCAATAGAACTTGTAGCAGGCATTGTGTGATCTTCTCTAATAGAACTGCCTCTCCGAACCGCATTTCAGCCCTTTGTGTCTGCAATAACACTTTCATCAATGCAAACTATATTGAATGTGGCACTAACATACATAACCTTCATTATCATTGTTACACACAACTTTTAAATAATGAAATAACATTCCAAACACCTCATTAAATAGTTATATGTCTGGAATGCCTTTTCTTTTCTGATCATTTCTGGGCAATTAATCCCACACTTGTGTACAGAGGCATCATCCTGTCTGTCATTTCACAGGGCTGATGTTCGGGATGGCTTCTAATGAGTCCAGGGTTGCTGCCTTAATAACAACAATAATAATAGTTACTCTTATTATTATGCCTTGCTGGGACACATGTTTTCATATAGTGTTGACAATTATTATTATTATTATTAACAGTATTTATATACCGCTTTTCAACTAAAAGTTCACAAAGCGGTTTACAGAGAAAAATCAAACAACTAAATGGCTCCCTGTCCCAAAAGGGCTCACAATCTAAAAAGATGCAAAAAGAACACCAGCAGACACCCACTAGAACAGACAGTGCTGGGGTGATGTGGGCCAGTTACTCTCCCCGTGCTAAAAAAAGGAGCACCCACTTGAAAAAGTACCTCTTACCCAATTAGCAGGGGTTAATGAAAGGACTTGACTGCATTCAGGGGGTGGATCACACCTGGTTAAACAATTTGGTCTAGTAGCCAACCTGCCCAGTATCGGAACTGGTTTGGAACAAAACTGGAACAAAACTGGTATGATCTATGTAAATAAATGACCGTAGCATTTTGGCTTGCATTTTGTGGACAAGTGGAGGAGGTTGGGAGCAGTGATGTACAAAGAGGGTAGCCAAGGGAGGTGGCCCCAGGTGCCAGGCTGCAGGGGGGTGTCCAAAAGGCAATGAGGGTGACCTTGCCAGCAGCCATGATTTGGCTAGTGCTGACTGCAGCCGCCCACAAGAGAAGCATGTTTATTGGTATGATTATATATACAAAGTTATAATATAAATATACAAACTTACAAAGTTAGTATTTATATATTATATACATACAAAGCAATAGAAGACAATGCTAAGTGTCTGCACTTCTTCTCTGGCCATAATTATTATTCATTTCATGTCATGACAATTGCTGAAAATAATTTTGTCAAGGGGGATTTGTGCCAAAAATGTATGGGCCCCGGGTGCCAAATGACCTTGGTACACCGTTGGTTGGGAGAATGTTACAGAGAAGTCTCTTGCCATTAAGAGTTTGCAGGTTTTTCAGAATCTGTTGGTAGATGAACAGGTTGTCTTGGGAACGTGGAATTTACCTGCTAAACAAATCCCATGTTGTCTTTTATCCCTGCTGCTTTGTATCCATTGCTTCTGTGGGGCAGGGAACATTTGGCTTTTTTCTTCCTTGACTCTTGGTTTTGGCAAGGGATATAATTCACATCCATTGTATTTATGCTTTTGGATATAATCCTGTCCAACATTCCAGGGCCGGTGCAGACACAATGCAGCCCTGAGATAAGGGAACAAACATTCCCTTACCTTGAGGAGGCCTCTGTGACTTCCTCACCACCACAGGATGCAGTGTGTGCCCCATTGGCATGGCTGCATGGCATGCCCATTGGCATGGCTGCATCAGTACTAGAAAGTTGGATAGGATCGGGCCCTTTGTCTAAAGGATCAGGCCCTTTATCTAAAGGAAAGTGGAGCAATAGCAATGTGTGCCATATGAATGATCTGTGGCCCATGAAGACAGTATAGAATGATTGATCCAGGTATAGTCCATAGGAATTTTTTCCCCGCTGAAATGGTGCATCAGAATTTCAAGAGGGGCAAACAGTCATGTATGTCCTTTGACATAGGGTCAAACTTTGGGATGCTTGGGCGCAGTCCTAACCAACTGGCATGCACCAAATCTAGTGCAAGGTAGGTGCTGGCTTGGGTGCAACTCAGAGTAAGGGGATTTTATTCTCCTTATCCCATATTGTGTGCCAGAAAACCCTACTTGCGCGGGCACAAATCTGAGTGGCCTGTGTCTTTCAACCATATATGTCTTTCAACTGTATATAGGTGGGCCCTCAGTATCCTGGGGTATCCGTTCCAGGACCCCCTATGGATACTGAAACCCACAGATAATGAGCTGCACTCCCGTCACCTCCAGAAGGTGTTCTGAGACCTTCAGGAGGTCTTAGAAAGTCACTTCCGGTTTATCATAAAAACTGGAAGTGCTGTTTAAAGGCCTTGAAAGGCCTTCCAAGTGCTGGGGAGGCTATGGGCCTAAGAACACTGTCTGGAGGTGATTGGAGCACAACTGTGGTTGCCTCTGGAGGGTCCATATCAGGCCGACCTCACAAGTTTAGGACCCACAGATGGTGAAATTTGACTCTGAATATGCAGAGACAGTGGGACCACTGTAGTAAAAATCTTCCATTTGAGGTGGGTGGGGTGGAGAGGTGCAGAGGGCAGAACTGTATTGAGCTAGTGGTTTTGGAATCTCTGTGACTTCAGTCTAACTAACACATAGATTGAGTGGAGTGCACTATAGCCTGTTGGTTTGAATGATTAGTCAGATTTTATACTGGAACCATTTAGTTATTTTATTTTATTTTTATTTTATTAGTTATTTGATTTCATTTGATTTTGTCCACAAAACACATTGCAGGCTTTTCTGTTGAAAATACTTCATCATCATCATCATCATCATCATCATCATCATCATCATCATCATCATCACAGAACTTATTCTAATGGACTGTTTTCACATCTTTTCACATTTTTTGCTCTCACACACCCCATCTGGGCTGAAGAGGAGCAGCTATTCATCACACACACTCGCTGGCCTTATAGCTACTGTGAATTGAGCAGATTGTCACAAGGCAGGCGCACACAGTGCGCTCTTGCCCAGGTCGTGCTGAGAACCGTCCCTCAGAAGCTTTTGATCTGGCCCTTGTGATAGTTGGGTTCTCCCAGCATGATAATCAGGCTCTCCCAAATCTTGAAAATATGATCAAGGTTTGCACATTTGCAAATCTATTATTTGCAGCTAACGAGTTCCTAAAGGAGAAAAGAGTGCTTATTTCTGACTGTGGCCTGTGTAATGACATCACTTCCTGCTTAATGATGTCACTTCCAGCACTCAGCAGGTGCCATGAATGCTATTTGGCCCACTATATGAAATGGGTTTGACACTCTTGGGCTAGGGGCTATATACATCTCTGAATCAGGAAAGACGCAAAATGGTTCTTGGGTGGATAAAGGAAAAGTATCTTTTGGAATATTCCTTTCTGGTATGGAGCAGTGCAGGTGATGTGGTCTGAAAGATGCCTGCTTGTGCCAGGAGTCCCGGCTATTTCTTCCACATCTACCATTGTGCTCTTTCCTTTCCTTACAGTGTTGGCAAGAATCTTTTCAGCTTGCTTCTACTTTGCCACTAGGAGACTCTCCATTCTGGCACCATCTACTGGCAAGACAATGGCTATGTCTCGTTCCAAAGGCTGCATGCATTTCCTTTTGTGTGGCTTGGTCTTAGGCAAGGCAGGGCAGTCCCTACTGTGTACAAAATGTCATGCCCTTCTTGCCATCTGGGCCAAGAGCAATGATGCTCCTCTGGTGCTTTCCTGCCCTGCTGTACAGACAGGCTTCTCAGCACGATCTGGGCAAGAGAGTACTGTGTGCGCCTACCTTGTGACAATCTGCTCAATTACTGCAGCTATAGGGCCAGCGAGGGTGCGTGATGAATAGCTTCTCGTCTTCTGTGGAAGAAGAATGACAACATTTTATTCACAGGGAGGAGAAGGGTTCCCTGGGGGTGCTGGCATCCTGTGTAGTATTTCAGAATTTGATGGGGCCACCGAGTGAGTCTCCTGAATAGACAAGTGTCAAGTGAGCAAATGAGCTCAGTCAGACTCTGCTTGGAAAATGCCCAAAGACATGACATTTGAAGACCTTTCACAATGTGTTGGCTAATTTCCAGCATGCGAACATTAAAGGCTCTCTTACTATCTATGCACTACTATTGTGGGCTGCAAGGGTGTGCAGAGAGGCATTCTCAGTGTCTGCCCCCCAGGCTGTAAAATTCCTTTGCCTGGAGACTCACTCAAGCCCAAGTTTGAATTGGCATCTGATCACCTTTAGGTGAGCAGGGACTGGGTGGAATGGGAACAAGAAGGGACTGAATCACATTTGGAGCATATGAAGTCCTCCTATGCGGAGTCAGATCATTGCTCCATCGAGCTCAGTATTGACTATCAGCAGCCATTCAGGGTTCCAGGAAAGGGTCCTTTACAGACCATGCAGAGTGCACAATCGACTTCCCAAGATGAAAATTCCCATCAGCCATTGTGTGGCAAAATATCCAGTATTTCAATGGATTTCTACATCCATCACATGGAAATAAGGAGAATAGATCTATTAACCACAGGTGCCCAATGGAACTCCATGCACAGAGACAGGATATCTTTGAATATCAGTAGATGAAGAGAAACAATGGGATGGCCACCACCACCCCTTTCATGTCTTGCACGTGAGCTTCCAGAAACTGTCTCCGGCTGCAGTTAGAAACAAATGTTGGATTGCATTAACCTTCATCTGTCCTGGAAAGGTAGTTCTAAAATGGTTGGCAACCTTCAGTCTCGAAAGACTATGGTATAAGCCTACAGCACCCGGTATTCCCAGGCGGTCTCCCATCCAAGTACTAACCAGGCCTGACCTTGCTTAGCTTCCAAGATCAGATGGAATTATGCATTCTTATTTTGTCACTGGCGTGCAAAACGGTTTGCAGCTCATAACCACTTTGTGACAGAGAAGTGCCAGTGCCAACACTCAAATCGAGTCCCAAGTCTCCGCCCCCTTGACCTGTGTCGCCCACAAGTCATATCAGCAGCCATTGTGATGCTCATCCAAGTTGCTCTCCATTCAAGGCGGCACAGAGTGCAGATGGGCTCCGCCTGCAGTCAGATGCACACTTAAAGGATCCATGTTGTTTGTTCCTAAATAGGAGATATAAAAGGGAGCTTCCGCTATTTTCATGGTATAATTCGCCTTTATAAGGCCTTGCTAATGGCTTAGCTAGCAACGCATTTCAATCAGTACTTGGATTCGAGTTGGTTTGAGGGCATGGTTTGTAAGGCATACACAGTGGTGTTTGGTATAAGAGGTTTCGTGGAGCTACCTTTGCACTCTCCTCCAGCGATCAGTGGGAGAAGGGCAAAGTACACAAATACTTACTGGGGGGACCAGATGCAAAGGGTGGCAGGGCTCCTTTATTGTGGACAGAGTTGTGTAGAAGAGGAGACAGGTGCAGGTGTAGCGTGCTGGGAAGGTGTGAAGAAAAGCAGCATCCACTACTAGCAAAAATTCTTGGTATCGGTATTTTCAAATAATACCATCATGTTATGTATCATACGATGTGTAATTTCAAGAAGAATGCATTAGAACAATCCACGTTGAAATATCTACATTCTATCAAAAGTTATAGCCAAAAACCCAACGAGGGGTGGGCATTACAGCGCCCACCCCCCCCAGAGCGTTGCCCCACCCAGTGCATGGTTGGAGGTCCCTCATGGGGGTGATGTGCTGGCCTCCCGCACTGGGTGACGCGAGTCCTAGTGACACCACTGACTAAGAGTGCAGTGTGACACAGTGGGGGGGGGGACACAAAACCTAGGGAAGCCCAGACCACTGCTGCTCTGCTGAGGGGGGGACGGGACTGAGAAACAAATCCCACAGGTTATGCTGTTGCCAGTATGGCAATGAGATAAACCTCTTTGAATTCTGTGTAGCATAAAGCTGTTGAAGAACAGAACCCTTCACAGAAACAATCTGACTACAGTAGATGCAGAAAAAAAAATTATCAATATCAAACCCAGGAAATAAAACACAGGATATTGTGACATGTTTGTGGTTCTGCTTTTCAGCTCTGTTTTATTTGCCAGAGCAAAAAACAGTCAGTGCCTGTGCTGTTCAGTTCCTGTTCTCGCTTCTTAGCCCAGATTAGATTATCATGAGTGTCCGTCTATACTGGGGTTTTTTGTTTTTTTTAAATTTCCCAATTTTATTTAAACACACACACACAACCTAAAAACCCACACATACATATACACATACACATCTACATATACAAAATCTAAAAACATACACACAAATATACATATACATTTAGGAGTGCTGGATATCATATCTCATTTTTACTAAAAAAAACACAATACTACCCTATCTCCTGTTCCATTTACTCTTCTACTTTGACCTCTTGTGGTCTTTTATCACTCAAATTATATATTGTACCATATAACATATATATAAACACAGTGAATTCATCTATATATCCTGGATTATATTTTCTACATGTTTGTTTTCAAACAAGCATAAAATGGCTTCCACTGCTCAATCGGTGTTGATTTTTGCTTTTGATCTCATATTTCTGAAAGTCTATCCATTTCTGCAATATTCATTATTTTCTCTATTAATTCGTTTCTATCGTTGGAATTCTAGAATCTTTCCAGTACCTAGCATACAAAATTCTAGCAGCTGTTAATATCCTAATAACTAGATATACCTCATTCTCTTTATCTGTAATATCCAAAGTAATATACTGGTTGTATATTTTATTACATTTGTGTAATTTATTTGTGTATTTATTTTGTGTATTTATTACAATTTGTGTATTACAAAGTAATAAATAGGCCCTCAGTTTGGCTGTACTTGTCCTAAGAGGCGACTAAACAGCCACCTGGTAGATGGGACTCGTCAGCCTGGGAAGGCAGCTCATCTGAGAGAAGGAAAACTCTGATCCCAAACCTCTGCTGTCTTGCGGCTACATCCAGTTATGGAAAAGGCTTCAGTAGTCAACCTCGAGGCAAAATCTGGAGCCGGAGTCCCTGAGGCAATTCATAGCTGAACACAGTCACGTTCTGGCAACTCCTGCGACGCTGCTGGAACCAACTGTATTGGCTTCTGCCTTTCCATTGGACCATTTCAGCGACGTGGAGAGGGGGGATTTGCTGCATGGGTAACAGCCTATCCTCCATACCTACTTTACCCAGGCTTCGCGCACTGGAGAGGACACTCTGTTCCAGATCCACCATTCAGAGCGTGACACCATAGTCTTCCAAGACTGAAGGATGCCAGCAACAACATACTGGTTGAAAACAGAATTATGGACAGAAACCCCAATCACCTTCACTAAAGCCAGTATGTCAAAAAGTATGGGTTTGCGGCACCTGGAAAGAGAATTAGGGCCTAATCCTAGTCTCTCTCCCCTGCCGACGCAGCCATGTTGAAATGTATCCAGCGGGGAAGGGTTGGAGCGGATCGGAAGGCTTTAGAGGGGAAGGGGAATCATTTTGTCTCCCTAGTTCAACAAAAGTACTTCTTTAAGAAGTGACTGATGGCTTTATGGGGTCGGGACACTTGAAAGGGGGGTATTTTGTATGCAGCCAAATATTGCTGGAGATGCAGGCACAGATGTTGTTGAACAGACAGCATGACAGCAGTAAGGCCACACCTGGAGTATTGTATCCAGTTCTGGTTGCCACATCTCAAAAAGGACATAGTGGAAATGGAAAAGGTGCAAAAGAGAGCGACTAATTACTAATGATTACTGGGCTGGGTTTTCACCCTAAACCCCACGCACCCCATGAGGTTAACGGACCGTGGCGAGGCAACACCTTACTGGCTGGGGACTGCCCAGCTTAAGGCGGGCGGTAGCTGCCCAATGAGATGCAATGATCTCTCCCACCGTCGGAAGCAGCCCCTGGCGTCATGCTCTACGCCAATCGAGCAAAGACTTATAACCGGTAAACTGCTGCTTCCCGTGTTGTGCCGACGCCGTATGGCGAAGTTGGAGTGTCCTCTCCAGTGCGCGAAGCCTGGGTAAAGAAGGTATGGAGGATAGACTGTTACCCATGCAGCAAATCCCCCCTCTCCACGTCGCTGGAATGGTCCAATGGAAAGGCAGAAGCCAATACGGTTGGTTCCAGCGGCGTCGCAGGAGTTGCCAGAACGTGACTGTGTTCAGCCATGAACTGCCTAAGGGACTCCGGCTCCTGATTTTGCCTCGAGGTTGACTCCTGAAGCCTTTTCCAGAACTGGATGTAGCCACAAGGCAGTGGAGGTTTGAGGTCAGAGTTTCCTTCTCTTAGATGAGCTGCCTTCCTAGGCTGACGAGTCCCATCTACCCGGTGGCTGTTTAGTCGCGTCTTACGACAAGTACAGCCAAACTGAGGGCCTATTCTTAGCCCCCAGCCCCCAGGGTTGTATGGCGAAGTTGGAGTGTCCTCTCCAGTGCGCGAAGCCTGGGTAAAGAAGGTATGGAGGATAGGCTGTTACCCATGCAGCAAATCCCCCCTCTCCACGTCGCTGGAATGGTCCAATGGAAAGGCAGAAGCCAATACGGTTGGTTCCAGCGGCGTCGCAGGAGTTGCCAGAACGTGACTGTGTTCAGCCATGAACTGCCTAAGGGACTCCGGCTCCTGATTTTGCCTCGAGGTTGACTCCTGAAGCCTTTTCCAGAACTGGATGTAGCCACAAGGCAGTGGAGGTTTGAGGTCAGAGTTTCCTTCTCTTAGATGAGCTGCCTTCATTGAGGAAAAGAGGAGCGCTCAAGCAGCATACAAGGCCTGTCCCAGTGAGCGCAACCTGCAGGTCCTCCGAACTGCTCACAGCAAAGTCCAACAGACTGCCAGGAGATGTGCTAACGACTACTGGATCCAGCTCTGTTCCGAGATACAGATAGCAGCTGACACGGGCAACATCAAGGGGATGTATGATGGTATCAAGCAGGCCCTAGGTCCAACACAGAAGAAAATTGCCCCTCTGAAGTCTGCCACAGGCGAGGTCATCCAGGATCGGGCGCAGCAGATGGAACGCTGGGTGCAGCACTACTCTGAGCTATATTCCAGAGAAAATGTAGTCACCGAAGAAGCACTGAACAACATTGAGTGCCTGCCTGTGCTGGAAGAGCTTGACAGTGAACCAACCCTAGAAGAACTTCACGTGGCCCTGGACTCCCTTGCCTTTGGCAAGGCACCTGGAAAAGACAGCATCCCTGCTGAAGTCCTAAAATGCTGCAAAGAGATCATCGTCACTGAGCTGCATGAAATCCTCTGTCTCTGCTGGAGAGAAGGTGGAGTACCTCAAGACATGAGGGATGCAAACATCATCACGCTGTTCAAGAACAAAGGTGACAGGGGTGACTGCAACAACTACCGCGGCATCTCTCTCCTTAGCGTTGTAGGAAAGCTGTTTGCCCGAGTTGTACTAAAGAGGCTCCAGGTACTTGCAGAGAGTGTCTATCCAGAATCGCAGTGTGGATTCCGAGCCAACAGGTCCACCACTGATATGGTATTCTCCCTTAGACAACTGCAGGAGAAATGCAGGGAACAACGACAGCCACTCTTTATAGCCTTCATAGATCTCACAAAGGCTTTCGACCTGGTCAGCAGAGACGGCCTCTTCAAGATTCTCCCCAAGATTGGATGTCCACCCAGGCTCTTCAGCATCATCAGATCTTTCCACAAGGACATGAAGGGCACTGTTGTCTTCGATGGCTCCACATCAGACCCTTTTGACATCCGAAGTGGAGTGAAGCAGGGCTGTGTTCTTGCACCAACCTTGTTTGGGATTTTCTTTGCTGTCCTGCTGAAGCAGGCCTTTGGAACTGCAACAGAAGGCATCTATCTCCGGACCAGATCAGACGGTAAGCTCTTCAACCTCTCCAGACTGAGAGCAAAATCCAAAGTCCAGCTGAAATGTCTGCGTGACTTCCTCTTTGCCGACGATGCAGCTGTCACTACCCACTCTGCCAAAGATCTCCAGCAGCTCATGGATCGTTTTAGCAAGGCCTGCCAAGATTTTGGACTGACAATCAGCCTGAAGAAAACACAGGTCATGGTTCAGGATGTGGACTCACCTCCCTGCATTACAATCTCTGAGCATGAACTGGAGGTTGTCCATGACTTTGTGTACCTTGGCTCAACGATCTCCGACACTCATTCTCTCGATACCGAGCTAAACAAGTGCATCGGTAAAGCAGCTACCACGTTTTCCAGACTCACAAAGAGAGTCTGGTCCAACAAGAAGCTGACGGAACATACCAAGATCCAGGTCTACAGAGCTTGCGTCCTGAGTACACTTCTGTACTGCAGCGAGTCATGGACTCTTCGCTCACAACAGGAGAGGAAACTGAGCGCTTTCCACATGCGCTGCCTCCGACGCATCCTCGGTATCACCTGGCAGGACAAAGTTCCAAACAACACAGTCCTGGAACGTGCTGGAATCCCTAGCATGTATTCACTGCTGAAACAGAGACGCCTGCGTTGGCTTGGTCATGTCGTGAGAATGGATGATGGCCGGATCCCAAAGGATCTCCTCTATGGAGAACTCGTGCAAGGAAAGCGCCCTACAGGTAGACCACAGCTGCGATACAAGCACATCTGCAAGAGGGATCTGAAGGCCTTAGGGATGGACCTCAACAAGTGGGAAACCCTGGCCTCTGAGCGGCCCGCTTGGAGGCAGGCTGTGCAGCATGGCCTTTCCCAGTTTGAAGAGACACTTTGCCAACAGTCTGAGGCTAAGAGGCAAAGAAGGAAGGCCCATAGCCAGGGAGACAGACCAGGGACAGACTGCACTTGCTCCCGGTGTGGAAGGGATTGTCACTCCCGGATTGGCCTTTTCAGCCACACTAGACGCTGTGCCAGAACCACCTTTCAGAGCGCGATACCATAGTCTTTCGAGACTGAAGGTTGCCAATACTAATACTAATATACTGGGCTGGGGCACCTTCCTTATGAGGAAAGGCTACGGCGTTTGGGCCCCTTCAGCCTAGAAAAGAGATGCCTGAGGGGGGACATGATTGAGACATACAAAATTATGCAGGGGATGGACAGAGTGGATAGAGAGATGCTCTTTACACTCTCACATAACACCAGAACCAGGGGACATCCACTAAAATTGAGTGTTGGGAGGGTTAGGACAGACAAAAGAAAATATTTCTTTACTCAGCGTGTGGTTGGTCTGTGGAACTCCTGTGGAACAGGATGTGGTGATGGTGTCTGGCCTGGATACCTTTAAAAGGGGATTGGACAAGTTTCTGGATGAAAAATCCATTACGGGTTACAAGCCATGATGTTTATGTGCAACCTCCTGATTTTAGAAATGGGCTATGTCAGAATGCCAATGCAAGGGAGGGCACCAGGATGCAGGTCTCTTGCTATCTGGTGTGCTCCCTGGGGCATTTGGTGGGCCGCTGTGAGATACAGGAAGCTGGACTAGATGGGCCTATGGCCTGATCCAGTGGGGCTGTTCTAATGACTTGATTCTGTGAGCAAACCCCTCTGGCTTACGAATATTGCTGTATGAAGTTGTCGTAAAGCTGATCAGTTCTCTCATTGGAACAGGGTCTTGCCCTTCTACCCATTCAACACCCCCCCCCCAGCAGAGCGTCATCACTATGAAAAATACCCTCAGTTGAAACAATGCTTTCTACTTACATGTCTGTCTGGTGTCGTGCATTGATGAACTAATCTGGTGCAAACCTTTCCTCAGCATGAGTAGCTGTGACAAGAAAGGTGCTTTTTTTGGTTGTTGTTGGTATGTGAATGGGTTGGATGAGGGTGGATTTTTCCTACATTCATTTACTGCTTTCTGAATGGTTTTATTGATACTGAAGCTTTTTATGTGCTGTGTTGACTTCAAAGATTGCTCTTTGCTTATATGAATCCAGATAAGATTTCAAGGGTTCTGGGAGAACACAGGAGAGGCCAAATGTCTGACTGTTTGAAGAAATTCTTCTATGTTTAGCCAAAAAAAAAATATTAAAAAAAAATTAATACTTCTATAGGAACACTCTTTTTGTTCATTTCATCACTCTTTAAGAAAAAAAATCTCAATTCTGACATACTATTTTAAAACAGAGGCTATTCCTTCCACTTCTGTGCCTCTTGCTCACTCATACATTATAGTTTTGAAAGATTATCCCTCCCTGGAGATCAAAGTCTAGCAGGAAAGTATACACTTTCAGCTTCTCCTGCTAATGTCAGGGTAGGAGTTTAATGTAGAGCTAACCCCAACTCAGTTCCATCCAAAGCAATTTCGTGGAGTTTGTTGAAGGGGAAGATCTCTACCATATACAGCAGATCTTACACTCACACAGTCCACTGGAACACTGATGAGAATGTAGTGTATGAACAAGGCAGTAACAGGATCATTGCAATTGTGTCCATTGTGCTGGTCAAAGGCATTCTGGTATTGGACATTTGCGACCCTTCTCTTTGCGTCTCAGGCACAGTAGTTTGTTTAGCAATCATCAGTTTAGGGGGCAGTACTGAATGTTTTTAGCAGCAATGTATTATGGGTTGAAAACTGAGGTTCTGCTATCTTTGCAACAAAAATCGTAACTGGAGGGATGCCCCACAAAGAATGGATAACAACTGCACATTTATTTCTTGCCTCCCCAACCGAGTAGTCTGGAAAAGCTCTAGCCTATTCCACTGGGAAGAAAAAGGCTCTGTTGTATGGACATACATAAGAATATCAGAAAAGCCCAGCTGGATCAGGGCAAAAGCCCATCTAGTCCTGTATCTCACAGTGGCCCACCAGATGGCCCCAGGGAGCACACAAGGCAACAAGAGACCTGCATCCTGGTGCCCTCCCTCGCATCTGACATAGCCCGTGGTATGGTTAGGAAGTGATGCTAGAGGTTGTGATGTCACAGGAGAAATAAGGACCAAGTCATTGGCAGCTTCTAGGATCAAACCCAACCCTATAAGCTGTGACCACAAAACTGTAGAAACTTGCAGCACTGGTGGGCTCAAGGACTGCTTTGGTAAGCTGCTTCCATGGCTGTTCTAGGCAGGGCTGAGCCAAGATCCCCCAGTGCCTCAGAAGGCATCCCAAATGCTGCCTCCTTTACCAGGCGATGTGCCAGCCTCAGCTTCTTGCGCTCTCCAATGCTCTAGCTCAGCTCTCCCCTCCACATCTCCTCTTCTTCTTGGTCCCTCTCTTTCCAATCCAGAGCATGGGGGGAGAAAAAGAAGCAGTGAAGGCAAGTAGGCGGACAGAGACGGGTACCTTCTACCAATCTGCTGCCTGAGGCGATTGACCCAGTTGGCCTCATGGTTGGGCCGGCCCTGGCTCTAGTGAGATCATTGTATGTTACTTCCTTTAAAACCTACTTGGGTGGAAGTGATTAAATTGGGTTTATCTCTAGAGATTCTTTCTACCCGCCTCTGTTCTGTTGGGGAAAAAACCCAGCAAAACATATTTAGCAGATTGATTTCGTAAGCAGTTGGAAAGCTGTGTAGTCAATAGTTCACCGTGATGGTATTTAGAGATCTACAGGGGCCCATCAACCCCCCCCCCCCCCGCCACACACTGGTTTCAAATATATGCCACCAACATACACAAAGTCCTTGAACTAATAAGTCTGTGATCTCGGGACTTGCCTGAACTTCAAGAGGCTACAGATGGGAAGAGCTGTGTGCGGCTCTTGTTCAGAGAGGAAGCTTTTGGAGACGGCAGGAGGGAGGAATCTTTTTATTGATTGCAAATAATTAGCCCCATTTCAGCTGCATTTTAAACATCATGATTCATACAGATTTCTTTTAAGATGCACTGCACAGGTGGTCCTTCAGCTCATCACTGCAAACAGTGTTATTTCCCTGCAAAACTATAAAGGTTAGATGAGCATGAATTGGGGGTAGTTGTGAATATTTTTGTATGTCTTTGGAACATTTTCAATTTGCTTTTCGGTAGGACTTTTTGAAGGGATAGTTGGAGCATAGGACAAAACTTATATCAGTGGGATAGCTAGAGGGGGTGCAAAGCGCTAAGTTTTGCAGGGAACCTCACTGCAACATGCAAGGACCCTCCCCTTCAAAGCCATTCCATATGCCTCCATTTTGCTCCCCTCACCTGGAATAGCTCTGCGGGGGAGGGGCTGCTTGCACACTGTAGTGAAACTTCCTGCAAAACTTAGTGCTTTGCACCCCCTTCTAGCTATGCCACTGGCTTATATAAAGGCTCTTCAATGAAAACACCAGGTTAGATGGAAGCATTTTGGCATGATTGGCACAAATAAGAGCGAAATGAATAATTCACTGGGAGTAATTCATCAGAGGCATTTAGTATCTCCTTCACTCAGTGACAGATCTATCGGCAGATGCCCGTCCCTTAAAACATCTCCATGAATTTCAGTTTTTACAAACCTTAATGTTGATATTTGCCTCTCCCCCCCCCCCAGTGAATAAAAACCAGCAGAAGGAAGAATGACTCAGATTTACAAAGCAGTCACAGGATTTGAGACAAATGCCAGCAGTCTCACGAGGCCCTCTTAAGTTAGCATTTCGCAGATGAAACTAGAGAGAGGCACATTTATGTGCTTGTTAACACTCCTCTCCTTACACCAAAGAGCACAACCCAGACCCTGACCTTCCAGTTTAATGCCCTATTGCTCTCTGCTCTTCATTGTCTGACATGCTCAACAGCACTTAGGCTGTAGATTTGGCAATTGCTGTGCTCTGACCAGGAAGAGCTGGCTTCAAATCACCCCTTAGCCATGAAGCTCACTGGGTGACCCAAGGCCATTTCTCCACCTAATCCACTTCACAGGGTTTGAATGAGGATAAAAGAGCCATATGCCCATTACTTGGAGAAATTGTGGGTTACATAGTGTAGAAATTGTGGGTTACATAAAATAGTAGCTACAGAGATAGGTAGAGGGAACAGTGCCTGGCAATTAGCATTCACTCCCATTTTGAAACTGGGATTAAACTGGTATGGTAGTTCCAGTGGCGTCAATGGGGCTTGCATCACCTGGCGTGGGAGGCCAGCTGGTCACCCCCATGATAGATCTCCTCTCATGCAGTGGGAGGGGCAACACCCTGGGCGGTGGGTGTGGTGATGCACCATTGCCCTGCCCACGCTAACTTTTGTTAGAACAGAGTGATAGAATAGAGCAGCGATTTTCAATCTTTTTCATCTCGTGGCGCACTGACAAGGCATCAAAATGGTCAAAGGCACACCATCAGGTTTTTGACAATTGACAAGGCACACCATGCTGCCAGTGGGGGGCTCAAATCCCCATTGACCCTACTAATAAATGATTTTCCCCAAAATTCTTGTGGCTCACCTTTGGACCACTCGCGGCACACTAATGTGCCATGGCACAGTGGTTGAAAATGGCTGGAATAGGGGTTTGACTTTGCTGAAATATCCTGTGGAAATTGTTGTTAAAGATGAATTTTAAAGAAAAAAAAAACAAAACTAATAGCCCAATCCTATCTCCCCACCATCATGCGCTGCATACTATGGTGGGGGCCCCAATCAGTTGGCCAGTCAGAGATTAGTAATCATTTAATCACCTATGGGTCTCCTCAACCTATTTGGCTGGCATAAGTTCAAGGAGAGAAAGGGGGCAGGGTGGGTTGGAAAATTGGGGATAGACTTTTGCTGCCAAGAGGTCTCCTTAGGGTAAGGAGGCATTTGCCGCTTTTCACTGGGGTCAGCCTCAGCAACCACAACAGGTCTATTTCGACCTGGTTGGCAACCTTCAGTCTCGAAAGACTCTGGTATTGCGCTCTGAATGGTGGTTCTGGAACAGTGTCTAGTGTGGCTGAAAAGGCCGATTCGGGAGTGACAATCCCTTCCACACCGGGAGCAAGTGCAGTCTGTCCCTGGTCTGTCTCCCTGGCTATGGGCCTTCCTTCTTTGCCTCAGTCTGTTGGGCAAGTGTCTCTTCAAACTGGAAAAGGCCATGCTGCACAGCCTGCCTCCAAGCGGGCCGCTGAGAGGCCAGGGTTTCTCACCTGTTGAGGTCCACTCCTAAGGCCTTCAGATCCCTCTTGCAGATGTCCTTGTATCGCAGTTGTGGTCTACCCGTAGGGCGCTTTCCTTGCACGAGTTCTCCATAGCTCCACCAATCCTGGCCCCTCCCAGGTCTGATCAATCCATCCCACTTCTCCTCCCTATTCCACCCATCCTTCCCTTCTTGCTGCCTTCCTTTCATCCCTGTGCAGGACTCACCTGGTCCAGTAGGTATCCCGATGGCCACTGGCACATGCAAGAAGGCTCCAGCCTTCCTGCTGGTGCACGAGCTACTAATGCTGTCGTAAAGTTCTTTACGGCACTTTTGCGATAGCGCATACCAGTAGAACGCGCATTTTGCAAGCACGTCTTTTAGTCAGGATCAGGCCATCAGCTACTGTCCATAGATAAAACCCAAAGTTCACCCACAGAGGAGTTCTCCACATTCATGCACAGGGCTTGGCTTGATTGTTGTTTCAGGGGGAGAAAATTGCTTCAGATGTTCAGGCTTGCCTTTGTTTTTGTCGAAATAACAGGGTTGAAAGAAATGCACTTTGGAATGTGGTCTAATTGTTTTGCACACATTTGTGCTTCAGAAGAGGGAGGCTTGGAATTACCAGATGTTTTTGGGAACAGATCTCTGGCGGTTACCCTCAAGAACACCATGGCGTGGTAGGAAGCTTCTGCCTTGCCCGACTCCAGCATAAAGCCACAGTGGGTGGCAGAGAATTGGAGGGGAAGGAATAGTAGAGAAGCAAACAAGGAATCTCACAAAGCTGGATCTCTATGAAACGGTTAATTTTCCGGGGCGCGGGGGGAACACACCAACCACGTCCATCACCACCGCCATGCAAGCATCATCTCCATGTGCCTATTTGTTTTGGATGACTCAGCTATCCATAAACACGAAATGTTTTTATTAGACACTTGGTGTGCATTTATCTCTATTTTGTCATTGTTTGTGCTAGCATACCGCCATAGCCCTCACCAAACCTGTGGCTGAAAGGATGGACTGGGTTTCTTCACTGAAATTAAAGAGTGGTATACTTTCTGCGGTGTGCCTTAAGTACAATTTTAACTAGCTCCCCCTACCAAGTTGCTGTTCTTGGTTTAATACTGGCAGAAACAGCCATTTGCAGGACTGCGGTAGGAACATGGTTGGCTCAGCCACGAAGTGACTTGATGTAGCTTGTATCCATGGCAGATGGTGCTGAATTTGGCATGCTCTGCACCTTTAGTGTACGGCTGCCGCCTCTCTCCAGCCCACCGCAGACACGAGCAGTGAGAAGTGGATCATCTGCTTCCTTACCGCGGTCTGCTGTGTGGTTGTCACAAAATCGGAAGTGTGGGACTTGCGGTTTTATGTGCATGGGTCATGCCAGTGGAGGAAGAGGGACAATTTTGTGACTGCAGACAGTTGCCCTAGAAACAGAGCCACAGAATCCCGAAGAGTTTTTCTGCTGTTTTCAAAGTCTGCGCTCCAAACTCCTGCAGCGCATCATTGTGCAATGGCACCCCAGTTGAAAATCGCTGATCTGCATCATCTCTATATTAAGGACTCCATCCTATCCAGCATAGGAGTAGTAGCTCCAAATGGCTACCACGGCATCCTATGCTGGCTGCTACATTTGTCCCTGTTGAGGTCTGAACCCAGGAAATCACTCAGGTCCTGTGCACAGGACGGAATGTGACAAACGCTGTGGAGAGTAGACGGTTTGTAGCAAGTAACAGGTAGCAGCCGTTCCTGATTGCTGACTCTGTGCAGCTGATTGTGGGAGTGCCTTGTGCATAAAACAGGGCCGCAGACAAACACTCAACGGTGAGCGTGTTGGGTGTTAGGATGTGTAGGAATCAGGATGCCGTATATGTGTGTTGTTGTATGCCGGACCATGTTATGGTAAATATCCTTGTATATAATATATCTTGGTGATGGAACCTAACTCTCGTGCCAAGTGCTTCTTTGCCTTCTGAGAGATTGCCTTGGACATCAGCCTCGGGTTTCTGTTGCGCTGCCGTTTGTCTTTCACTCTGCTGGAGACTCCTACACACACCCTACCACAACAGTCCCCTTCCCCCAAGTAAAGCCCCAGCCTGCTCAAATGGGCTTCTCAAGTCTGTGCCAGTTATTTAGTTGGCTCAGACTAGAG
The DNA here is from genome assembly GCF_035046505.1 of Tiliqua scincoides. Taxonomy (NCBI): domain Eukaryota; kingdom Metazoa; phylum Chordata; class Lepidosauria; order Squamata; family Scincidae; genus Tiliqua; species Tiliqua scincoides. The sequence continues at coordinate 65,388,269 of NC_089827.1, forward strand.
AGGCCCCATGTCAGGCTTCTGAGCCTGGGAAGGGGTAGGATACAGTAGAGGAGGCCTCCGCCAGTCCCATCCCCTTCCAGGCCTGTCCCTCCCCTGTTCTGCCCTCCTCCTCTCACCCAGAAACTCCTCTCCATGCCCTCCTGCCACCCTCCCCATGTCCCTGCACTGATCAGGGTTCGCCTCCTTTCCACTGGTGGTTGGAGGTTCCTCTGTGGCACTGACCGCTCCGCTGGCAGTGTTTACTCCTGGGGCGGCGCAAATGACTGCTAGCGCCAGCACTGGGGCTGCAGCATTGGTGCTGAGGCCTGATGGGATTGGGCTGTTAATCTTGTCTAGAATCCTAAAATTCATGTTACCAGAATAGATTACTTGGCCATTGACTTTACAGCCCAAAGTAAGTCAGCAAAATCTCTCTCTCTCTCTCTCTCTTCTTTTTTAACCTACTATCCATTTTGCTAGTTGTGTGATAAAGGTCCCTTTTTTCATGCTGAGGTCATTTAACAACCAGTTGGGACAATCTTTTTGATTAATATCCCTCAAGATAATACTCACCCTGGACTTGAAGCGTTGCTTCATTTATGGCCGGCAGTTATTTTCAGACCAAACCATCTATTTTGCGGCCCTTTGATTGACTCCTTCAACCGGCTGATGCATCATGGAAAATCCCATCTGCTCCTGACTGCAACCTGATCTTTGTCCGCATCCACCAACAAACCGTCTGATAGGAATTGCTGTGTTCTCAAGTGGATCATAACAAAGCCTGAGCTTTTGCACGTCATCCTCGTGAAACGAGTTGTAGCTCTGGGCTTTTTGAACAGCTGAAACCTTCTCCAGGAAATGTAATTATGGTCGTGTTTGTGAAGCTGGGGAAGAAGATTAATCAACAAGCTTTCCCTTTGGAGATGGGTCCTTGGAAAGGAAAGAAAAAAAGAGCTGGAGATCCTGAGAGAGGCCTGTACAAACTGCAGTGTTTATTTGATGTGCCTAGTCCCCAGGGCTTAAGCAAGTACAAGCCACTTAAAGTAAAGCCAAGCATCACACTGAACTTCTTTCCAAAGTGCCTTGAACTAAAACACGGGGAATAGAGCTACATGATCTCTTGGCAAGCACATCTTTCCCCAACATTTGTGCATTGGATAGTAATAATGGGGGGATTTCCACAAAGGAATAAATGAGCAGGGATAGCGGTTTATGCCTCTCTTGCCTGATTCTCCCCAACTGAGTTTTTTTTTTTTTCACTCTCTGGTTGGACAAAATGTCTAAAACCAAACAGCTGGGAAGGAGTGGATTGTGTATGCATGGGGAATTGTGAAGAAGTGTTAGGCTCTCACCTGCGCATTCTTCTACTGCTCCTGCATTGTAGCTCCTACAGTGAGTGGGAGGGGCCATGTGCATGGTGCATTGCGGACCCTGCAATGCTTACCACACTGCTCCCCCTGTAGGTGCACCCTGTAGCTGCACTTAGTGCTTCCAGCCCAATTCCGTCCACCGAAAGACCAAAGCATGCAGCCCTGTGGCTCTGAAGTGCATAATGGCAGCGCAGTTGTGGTGTCAGCAGAATGGGGCTTATGGTGATGGATTGTAAGATCCATCAGCATAAGCCCAGCATTGGATTGGACTGTTAATTCCTTTACGGGGTTGTTCTAAGGAATCCATCACGGCAATGGAGTGCACTCACTGCAACCTTAGAAACCTCTACCTAAATGTTACGCCTTGTTAATATACAATGTGTCATGCAAGCGTATGCACGTTTATTCAGAAATAAGTCCCACCTATTTCAGTGGGGCAAGCTTTCCAAGTAAGAGATTGGACCCTGGTATTAGACCAGTGGTTCCCAAGTGTTTTAGCACCAGGACTCACTTTTTAAAACAACACTCTATTGGGACCCACCTAGGTTTACCAGACTTTAAAAAAAGGTGATCTCGAAATATTCATTCATTCATTCATTCATTTATAATAACCAGAAAAAAGACCCTCAAACATTTATCTCCCTAGATTTACACGCTTGCAAAATGCAGGAGCTCAGCTCCTTGCAGGGCAATTAGCAGTTATCTTGCAAACTGCAGGAGCTGAGCTCTTTGGAGAGTAATTAGTAGCTACAGTGTCTGATTTTTGAATGGCCTCAGGGCTTGAGGCAATTCATTATCTGATCTTTCCATCACCCTTTGGGGACCCACCAAAAATCAGATTGCGACCGGTGGATCCTGACCCACAGTTTGAGAACCACCATATTAAGTGACTAAGGATGCAATCCTAACCACACTTTCCTGAGAGTAAACCCCATTGAACAAAATAGGACTTACTTCTGACCTGGTTAGGATTGTGCTGTAAGGTGTCTGCAGTCCCTCTTAGCACTAATCTGCTTGCCCTAGACTTCCTGGCCCCTCTATCAGAGCTGCTAAGTTGATGGCAACCAAAAGGCTGTGGCATCTCTGCCGGATAAGAACTGCAGAGTCACCAAAGCAGGGAAGTGATCACCCAATGGGATCCAGGCGGGCAGGCAAACCAAGAGTTTGCATGCCTTTAGAATGCTCAGACTCTATAGATAACTTTTTAGGCTATGTGCCTTAATATGACCCTTTTGTGTTACATTACGAAATCTTCAGTAATGCCAAAGTACACACACACACACACACACACACACACACACACACACACACACATATATATATATATATATATATATATATATATATATATATATATATATATATATTTAAAAACAATGTAAATCACAGTGTGTTCCTACTATTGGCCCATCCCATTTTGTGACCTCTGTCCTTTCGGTGGCCAAACAAGTTTTGTAGAGCTCAAGAATGTCCACAAACACTCTGCCCCCCAGCTTTCCTTCCGTCACTGTTTTTTAGTAGAAAAACAACTAAAAGACAAGTCTAGGTTGGCCCTTATATGCTTTTACATGTCCTCCTTCCAGATAATCGTGGGGGGTGATGAAAGAGGAGGCCAGCTACAAAATAACATACTTCAACTTAAGAACAAGCATAGGAGAATATAACATTTCCTCATTTCCCTTCCTTGTAAATAAATAAATAAATAAATCAAAAGTGTTTGAATTTTGGGACTGGGCATCTTACCAGAGTATAGTGATTTTGCAAAAGTGCTCAAATTCACTGGGTACATGAAACTGGTGAGCTGGTTCCTTTGATTGGACTGGACAGGCAGAATAAGTATTCAGATCATAAAAAGGCAGAGCAAGCTCTTATATGCCCATTTTGAGTTCCAAACTAGTTTTTCCTGCAGCAGATGAAAGGGTGGTATGACTGCTAATTCAATTTTCCCTTGGCTAGAAGTAGATATACTTGCTTCATAGTTGCAGGCATGAATCCAAATAAAATGTCTCTCTTTTGGATTTCGCTGTTATGGGACAGGGGACCATTTTTCATTTCTTTTGTTATATAAATCTGTGAACTTTTTTAGTTGAATAGCAATGTATAAATATTCTTAATAATAATAATTTTAAAAATTTGTAAGCAATGGACACATACATTAATTGACTCAGTGAGAGAGCACCTCCAGTCATGTCCAGAGATCCTATTGAACCTGATCCTATTGAACCTGATTTTCTTATCCATGTATTTAGGTATCTGTATCCAGGTCTACAGAGCTTGCGTCCTGAGTACACTTCTGTACTGCAGTGAGTCATGGACTCTTCGCTCACAACAGGAGAGGAAACTGAACGCATTCCACATGCACTGCCTCCGACGCATCATCGGCATCACCTGGCAGGAGAAAGTTCCAAACAACACAGTCCTGGAAATTCCCAGTGTGGAATTCCCAGTGTGTATACACTGCTGAAACAGAGATGCCTGCGTTGGCTCGGTCATGTCGTGAGAATGGATGATGGCCGGATCCCAAAGGATCTCCTCTATGGAGAACTCGTGCAAGGAAAGCGCCCTACAGGTAGACCACAGCTGCAATACAAGGACATCTGCAAGAGGGACTGCACTGGGACTTGCTCCCAGTGTGGAAGGGATTGTCACTCCCAAATCGGCCTTTTCAGCCACACTAGATGCTGTGCCTGAACCACCATCCAGAGCGCGATACCATAGTCTTCTGAGACTGAAGGTTGCCAACAACAATGTGTGTGTGTGTGTGTGGGGGGGGGGGGGTCCAGGAACAGCTTCCTGAGGTCCAACTCTATAGTATTGGGCTGTTGGTTGATGGGTCCCTCAATTTTAGATTTTGAAAGTTCTTGACTTATTAAGGGCCCAATCCCATCTAATTTTCCAGTGCTGGTGCAGCTGTGCTAATGAGCCATGCACTTGCATCTTGTGGTGGGGCAGCAGTCACAGAGACCTCCTTAAGGTATGGGAATATTTGTTCCTTTACCTTGGAGCTGCATTGCGACTGCACCAGTGCTGGAAAATTGGATAGAATTGGGCCCTAAGGCTGCACTTTTCTGGGAGTAAGTCTCATTTAACACCATGGGGCTTACTTCTGAGTAGACATGCATAGGATTGTGCTGTAAATGACATTCATGTTTATTTTGAGTCAGTGGAGGGTACCCAGAATTGCCGGAGTGAGCCTATCTACTTTGGATTTCACAGAAGTGCCTGGAGCCTGAGATGGAGATCTTATTAAGAAGATCAAAATAAACAAAATATGATGTGAAATGCTTGTTGACTCTGGACGCAGTGATGAAATTGACATGCTCTGACATCTGTTCATAGTCTTCTATATATCAAATGTATGGTTTCTAACCTGGTGGACAGGTAACCATACAATATTTTTTTAAAAAACATCAAAACAACAGGAAATTGCCAAACCATAGTCACTTGTCATCAAGAAAACAAAACACACAGTTCATACAAATGATGCGTAAACCTGTGAAGGCATCTCATGAAATAGGGTTTCACTAAGTGTGAAATTTGTACTACAGAAGGCCCCGATCTGACCTATTCAGAATGGATTTGGTGCCATTTCCACTGAAATTTAAGAACATAAGAACAGCCCCACTGGATCAGGCCATAGACCCATCTCGTCCAGCTTCCTGTATCTCACAGCGGCCCACCAAATGCCCCAGGGAGCACACCAGATAACAAGAGACCTCATCCTGGTGCCTTCCCTTGCATCTGGCCTTCTGACATAGCCCATTTCTAAAATCATGAGGTTGCGCATACACATCATGGCTTGTACCCCATTGGGTACAAATTTTATTATTTGAAAATAATGAATGAAAAATCTGTGGAAAACCAGCTATTGGGGCCAGCCTTGACATAGAGCAGATACCTCAGGTAGTGGACTGCACAGGGGACAGTATCTTCTAAAGTGTCTCATCTCCATTGCTGTGTGTTATTTTAAAAATGAGCTCCTGTTTCTTGGACATTGGCATTATTGTGACTTTTCCTTTTAGGTAAAAGATCCCTTTAGATGAGTAAAAATGACTCATGTGAACACTGATGGCTCTTCAGCTAAACATGTGTTTAGCTGCAGCTTTGATTAGCTTTATGCAATCTAGAGTGAATACTTGTAGAAGAGGCTCTGAAGCCGTTTCAGTTAAAAGTGGAAAGATGTACCTTGCAACCAAAGTGCAGGAGAAGTTGATTGCATATGGTCCCCTATAATGTGCTACTTGATATTTTATTGGTGGGGATTTATATCCGTTTGCCTCTGAAGAGATCTCCAAAGTGGTTTTCATAAAAGAAAATAAAAATACAGATGCAACAATAGCATAATCTCTATGAGAAAAGACCAAACCCAGAAAACCAAAATCACCAACTGAGCCACCAATTAAAGCATGGGGAAAAACAAGTACATATGAGGGCATTAATTTCACCGAGACACCTGATTAAACAAAGAAGTCTTCACTAGCTGGTGAAAGTCACAAATGAGGGGGCCAAGTGAGCCTTCAGGAAAAGGGTGTTCCAGAGTCTGGGGGCTGTGATGGAAAGACCTTGTCTCACTTGTTTCCCCCTGCAATGAACTTCAGAAAGAGAGAAAACTGGAGCAGGATCTCCTATGTTGAACAAAGCAGTATACAGATTCATATGGGAAAGACAGGCTGCAATCCTACCCACACTTACCTGGGAGTAAGCCCCATTGACTATAATCAGACTTACTTCTGAGTAGACATGACAAGGATTGGACTCGCAGTCCTTTAAGAAACATGGTCCAGGGCTATTAAGGGCTTTCAGTATTATAACCAACACCTTGAACCAAGCCTGGAAAAGTGGCAACCAAAGAAAATGGTACAGGCTGGGAGTTATATGCTGTGATTGTGAGGTTGTGAAACTGAATCACATGAGCAATAGATGCTCATGTGTGATAGATGCTTTGTGTGGAAATGGTCCAAGTTTCAAATCCTGACACGCTAGTTGCAAGAATATGTGGGCAAGGCTGATCTGGGTTTATATCTTTTTCTTACCTCACTATGACATTTCTAGTTACACCCGAGTGCTGTACCAGCAAAACATCCAATATGAACTAAGGTGGGCCCTGAATAAACCCAGAAGTCAAGTTCCACACACTTTCAGTGATGCCAGTGCAGTATACGAACGCTGTAATTTGTGAAGTCAAAAGCCCTGTGCAGGCATTCTGATTGTAGAGAGACTCTCCATGTGATGGGGAAAGCCCTGCCCTCTCAACCATGTGATGGGAACATAAACATCATCATCATCATAAAAAGGAACATAAACTGTGGCAAAAGAAATGTAAGAAGGTGATACTGGAGGCCAAGCGAGACTATGAGGATCGCATGGCCGGCAACATTAAGGGGAATAATAAAAGCTTCTTCAAATATGTTAGAAGCAGGAAACCCGCCAGAGAAGCGGTTGGCCCTCTGGATGGTGAGGGAGGGAAAGGGGAGATAAAAGGAGACTTAGAGATGGCAGAGAAATTAAATGAGTTCTTTGCATCTGTCTTCACGGCAGAAGACCTCGGGCAGATACCGCTGCCCGAACGGCCCCCCCTGACCGAGGAGTTAAGTCAGATAGAGGTTAAAAGAGAAGATGTTTCAGACCTCATTGATAAATTAAAGATCAATAAGTCACCGGGCCCTGATGGCATCCACCCAAGGGTTATTAAGGAATTGAAGAATGAAGTTGCAGACCTCTTGACTAAGGTATGCAACTTGTCCCTCAAAATGGCCATGGTGCCAGAAGATTGGAGGATAGCAAATGTCACACCTATTTTTAAAAAGGGAAAGAGGGGGGACCCGGGAAACTATAGGCCGGTCAGCCTAACATCCATACCGGGTAAGATGGTGGAATGCCTCATCAAAGATAGGATCTCAAAACACATAGACGAACAGGCCTTGCTGAGGGAGAGTCAGCATGGCTTCTGTAAGGGTAAGTCTTGCCTCACAAACCTTATAGAATTCTTTGAAAAGGTCAACAGGCATGTGGATGCGGGAGAACCCGTGGACATTATATATCTGGACTTTCAGAAGGCGTTTGACACGGTCCCTCACCAAAGGCTACTGAAAAAACTCCACAGTCAGGGAATTAGAGGACAGGTCCTCTCGTGGATTGAGAACTGGTTGGAGGCCAGGATGCAGAGAGTGGGTGTCAATGGGCAATTTTCACAATGGAGAGAGGTGAAAAGCGGTGTGCCCCAAGGATCTGTCCTGGGACCTGTGCTTTTCAACCTCTTCATAAATGACCTGGAGACAGGGTTGAGCAGTGAAGTGGCTAAGTTTGCAGACGACACCAAACTTTTCCGAGTGGTAAAGACCAGAAGTGATTGTGAGGAGCTCCAGAAGGATCTCTCCAGACTGGCAGAATGGGCAGCAAAATGGCAGATGCGCTTCAATGTCAGTAAGTGTAAAGTCATGCACATTGGGGCAAAAAATCAAAACTTTAGATATAGGCTGATGGGTTCTGAGCTGTCTGTGACAGATCAGGAGAGAGATCTTGGGGTGGTGGTGGACAGGTCGATGAAAGTGTCGACCCAATGTGCGGCGGCAGTGAAGAAGGCCAATTCTATGCTTGGGATCATTAGGAAGGGTATTGAGAACAAAACGGCTAGTATTATAATGCCGTTGTACAAATCTATGGTAAGGCCACACCTGGAGTATTGTGTCCAGTTCTGGTCACCGCATCTCAAAAAAGACATAGTGGAAATGGAAAAGGTGCAAAAGAGAGCGACCAAGATGATTACGGGGCTGGGGCACCTTCCTTATGAGGGAAGGCTACGGTGTTTGGGCCTCTTCAGCCTAGAAAAGAGACGCTTGAGGGGGGACATGATTGAGACATACAAAATTATGCAGGGAATGGACAGAGTGGATAGGGAGATGCTCTTTACACTCTCACATAATACCAGAACCAGGGGACATCCACTAAAATTGAGTGTTGGGCGGGTTAGGACAGACAGAAGAAAATATTTCTTTACTCAGCGTGTGGTCAGTCTGTGGAACTCCTTGCCACAGGATGTGGTGCTGGCATCTAGCCTAGATGCCTTTAAAAGGGGATTGGACAAGTTTCTGGAGGAAAAATCCATTATGGGGTACAAGCCATGATGTGTATGCGGAACCTCCTGATTTTAGAAATTGGTTATGTCAGAATGCCAGATGCAGGGGAGGGCACCAGGATGAGGTCTCTTGTTATCTGGTGTGCTCCCTGGGGCATTTGGTGGGCCGCTGTGAGATACAGGAAGCTGGACTAGATGGGCCTATGGCCTGATCCAGTGGGGCTCTTCTTATGTTCTTAACTACAATTCCCAGGAGGCCTTGCAGGTCTCTTGTTATCTGGTGTGCTCCCTGGGGCATTTGGTGGGCCGCTGTGAGATACAGGAAGCTGGACTAGATGGGCCTGTGGCCTGATCCAGTGGGGCTGTTCTTATGTTCTTATGTTATGTTCTTATGGGGAAAGCCCTGCCCTCTTAAGGAGTGATATACTCCTTAAGCCCTGCCCCCTAGACCCACATGTACAGTGTCAGCATTGACAAATGCTGTATTCAGGGGACTTCTTCCCCATGACTGGGAATGCTAGGCAAATGTTCATGCATTGTTCAGTAGGTTTAGAATACCAGCTTGTTTTGTCCCACATGCGCCTACCCCTGTACTGAGGGCCACTTCTGGGGTGCTGCTCTGTGATCCCTCATCTTCAGAGATGAAGTAGGTGGGTACAAGAGACAGGGCCTTTTCAGCCATGGCCCCATTGCTCCAGAATGCCCTCATAAAGGAAGCCCACTTGGCCCAATTACTGCATGCTTATGGGCAAGCAATAAAAACTTGACATTATAGATGGGGCAGGAATTCCTTACCCCCTCCCCCCCAAAAAACCTCATTCTTCATTAAAGAACTTCCATTATAATGTAATGTTTTGTTTTTTGTCTGATGCTCAGCTTTGTTCATTGGGTTGTATTTTTTAAATTGTTTTATTATTTAATGCCATTTTTGACCTTTGTAACCTGCCTACGGGGTCCTTTGGGACTGAAAGCATGAGGTATTATATTCGGTAGCAAATAAATTAAAAAGTTAATATGTAATCTGATTTTGTTTAAACTATAATGCTGAAGACTTGACTTATGATTCTCGAATGCCAGCATATGGTCCATTTATGTCAATGCTGACGGAAGAACATTTATTTGTGTGAGTAATCTATGCCTCCTGGGCTCGAGTCTACAAGTAAAGGAGCTGCTTTCAGGTCAATAGCCCATGAATCCTGGCTTTGGCTTCTTGTTCAGTGTGCAAACAGACCCTGACTCCTGCTACCCATATTCAAGGTTTGATGGGTAGATATTTCTCGATGCCTGAATTTTGAATCCATCACCATTTATTTTATGGAAATGAGCATCTTTAGACTTTTCATCATACATACAACATAATCCGATAGCTGAATTTGGATTCCTTTGTGGAGGGAGCTATTTTTTGGGGCCCAATAAATTCAGCATTGCTTTACGGCTTCCCTATCTTGCCATTCCTATTTTATATGTCTTTCTGGTCATTTCTTTTATCGCTTTTGAATTCAGGCAATGTCCGTTCTCTGGAGAACATTGCTTATCCAACTTTGGGATTCTGTTTAGAATTCTGTTCTTGATCTCTCATCTCTGGAGGAAAGGGATTCTTCTTCCAAGCTGGAGAATACATTGTTTGCAGGTTTGGTGCAATTCCTGCTCCAAAGAGAAGTCCCTTGGGTTTGATAACAGAAGCCTAGATGAGGCAGATGCACGGAATTAAGCTCGGATGTGACTTAAACATGGTACAGAGCTGACCCTGTGGTATTTACTGTATCCACTCCATAGCCCCTGTGCCTTCCTGATCACATCGACCAGCTCAAGAGGCATACACCTTTGTTTTTGTTTTATGATTTTATTTCGAACAGCTCTGATGTGAGCTGGAGTCTTTGTGGGATTCAAGTCAGAGTCTGTGAGCGTAAATGTCAATTCTTTTTCCAGGTCTCTAGGCAGTCATGCTGCTTTCATCATCTTAACTTGTTAATTCAAGGCTGTGATGCAGTTAAGAGCTTTGTTGTGTTCAGTTTTTTTGCTGCAAAGAAAAAAAAAGAAAAGAATAAGCATGCCCCCTTTTATAGAGTAAATGAAAATTCATGAGAACTGTTTTTTTTTTTTAAATTGAATTGTACAGTATATCTTTTATTATTCAGGTATTGCTTTGTAGCAGATACTCCAGCATCCATTTGTAATATACATTTGAAGAAGGGCACACACAAGCTTCAAGCCAGGCACAGCCACAGGGGAGCTGTTTTATTTCCAAGAAATATATTTTATGGTGATGCTGCCTTTGTAACATAGAAACAGAATCACTTCTGGGAAGAACAAACATGAACTCCCATTCACATGGCAGGAATCCGGTCACAAGCAAATGGCGACTACTTGCATATGATGTAGCAAATGGCTACTACTGCTTGCTCATGGCAGGACCGTCGCACAGGGGAAATGTCATGTTCTGACAGCTTTTGACAAATTGTAATAATTGTGCAAGGTTGTGCTAATCTGCTCACCAACAAAGTGCCTAAATGAGGGCAGGCGATCGGATTCCATCGCACACCTTTCCACATGTTCAACATGCAAAACTGCAGGGATGCTCCTTATCCCTATGTGACTACACAAGCATTCTAATGGACTGGTGCAAAAAAAAAAAATCCTAGCTGGATTTAAGACTGTGACAATCATATTCATGTTCGCATGGTGATGACAACCAGTGGCGATCATGGCTCCAGTACCTCCTGCAGCCACAACTGTAGTCTGCTGCCTCCCCCACTGGCTGAGTTGCCACTCCCCCACTGGTGGGCCGCCACCCCCATTCTGGAGGCCCAGGGAGGCTGTACACACCTTCCCTGACCCTTCAAAGGCCTAATAAAGGCCTTGGAGAGCCAATTTACTGTAGGAAACCAGAAGTGATGTTTTTATGCCCTTAGAGGGCCTTCTGAGGGCCTGGGAGGCAACGTACTGCTTCTCCAACCTTCCGAACACATTTGGGCGAAAGGCCCAGAGTGACTGAGTGGCGCGAGGGGAGGCAACATGGGGGGTGGATGGTGGCACAGCTCTTTCCCCCCAGCCTGGCATCCAGGGCATTTGTCCCCCTTGCCCCCCTCAGGTATGCAACTGATGACAACTCGTGCCCCTACACTCTGGCAGCACCAAAGTCAAGAATTGCAACAAATGGTTGATGCAAGACTGAGGCTGAGGCTCTCAGTGAGGGTCTCAGGTTTTCCTGTTACAGAACAAGCCATCTGTGGGTCATTATTTATACACTGTTAGTATACTGAGTGGTTTGTCCTCCCACTTGAAATAACACACTGTACTGCAGAGAGAAAGTGAACCACAAGTCTAATTGTAGGCAGAGTAACTCACATGCACATGATATCACACTCCCAAACTCTGGTCTTTCTGTGACTGTGATTGGCTAGTTCATCCCCTTCAAATGTGCTGCGTCAATGTGACCGTCTCAAGTCACTGTGTGGCTAGACCAGTGAATCCCCAACTATTCCGACAGGTGGCTCCTTGACCTACTGGGCCATTGGCTGTGGCAGAGGTGTCATGGGGGAGGCGGTGCACTAAATTTTGCAGAGAGCCTCTCTGCAGCGTGCAAATGGCCCCTCCCCCTCCCCTTTGGAGCCATGTGGGCGGGGGTGGGGGAACGGAGGCGAATGGCTCCTGAGGGGAGGGGGAGGAGCCGCTTGCACGCTGCAGGGAGGCTCTCTGCAAAACTTACTGCGCCCCCCCCTCTAGAGATGCCTCTGGGCTGTGGCTCCCCATTAGGGCTACAATTCTATACATTGTATAGGGGTGTGGGTTTTTCACAAAGATACCGCGGCTCCCCTGGTTGGTTTCCATGGCTCTCCAGGGAGCCACAGCTCACAGTTTGGGAACCACTGGGCTAGAACGATCCTAGGCTCAGAGTGGGGTCTAGTGCCCTTCAAATTGGGCCTGACGTAAAATGGGGTGAACTCTCCCACTCTGCCACTACCCTGCCAGCTCACCCAAATGTCTTGCATTGGGGAAGGGGAAGGGGGGGTGATAGGTAGCAGAGGGCTTCATTCATTGTGGGTGACTGGCATCGTGGGGCCTCTGCTTCAGGGAAGGAAGTTCTCCTTGCCACCGGCACCTCTTTCCCTAAGCAAGGCACTTTAGACTTAGGGAATGGCGGGGAGTCTGGGGGGAAGAGAAAGTGTGGAAAAACAGTAAATGGGCATTTTGAGCTATCATGCCAAATGCTTGAAAACCGCCTTGAGATTGTTTTGAGCATTTGACTGAGCATTTATTTGGGGAGGCAAGCTGGACGGGCCTTGCTCCCTAACTGGGTCATGACACCCTGAGGGGTGCCTATAAAACAAAGTCAGGGCTTGTATGGCTTCCTTGCTTTCCTTACGCTGCTACTGCCTGCTTCCCCACTCCAACCAAACCCACACTTAGTGGGCATACATACTATGTATACTATAGTGCAGACTAGAGTAACTCGGCCGTATATTTTGTACATGATTTGCGACACATTTGTTCATAAGGCCTTTGATGTCCTGGGTGTAGAGATTACCTCAGGTGTTTTTTGTTTGTTTTTTTCTGGTCAGCCTAAGAGTTTGAAAGGTCTCTGGTAAGAGGAAAGGGGCTGTGGGGTATTCAGCCTTTGCCTTTCTGTGTCTCAGCAGAACAGTCTCAACATGAGTTGGAGCTTTTCAGAACATGAGACAGGCCCTTAGCAATTTTGCTTCCTCAAAATGTTTCTTCCTCAAAACCGTCAGGAAAGACTAACTCTATGACCTCTGGCTTTGCATCCAAAGCTGGCCCATGTCACAGCTGCTGCTGGTTATCATGTCTTCATTTCTATGAGCAATTAAGTGTCAGTCATGCATAGTCAGTCCTTATGTGCTAATGCACGATGGGAAAGCGGTACGCAAAAGGGCTGAGGCAGCGCTTCCTGCAGGAAGCTGCTGAGATCAGGTTCGCCAGTACACTTATGCGGTTTGGTGGCTTATAATTGGAAGATTGCAGGGTAAAAAGCCAAGGACAGACACTCATCATCAGAGACTTCTAAACTTTTGGGGTTGCTAGCAATTTGAACAGCACTGGCCTTTCTCCAAATGGACCAGTAGAGCAGAACTGGGTAGCTCTGAACTGGGGCCTGTTTCCAGACCATAGGATGTACTGCGTAGATGACCTAATTCTCCTCTATGACTGAATGCCAAAGGTGCTGCTTTCATCTCATCGGGGCACTGTGCATATATATTCCCTTGTGTCCCACAATTTCACAGACTTTGCAAATATAACACTGTATAGTACTATGCAATTTTACACCATTTTATGCCATTTTATAAGTGTAGTATCTACCAACTTGAGCATCGGTGTTTGTTGGTATCCATGTGGAGTCCTGGAACCAAATCCCCTGCAGAAAGTAGTTGTTTTCATAGGGGAACCTGGAGATCTAGAGTCTTTGCAAAGAGAAGACTGCATAAATGTACCTTGCACTGATGGTTATTGTTGAGACCTAGAGAGTGCATGTGCAAAGGTTGTGTTGATATCCATGCCTTCATCCGTTAAGGCCAAGGCACACAATATAGCTCATGCCCCTGTGAGCAGTAAGAGCCTTCAACCTCATGTGGGCAAAAATAAAACATTATGTCAGTATTGTCATCCCCATATAGTAGCATTTCTCAAACTCTCCTGGAGTTTGAGAAGTGCAATAAGTCTTTGCAGGGGAAGGGTGGAAAGTAGTGATGTGATGCCCAGGATTGCACTGCTGCCGGGGGGGGGGGGCATAGGGGCTTTTAAAAAACCTGCCAGCATCCATGGGGTGTGGGGAGCCCCACATAGCTCTCTTCAGGTCCCTCCCCTTCAGGTCCCTTCCCTTCCCTCTAAACACTGAAAAAACGCGATCGCGACCCACTTCTGGATTGCAATTGCAAAACCGGAAGTAGGTTGTGATTGCATTTTTTCAGTGTTTATAGGTGCGGGGAGATCTGCAGAGGGCTTCATGGGGCTCCCTGCACCCACGGGATGCTGGCAGGGAATGAGGTGTGTTTTTTAAAAAAGCCCCTATGTCCGCTACAGTGGCGAGATCCTAAGGATCATATCACTGACTTCCCCCTTTCCCCACCCCTTAAAGGGGCAATAGCAGGGGTTCTCAGGCTGGTGGGTCACGACCCGCCAGTTTGAGATCCACTGCCATATAGCAAATGGGCAGCTAAGGTTAAGGCCCAAACCAGATAACAATACTGACATTGATTCAGGTGTGATTTCTTTTTTTGTCTGTAAGCTGCACATGCGGGCTCCCAGTCCACTCCAAAAGGGACTGTATCCCTATTTTTTAAAAAATCCACCTTTCTCCCTGTGGGGAATTCAGTTCTGCTTAATAATGTCAAGTAAAATTACAGTTAATTAAAAAACAATACAAAAAACGCAATTAAAACCAGGAGTGGCAAATGAAACATACTCATGAGGATTTTGAACCTTACATTCTCCACTGTAGTCTGGACCTGGAGTGCCCAGAAACAATAACCCATTGGGGTCATTGGATGCTTTTTTTCAAGCCAAAAGGCAGAAGGGTGGGGATGCTTTGGATCAAGGTTAAAGTCCCTCTATTTCCACCATCCCACATCTTGTTTAGTCATGAGAGACAGTGGCTTAACCTAAGGTCATCTAGAAAGTTCATAGCAGAAGTGGTTTGAATTAAAAGCTTTCTAGTTCATAGTTCAGTCTCTTGGGCTAAATTCTTATACACTCTTTCTGGGAATTAAGCCCTACTGAACCCAATGGGATGGGCATCCCAGTCCAGCAGAAATTCTCCCGCACCAATACAGCGGTATTGGCATGGCTTGCACCGCACCCCAAAGGGAAATTTAGCAGGCAGGAGGCCTCCTTTATGTAAAGGGACATTTGCCCCCTTGCCCTGGAGAAAGCCCCAGCCTGTGCAATGGGCCTACTCAGACCCACACCAGCAACATCGCTGATGCAAGTCCGCATTGATCCATGTCATCAGATCAGGTTTAGGAAGCTTGATCCACCCTGCCCCCTCCAGGGCCTGATCTATCCATCCTCTGCCCCATCGCTGCCCCCTTCCCATTCCACCCCTCCTCCTGCCCTTCCCTACATGTGCTGCTCAGTGTGGAACTTACCATGTCTGGCGTGTATTGCTCCTTCTACTGGTGCACACGGGCCAAGGTGGCCTTCCCGGCAGCACCGGCAACTGCTACGCCATCAGAAGGTGCTTTACGGCACTTTGGCGATGGCTAGCAGTGGTGCAGCATGCGCTGTGCCAGTGCGGAAGCTGGCTAGGTATCGGGCTTTACTTTTGAGGAGACACGCTTAGGTTTGTGCTGTTGCCACTCTGCTCAAGTTGGAACCACATCTTTTAGCTGCGGTGGCAGCAAAACTGGAAGTGATTCTTTGCTGGTGATGTCAGGCAGCCACTCCTTCCATGGGTTAAGTGGTTTATTGTGACTCAGGCTAAAGTCTCACCTGAGGTCACCATAACATCCTTACATGGACGGATTCTGAAGTCTGCATGTACATGCACATAAAGGATCTCTCTGACTCATGGGTGCTTACTAATAGGGCCATGTGTCTGCTCCCATGCATGGATAGATAGGTACAGACAGTTCTCAGCATGGGTGAACAACTCTGCCTCCCCTCCCCATTGCCAACAGGCAATGATGGTGTATTTCATGACAACCTGAAACCTTCCTTTCCTCCCAATGGGCATCGCCCTCCTGCATCCACAAGTTATATGTCCCTACTGCTACCACAGATACTTGAAACTACAAATTGCAGCAAATCCTATTCAAATTCCCACCCATCCCATCCCGCTCATGGCTCACCTGTCTTCATTTGCAAACATTTTGCAAAAGGATTTTTTTTCCCCTTCTTTTTGCTTTGGAATAGGAAGCAGACAGCGAGAACCTGGACTTGCAGCTGCTAGAGGTATGCTACAGGAGGCAACAGTGAGAACACAAACAGGAAGCGGGCTGCAGAGGGAGCAGACGGGCAGCAAGAATGCTCCACTCAGCTTTCTGTTAGCATTCCTTTGTGTGTTCTTCTAGCAGCTACAAGTCTCAGTTCTCGCTGCCTGCCTCCTTTTCCAAAGGAAAAGCAGAAGGAAGAGAAATGAGAGCAGCAGGGGTGGAAATTTGCAAACTGTGGATATGGGACCTGCAGATATGGAGGGCACCTGTATTTTGTGAACAAGGCCCCCTAATGCAGTCCTCTAGTGCTGCGGTTTTCAAATTCTCAGGGAGTTTGAGGACCGCAGTAAGTCCATGCAGGGGAAGAGGACACACCAGTCCCTGCAGCAGCCTGTCAAGGGTGAGGAGAGCCCTGCGCGAGCATCTGCAGGGCTCCCCAACCTTCTAAAAGTGAAAGCGGAGCGATCGCGCTCCACTTCCAGTTTTGCAGAAGTGGCGCGCAATCACTCCAGTTTTACTTTTGGAACGTCGGGGAGCCCTGCAGATGCTCACGCAGGGCTCCAGCACCCCCAGGAGACTGCAGCAGGGAGTGGTGAGTACTTCCCAGTCCCTGCAGCCCCCCCTTAGCGACGCTTTCCCCCTGCCCCCGCCCCTTAAGGGGGCAGAGGCCAGGGCTGTCAAGCTGGGCCATCACAATGCCCCAGTTTGAATAGCTCTGCTCTAGTGGACTGGAGCATATGCAAGGACCTGGGAAGCTTGGTGCTTTATCAGGAGGAAAGGCTACAGAGGTACTGTTGGTTGCTGAGGTTGGCAAGCAGAGGGAGTAGCTGGAGCAGAAGGGCCTGCCCCCTTTACTTGCTATTTGCACAGTGCAAAACCACTTCCAGCCTTGGCCTGAATTTCAGCAACCGCCTTTTCAAAATTCCACCGCGGAAGTCCACGTTCACCTTTCACACAAATGAAAAGTACACATCTGACTTGAAAAGTTTGCAGACTGAATTCTTTGCAAGCTACCCATGAGAGATTTCTTTCATCATCGCTGGGAGAAAACCAATACCAGTTCCAAGGAACATATACAAAAGTTTGCACTGAATCTAATTTTAAGTGGAATTTAAAGCTGGGGACATTGAGATTTGCAATTGCCCTGGTAATTGAATTGAACCTGCACAACAAAATGTCCTTATAGGTGAAATTTGCATTTAACATTTCTGCCCTGTTCAAGAAATGTTGTCTGCAAATATTGAAAGGGGGTTTATTTACTCAAGAAGAGGGGAAACCGAGCAGAAATAGGCTGGATTCCAAACACTGGTTTATTTTTTTGTCGCTCCAGCATTGCTTTGACCTTTCCTAACAAAAACAAAACGAGGGTGGCTGGTTGGTAACCTTCAGTCTTGACTATGGTATAAGCCTACAGCACCCGGTATTCCCAGGCAGTCTCCCATCCAAGTACTAACCAGGCCTAACCCTGCTTAGCTTCTGAGAATCAGGCAAGATCGGGCATGTGCAGGGCTACACCAAGAGAGTTTTGTTTTGTTTTTCCTGGAGCAGACATGCTGACTCAAACAGACCCAGACTTGTGCTGTCCCAACCAGCCACATAAATAGCTCCTTTGAGAAGGGTGGCCTAAGTCATGCAAAAGGTCATTGGCTCGTCAGACCTGTATGTGGAAAGAGGATAGTTGGCAAATGGGGAAGTAAATTTGTGAAAATGAATAAACAAGTATCTGTTTATATAGGTAGAGGAGGTGTGAAGGCATCGGAAGTTCACTCACACAACATCCAATGGAGTGAAAGTATTTAGATTTTTTTACACTTGAATCTGTATCATTCTTGGGGTTCTACCCCATATGAGCTTTATAAATTCTCCACTGGGACATGTGTGATCTTCTACATGGCCTCTTGACCTTCCACGCCTACTTCCATCCATTATTTTTACTTGGTTTTTAGAGATTGAAAAGGATGCCATCATAATTCAAGCTTATGGACCATAGTTTGTTTATCTGGCGTTAGCCAAAGGCACTTGATGAAGTTCTGCGTATTGGGTTGTGCCAGCTGATTGGGGCCTCGAACTGAGAACATGGACTAAATTGGGAACCTAGGCCCCAATCTCATCCCCTCCCCACCAGCATTGATGCAGCCGCACCAAAAAGGTACATGCTGCAACCTATGGGGGGAGGTGACCTGAAGGCAAACAGGAGTTAATTAAACCTCTGCATAAACCCTGGGGCCACCTATGGATCTCCTTTGACATTCGCCAACTAGTTCATGGTGTATGTTCAAGGGCAGAAAAGGGTAAAGATGTTTCTGAAAGAGGAAATAAGATCTGGTGTGCATCATTGCCACTGGATCTATCCTTACCACCTCTTCTCTGGTCCCAGTTCCTCCCTGGACCTCTCTGTTCCAGCTCCTCTTCATCCACAATCTACCCCCCCCCCGCATGCCAGCTTACCTGCTCCAAAGTAGGTCACTGTCTGTGTCAGTGCTGTGCACACTGGCCTGTTACCACAACAGAACTTTGCTCAGCTTGTATTGCTCAACTTGCTCAAAGCTGTGTCTTTGCTGCAGACCCTGATGAAGGAAAAACGGATGTAAGAACATAAGAACATAAGAACAGCCCCACTGGATCAGGCCATAGGCCCATCTAGTCCAGCTTCCTGTATCTCACAGCGGCCCACCAAATGCCCCAGGGAGCACACCAGATAACAAGAGACCTCATCCTGGTGCTCTCCCCTACATCTGGCATTCTGACTTAACCCATTCCTAAAATCAGGAGGTTGCGCATACACATCATGGCTTGTACCCCATAATGGATTTTTCCTCCAGAAACTCGTCCAATCCCCTTTTAAAGGCGTCTAGGCTAGACGCCAGCACCACATCCTGTGGCAAGGAGTTCCACAGACCGACCACGCGCTGAGTAAAGAAATATTTTCTTTTGTCTGTCCTAACCCGCCCAACACTCAATTTTAGTGGATGTCCCCTGGTTCTGGTATTATGTGAGAGTGTAAAGAGCATCTCCCTATCCACTCTGTCCATCCCCTGCATAATTTTGTATGTCTCAATCATGTCTCCCCTCAAGCATCTCTTTTCTAGGCTGAAGAGGCCCAAACGCCGTAGCCTTTCCTCATAAGGAAGGTGCCCCAGCCCCGTAATCATCTTAGTTGCTCTCTTTTGCACCTTTTCCATTTCCACTATGTCTTTTTTGAGATGCGGCGACCAGAACTGGACACAATACTCCAGGTGTGGCCTTACCATAGATTTGTACAACGGCATTATAATACTAACCGTTTTGTTCTCAATACCCTTCCTAATGATCCCAAGCATAGAATTGGCCTTCTTCACTGCCGCCGCGCATTGGGTCGACACTTTCATCGACCTGTCCACCACCACCCCAAGATCTCTCTCCTGATCTGACACAGACAGCTCAGAACCCATCAGCCTATATCTAAAGTTTTGATTTTTTGCCCCAATGTGCATGACTTTACACTTACCGACATTGAAGCGCATTATGAAGATGTCTTGCATAATCACCTGAGCCCCCCTCCTATGCCAAACCAACCCTTAGAGTCATCAAATCCATGCAAAGAGACAAAAGAGGGCATGTGTGGATGGAAGACAAACAGGCACAGCACCTAGTGATTAGTACCAATTCTGTGCTTTTCCTCTCCCAACTCTTTGATGGGGGTGGGGTATTTGAGGAATTGATAAGTTTCTGCCACCTGACAGAGATCAACTTAGAAACCTCCTTCCCTGATCTGGAAAGGGGTTCCCAACATCTAGGGATCTCCAACTGCACAAAAACCAAAACACACGAAAGCAAGAGTTGAGCGGTCTAGGAAAGTGTATCAACCAGCAACTGGGGCACGGAAACTAAGCAGGCAATAAAAGTAATAAAAAGGAGGTTATGAAAAGCCTGAAAAAACAAGACAAAGTAAAAGAAACAAGGAGAGAATGGAGATGATACAAAACATAAGACACAGGTCAACAGAAAGCTGGACTGTCTCCAAACAGAGTTTGGCAAAGTTAGCACAGAGCAGTCAAGACTAGAATGAAAAAACAAAATAAGGATCTGAAACCTATGCACATTTAACTAGGAATAAGCTCCATTGAAGATAATGAGACTTACTTCTGAGTAGACTTGCATAGGATTGGGTTGCATAGGCTGAAAGTCCCTGGCACAAGATAACCAAATCTGACCTAGCCTTAGCTCTTGCACTGCTGGGGAGAAAAGGTAAAGGGAGTCCAATCTCTGCAGTCCAATGGGGTGGGGGTGCGTGGGTGGGCTACACTTCCACTAATGTCTGGACATGGGCCATCAGACATCAAACTAGAGCAGGGGTGTCCAAAGTTTTTGGCAGGAGGGCCACATCAGCTCTCTGACACTGTGTTGGGGGCCAGGGAAAAAAAGAATTAATTTACATTTAAAACTTGAATAAATTTACATAAGTTTACATAAATGAATATATTAAAGATGAACTTATATGAATGAATGAAGGTCTTGTGATAGCTCACGGCCTATAAAAAGCCTTGCACAAAGCAAGGCTGGCCTTTCCTTTGCTGCCGCTACTGCATCACAGATGTGAAACAGCAAGCAGTGGAGGGAGCCCTCATCCCACAGCTCATGCGAGAGGTCAAATAGTTGCCCTCATGCTGAGATCAGTTGCATTGGGCCAGAGCAGGCTCCAACAAATCTCCAGAGGGCCAGAGGTTTATTGGAGACTGGGGACCCCCTGAGGGCCGCATTGAGAGGCTTCGAGGGCTGCAAGTGGCCCCAGGGCCGGGGTTTGGGCACCCCTGAACTAGAGACCAGTTATGAAAAGCAGCTTCCTGCCTGCCCTTCCTACTGGTTGGCAACCTTCAGTCTCGAAAGACTATTGTATAAGCCTACAGCACCCGGTGTTCCCAAGCAGTCTCCCATCCAAGTACTAACCAGGCCTGACCCTGCTTAGCTTCCAAGATCAGACAAGATCAGGAATCTGCAGGGTAACAGTTGCTGATGTCATAGGGTTAGCCATTTGTAGGCGTGAATGTCACCTGAGGGCCTGCCATCCCACTTTTCATATAACCTGATTTTCAGTCTACTAGGTTGTTATCTTCCTAGAACTGAAGTGGTAATTGAGGAGCACTGTGGTTCCCATCTCCTTTGCCTGTAGTTCCTGTCTACTGCATCAGCACAGCGCTTCCATCTTATCTGTTCAGTAATGGACAACCCCGCAGTTGTCCCAGTTGCTGTCCAAACAGATGATGGGGTGAATTTAGTACTCTGGTGCTATTGCAATAATCCAGGCTCCAGCAGTCTTTCCCATGAACTCTTGCTTTTGTATCATGCGTACGCCACTGTGGTGGACTACTGACACACTGGGGCCTGTAGGTGCAACTGAGTTTATGAGTAATTGTTTGCAGGATGCTAGCACCTGTGGTTTCTCTTCCATTTTTCCCACTGCTCCAGAATAAATAGTTTGTCATCCAGCCCGTATTCTGGCATGTTGCAAATGGAGAAGAATGGTCTCCCAAGACACTCGCTGCATACTATCAAGATTCACAGGCTTCTGGAAAGGGCTCATGTCAGACACAATAAGGGCTTGGTCCATGTGGTGTCCCTGATACTGGTATCACGGTTCTGTTCCATGTTCTTTTTATAATGCAGGGGTCTCCAAACCCTGGCCCGGGGGCCGGATGCGGCCCGCAGTGAGCCTCTATCCGGCCCGCGGTCAGCCTCATGTCCCCTGAAAGCCTCTGGCCCTCCCGACTGAACATGACCAGAGCTGTGCTCTGATTGCATCTGAAGGGTGTTCTGAGGGCCAGAAAGGGTGAGCGCATGAGCCCACTCATTCATTTATTCATTCATCGAAGTTCCATCCCTAATTTATTTATTTAAATTTCATATTTAAATATTTTTCCGGCCCTCAGCACCGCGCCAGATATTTCATGCGGCCCTCTGGCCAAAAAGTTTGGAGACCCCTGGTATAATGCATTGTGTGTCGATATCCACCCTGACAGGGATACAACATCTGGCTTGCATCTCTTTTTCTGATTGGGACTGGTTCCCTTGAGGGAGATGCGTCTTGCTCTATGTGAACTATAATCTCCATTTGTTGACCTCCTTTTTAAAAAAATGATCACAGCGGTTTCTAATGTAACTGTTTGAAACCCTGAGATGGAAAGCGGTTCCCTTATTAGGAATTTGCTTTCATTTCTGCTCGACATACACCGGCCTATTGTATAGGTTGGCACTGATATGGGCATACAAGTATCAGCTCCTTTGTTTGGGGAAACCAAACACCCTGATCTACAAGGGCGATGTGGATTTTGCCAACAGTATAACTCAAAGCATCATTAGAGCATTGCAATCTTTGATATCTTTTTCAGTGCTCCAGCTTCCTCCGCCCTCTTCCTCGTTTCTTTTCCCAGCTTGCAAAATAATATAATGTACTTTCTGAACGATAGAAGGCTCAGAAGTCTAATATGTAAGTTCCAGCCTGGCTGGCACAAGTATTAAATATCAATTCTTGCCCTCTACTGCCCGGGCACCATCCCTATGAAACAGAATCCTGAGGTTTTCAATCATTTCTATGCAAGCAATGAGCCTGACCTTTCCTTGAACTTGGTACGATCTGAAGCTACAAGCGGTTTGGTGTTGCAGGGGGGAGGGTGTTGCAGAACAGAAATATGAAGGCATTAAAAGAAGCAGCAAAACAATCACAACACATTCCGATTCATAGTCTTTTCCATCGCTACGTCAGCAAGGTTGAGTGTCAGCAGGATCAAAGCCACAAAGGGACTTTGATATTGTAATAGCGAGAAAACGGGAGACTCAAATAGGAGTTGTTGTGCACATATCCCAGGCCACAGCAGGTAAACTCTGTCTATCGCTTCTTCTGTTAATGTGGCAAGTTAGACATTTCATACCTATTTCAGTATTGTGTAAGTGTTAACAGTAAAACAAGGGTCGCAGAACGTCTTCCTGACAGTGCAAGGGGAAGAGACTGATAGGTGCCTGGGATGTTTGTTTCCTCTTGATAACATCTTCTGAAAATGCTCTGACAGATCACTGGGAAGTGTCAACAATCTCGCTAGTCACTTGGAGTGCGATCCTGTAAAGGTTTGCATCAGAAGTGTCTGCAGACTCTCAGAGGTCCAATGTATCTGACAGGCTTGATGAGCAGCCTTCGTACAGCCACAATTTTACTGATTTATTTCATATTTTTATACTGCCCTAACTTCAAGGAGTTCAGGGTGGGGTACATAGTTCCTCCCCTTCTTTTGTCCTCACAACAATCCTGTGAGGTAGGTGAGGCTGAGAAATAGTGACTGGCCCAAGGTCACCCAGGAAGCTTCATGGCTAAGCCAGGATTTGAACCTGGGTCTTCCAGGTCTAAGTTCAGCTCCCAAACCACTATACCAGGGGTGTCAAACACAAGGGCCAGGGCCAGATGCAGCCCACTGAAGCTTTTTATTTGGCCTCGGGCTCTCAGCTGCTGAGCAGTGCTGAGGTGTCATTGCTGGATAAAGCAGCCTGCATGATAATTGGGCTCTCCCATATCTAGAAATATGATCAAGATTTGTGTATTTGCTGTCATTTGCAGCTAATGTGTTCCTAAGTGAGAAAAAGTGCTTATTTCTGGTTTTTAATGACATCACTTCCTGCCTAATGACATCACTTCTGGCCCTCAGCAGGTGTCATATTATAATGCTGTTATATTATATTATCTGGTGTACTCCCTGGGGCGTTTGGTGGGCTGCTGTGAGATACAGGAAGCTGGACTAGATGGGCCTATGGCCTGATCCAGTGGGGCTGTTCTTATGTTCTTATGTCATAAATGCCATTCGGCCCGCTGTATGAAGTGAGTTTGACACTCCTGCACTACACCATCCTGGCTTAATGCAGTCTTGTGGCGCTGCTCTGCCAAGTGCAATCTAGTATTGGCACTGCATCAGTGTAGTACAGTCAGGATCCTATCATAGGGACTAGTATCATGGCCTACCTGACAGTTCAATAGGGAAGAACACTGTAATGAAAGAGGAGAACTTGAGTCTTCCCACACAGAAGTATTAAACACTGCTTGCCTTCTGGGGCAAGCAGTGTGCCAGAATAAAAAAGGATCAAAGGGAGACTAACAAGCCTGGAGCCCAAATATCCCACTTCACAGAGCAGCTCCTTAAGCCCATAGCCAGAAGGGGAAGACACAAAATAGAGTCTGTATAATTTTTCACGGGACAGCTTACAGTATATACTTTGTGGGCCCAGCTATATAGATCAGGATGAAGAGAATTTCATATGAACCAGTGTTGCTGTATAGTTTCTGTGCACTGAGACCCCAAGATCAAACTCTGGAGTTAGACTGCCAGTAGAAATAGCTGGACAGCCACATGGCCACACTTATGCACGGCTGAGTGTAATGCAAAAGGTGATCAGAAGGCATTTCCTGGCTTGCATACTTCAGGTTCTTTTGCCTAGTCCTCTTCATCCCATCCAGCCACATGCTTGCCAAGTGGTTGTCAAGCTGTTTTCTACAGATTCCTCAATGAGAACATCAGCAATGGTGGGCAAGCATCTCTAAAAGAAGAGGAGGCATCCAGACCAGAGGACGTCATACTATCAGCGCGCATGGAGACCGGTACTGGTTTGAGAGGACTGTTGGGGCAACCAGTCTCTACCCAGGGGCACTGTCCCAGGGGCTTCTTAAGAGGTCTGTGTTCTTGAAGGGACCAGCACTGGCCCGAAACTGTGTTTTATCTTCTGCAGTGTTTGTTGTTGACTTGATATTTTCAGTGGTAGAGCACATTGAATGCCAAGGCTAAAAAGGGACACACAAATGTAGCAAGAAAGGAAATGCTAAACTTCCTTTGCAAGGCGCAGCTAGTGGTGACGGCAGGGCCAGATGAATTGGTGGCTTGAAGCTTCAGAGAGGTGCATGTGATGCAGAGCATCCATCAGCCACCTCCGTGGCTACCTCATGTGGCCCCCACACTTCTCCTGCCTCAGTGTGCCATTCTGTGTTTTGAAAGAGAGCTGCAAACTGGGTCCAAGATCAAGGAAGCGGGGAGGCACTCCACTCCACTCCACCTTCAGCAAAGGAAGTGTTATCCCTTTTTGGAAGTGGGAGAGGATTAGAGTCATCATTGGGCTGCTCTTCTCCTACTTCAACAGACAGACAGACAGACAGACAGACACTTGCTTTCCTGGAAATGGGGTGGTTCTGACTCTGCGCTGGTGCTCTATTTCAAAGTCCAGAGCAAGGAGGGAGGAAAAATAGAGACAGGATAGTGGATAGAGGGGTTTTCTTTTCCCTCTCACCCAACACCAGAACCAGGGGACATCCACCAAAACTGAGTGTCGGGAAAGTTAGAACAGACTAAAGAAAATATTTCTGTACCCAGTGTGTGAATAGTCTGTGGAACTCCTGGCCTCATAATGTGGTGATGGCACCTGAAGGCCTGGATGCCTTTAAAGGGAGATTGAACAGACTGATAGAGGAAAACTCCATCACAAGTTATAAACCATGGAGGGTATATGCGACCTCCTTGTTTTAGAAGTAGGCTATTTCTGACATGCCAGGTGCAAAGAAGCCGCAACATGATACTGGTATCTTTTTTCTTGTGTACTTGCGGAGGCTTCTGATGGGCCACTGTGAGATACAGGAAGCTGGTCTATATGGGCCTTTAGCCTGATCCAGTGGGGCTCTGCTTATGTTCAGCAAGTGAGCTGGGGGCGTTGCCTCCAGTACTACTGCTAAAGATTGGGGAGGATGGGACAGAGTTGGAGGAGGAAATAGAGACAACATTTTCTTGTCCTCAAACACTGTCCTTCCAGGACTTGCATGGCCTTCTTTCCTCCTCCCTTGCTTCTTCTAAACTGGCCAGGTGGAGAGGATTCTGGGAACAGAACCTCCTTGTCCAGCCTGTTTAGAAGAAACTGTGATGGCAAGGGCAGAATTTGAGTGCTGCTTTGGGTGCTGGTTTAGCTTGGTCCAGGATTAGATGAACCTTGTGTATGTATGTGTTCTAGGTCAGGACAAACTCTCATCTCACAATAGGTGATAGTGAGGCCCAGCTGAGTTTAACCCCATGTGAGAGTCTGTGGCCTTAGAACATGACTCAGGGACCTCTTCAGTTTGCAGCGATTTCCTGGTCTAAGTGCAGAGTTTCCTTGGCAGGCTAGTTGAGGTGGAAATGTTACATGGAGGTAGAAAGTTTGCAAACCACTACAATGCTATAGCAGATCAGCTATCAAGAGCTGCAGAATATCAACTGTCAGAAATCAAATACCCAGGAGTGTAAAATAAAGCTATCAAATATTCAGAGGATATTTAGCAAATAAACATTCAGTGAATAGTTGGTCAACACCAGTGTTCAGAAAGGGAAGGCTTGGGAAGAATTCTTTTGGGCCAAACTGAGGTTGCCTGTAACTGAAAACAACCCAGCAACTTGCATACAACATGGGCAGCCCAATCTTAACCGGTGCTGGTGCGGTTATGCTGGTTGGCATAATGTTGTATGAGCATGCTGGTTGGCTCATGCTGTATCCAGTGCTGGGAGGAAGCAGGCTGGATGTCTCCTCAAAGTAAGGGGATAAATGTCCCTTCATCCTGGGAAAAGGCTTTTCCCAGCCTGCTCAACGGGGCTGCCAAATGGCCGATGGAAGTTTGAGTTGCCCCATATTGGGTTTTCAAGCCTGGGCAGGGGAATAGGATATGCCGTGTGCTGCTGTCACTGATTCTGCTCTCCTCCTGGGCCTGATCCACTCCATTGCCACCCTCCCCCACCCCTTTACATCTCCTCCCCTCCCCCATTCCCCCTCCCCCTGCCCTGCATTGCCTGGTGGAAGCCTCCCCGCTCCGTCAGGTGCTCTGTTTGCATCCAGCACTGGTGGGGTTGCATAGGCCTTCCCGCCAGCATTCCTTTCCCGCAGGGTGTCGTGGACTGCTTTACGATGCTTTTGTGACACCCTAGGCTGGCGCAGTAGTCCCTGTAAGCGCCACAAGACACCAACGCAGGATTGCACCGCAAGACAATTTCCCATTCAAAATGCTGCAGATTTTGGTGCTGGAAGCTGACACCAGGAGCCCATTTAACATTCCAACGTTCCACTTGAGCTGCATATTCATAATTTAATGGCAAACAGTAAATATAGCCGCTTGAATGACCAACACCCTCTTGGTGGTTAAAAATTCACTGCATAATTTTCCCTTATTAAATAAAAGATTTAGCAGGATGATGAATTCATGTTGCACTGGAGTTTGCATTTGTCAGGGCATTGTGGCTTGCGACCAGGATTTGGTACTGCGGGCTGTGACGGTTCAGAACTCTGCAGTTGCACGCTTCAAAAAGGGAAGTCACGCCTCTCCAAAATAATGTGAAATGGCAGATCTCTCCTTTTGCACTCCTGTCAGCAAAAGTAAATTATTACAGCAGCAGTGACTACGTGCTAGAGAGCATCATTAATCTAGATTATCCAGATGGCCTGAGGAATACAAGAATTATGTGGAAAAACAGACTGGATAAATGAGAGTGCTGTTGACACTAAATTCTGGGTTCCGTTCCAGATTTGCTTCTCCGGGGATTGTGTATTAAATTTGGAGAAGAACTGTGAGGAAGGGAAAAGAGAGCTATTCCTGCACAGCTGACTGAACACTGAGTTCAGATTTTAGGGATGAGAAAAAATCACCACATTTTGCACCTCAAACAGCTACAAGGGAAGAAAACATTCTGGAGGTCAAGGCTGTCTCAGGCTGCAGTCCTATCCACACTTTCCTGGGAGTAAGCCCCATTGACTCAAATTCAGTAGACCTGCATAGGCTTGGGCTCTCAGTGTTGTATCGTCCAAAAACTTAACTAATTGCATTTCTGTGGGTCATGCAGTTTACCATTACAGCAACTAGTTTCCATGTAGAAAGTCCCAGTTGCAGTCCCTGGCGTGTCTTGCTAATGAAAAATTTCAGGTAGCAGGAGGTGTGGGCAGGGGCGTATCTTCCCTAGGGTGAAACAGGGCAAGTGACCTGGGTGCCAATTGGAGGGGGGCGCCAGCACATGCAAAATCACCCGACGGCAGCTGAGAGCATGCACATGCTCCAGTTCCTTCCTGACCGGGTGGCAGTTGGAACACATGCACCCTCTCAGCAACCTTCCTCACCTTTCGGTCAGGAAGTGGCTGGAGAGTCCCAAAAATGATGTCATGTGACATGGTGACATCACATGACATCATGGCATTGCTGCCCTGGGCACCACAGGCCCTGGATATGCCTCTGGGTGTGCAAAAGACCTCTGGACAAGATGATGGGGGGCCCTTGTCCCCCTGAAAATGCAAGGTCACCGAATATTTGACTAACTGAAAACAAAAGTGCTGTTCTAGTTTAATCTCCAGCTCTGTAGTGTATTCACACACACACACACACACACACACACACACGCTTTCACCTGGACAAAATGTAGCAGCTGGTTTTTTGCCAAAGATGCGTAAAGAGATTCATTCCATTCACTCTTGCTGTGGCCGAATCTCCTCTCCCTTCCTCTCCCGCCAGGCGTGGCAGAGCCCAACAGATGTTTTAATCAATGCTGTCACTCAGGATTTAAATAGTTTTACATAATCTGGATGGGAGGGGAGAGCTGAATTCAAACCTTCTGCTGGTCAAGTGGCAGGTGGAGAGTCCCAAGTTTTTAGAGTAGCAGAAACACCATCTCTGCTCCCACAGGGATTTTCTTGTACTGTCTATTGCTTGGCTGTGTGTGACACTAAGTTACTATTTCAAAAAATAAGCTACTACTGGTCATTGTTAAGATGAAAGTACATCTTTTTTTTTCTTTCCAGTTCTTCATATGGTATTATACCAGAATCAATTTTTTTTAAAAGCTTTTTCAATACAGATAAAGAGGGTGCCCTTATCTTTCAGCCTTCAACAACTGAAACTTACCCTTCCCTGATTAAAGCTGGATCTTACCAATTAAACTAATGAAAGCTTGCTGGCCCATCAAGGTTACACTGGAAATCAAAATTTGATTGTGAATAGGAGGGCATCAGCTGTGTCCATATTAGAACTGAGGTGTGCTCTTCAAAGGGACGTTGCTGCTATCTGCTCTTGCCAGCTCAAAAGAGATTTTGCACCTGTTCTTTTGAATGAAGGTTTGTTTTGTGTCGGCCGCTTCATTGCTTGTTTGACTTCAGAGCATGCATGATCCAGTTTAAGTCTGGCTGTAACCAGTTGGAGATGTTGAAAGAGCAGGAATGAAAGCAGCTCTGCTGAGATCAAGTTACATTTACTTTGACATGTAAACACATACCTTCACCTGACCACCGATGAAGCCGTGAGCACAGTACAGTACGGCTGCTTTGTTGAGTCAGTAGAATTCTACTTTCCTTCCTTTTGATACCAGATTTCTTCACTAGGATTATAAGAGAGAGATCAGCAACATTGAATGAATTCAGTAGCATAGCTAGAAGGGGGGGCGAAATGTTAAGTACTGCAGGCGCCACAATGCGCTGTGTAAGCGACCCTTCCCACTTGCCATCGGAGCCATTCCGGGCAGTGACGGCAATGCACAGGGTACGCCGTCTGGTTCCGCGAGTGCCTGCGCATTGCCATTGTGTCCAGGGTGGCTCCAATAGCAAGTAGGAGTGGCTGCTTATATAGCGTGTTGCAGCACCTTCATTACTTGCCATTTTGCACCCTCTAGCTACGCTACTGAATTTATTCAGTAGAATAAAAGAGAAGTGCCCTGGAGAAGCGCCCTGCCTCCTTGCACTAAATTCTTGGGAAGTAGCAGGGATAAGGCATGGATTCATGTCCAGCCAGAGGCATCACTATGTGTCACCAGGTGTGAGAGCTCATTGATACCCTATGATAGCTACCCCTATGATAGACTTTCTCCTGTACCTCTACTATTAGCTCTGTTACAAGGAAATGAGAGCTGACTTATACTAACACCTCATTGGTTCTCAGAACAATCGGTCTCATTGGTCAGTTTGGAGCAAAGCAAATCCTCTTTTTGTTACGTAAGGTAGTTGCGTTTTCCTTTTCTGATTATTTGTCCATAACTTTTGATAGAATACAGATATTTCCATGCGGTTTGTTTCATTACATTCTGCATGAACCTCCACACCAAATGATATATAACATGATGGTATTATTCAAAAATACCAAGATTGCACAATTTTGGCTAGTAGTGGTGTCACACCCCCCCCAGGGGCGTCACCTGGTTCGGTCTGCACCCCCCTAGCGACATCACTGTGTGAATGCTCAAGAAAACTTTGTGCCTGCCCATCACTAGAGGACAGACAACCATCACTGAGATAAGGCTTCAGAAAAATCAAGGCCAGTGGGGAGGCATACCCAGGAGAGCTGGATGATTCATATGACTATACAAGATACTGCCAGGGACTTCTTCCAAATTTGTCCACATTTGCAGCTGATTCGCATGGCTGATTGAAAACTGGCCTTGCCTTCAGATAGAGGGAATGCCCATTACAGCTTGCTGTGTTTGCTGTGCAAGCCTGATTGCTCAGTTGTGTGGCCTGATTGATTTTTCAGCCCACAATATGCATGGAAAACGTTACTCACCACACTACATGATAAAAATGGATCTTGCCTTGCGAGAGCACCTTCAGATGATTATTTTTCCTCAAGGCTGTGGGGCGACACACAGAAAGTGTTTCTCAGTGAGGGCCAATTTTCAGGCCTGCGAATCGCCGCTAGTCAGCTGTGTGCAAGAACAGGGTGATTAGACTTGCAATATGTGAAAAGAGTTTACAGAGCGATAAGAGAAATGGCGACTGTCTTTGATAAGGCTGAATTAAATCAGGCTGACCTATATAGGCTAGCAAACAGAAGACTGAAAGGAGGCGTAATTGGATTCTCGAAATGAATGGGGGAAGGTGGGGGCTGATTCAGTGGAAGTGGCATGTCTATTTCAGTCAAGGGAGAACATCAGTGGAAGAATGGTGGTCCCTAATACATTTGGCTTGGACTTGAATTCCTATTCAACACTAAATGAAGTTCTTGAACTGAAATGAAGTTCTTGAGCTGCCTCTTTTGAAGTTCATTATTGAGATCAGCACCACTCAACACGTTGTCAGTTTGGGATTTTTTTTCCTACTCTGCTCTTTATATTACTTGGCAAGACAGAAAACAAATATTCTGTTCGCTGAACCTGATCATAAAAGCTCAAGTTATCAGCTGGCTATGGCCCTTCATAGCATCAGTGTAACCCAGAATTACAACCAGAAAACCTACAAGGAGATTAGAATATGCCCTCTTATAACATTGTTCGGGGGCGGGGGGAGTAAGAAAACTTCTGTACCATGTGAATACTTCGATGACGTCTTGCATGTCCAGTTGGGCTGCCATCCTTGTGCATGGGTAGCCTAATAGTCTCTGGGAATCATTGACACTTTCAGTGGAGAAAATGACAAAAACCAAAACAGGTTGATCTGAGCCCAATTTCATAGTATATTGATTTGGTTCATTGTTACTTATCTTCTTGTTTATTGAGCTGGCTTCTTGTGATGTAGATAACTTCTTTAGAACACAAGGCTTATCATGGTAGAAGCGAGTTGATGTGATATATCACATCACCTCATTGATCAGGTAGATAAAATGTAATGCTGTCTTCAGTGTGTTCCTGTACTTAAGGAATGGGATCATCTGCATTCAAAGCATGTGCTCTACCACTGAGATATGGTTGCTCTAATTTCTGCCCATTTGTTTTAATTGGGGTCTAATTGACTGCACCTGTCAAGTAGCCCCATGTGTGACTTTCAAGCCCAAGTGGGGGGATACAGCAGAGGCCTTCTTTGCCATCCTCACTCCCTTCTGGGCCTGAACCACCCCTGTCCTTTCCCCAAAACACCCCTTCCCACTCCTGTTCCACCCTCCCCACTGCTGGCCTTACCTGTATCAGCAAATGCTGCTCTGATACCAGTACAGGCCTCTCTGCCAGCAGTACTAGCCTCTACATCAGCCATTTTCAACCACTGTGCCATGGCACACTAGTGTGCCGTGAGTGGTCCACGTGTGTGCCACAAGAATTTGGGGGAAGATCATTTATTAGTAGGGCCAATGGGGATCTTAGCCCCCCACTGGCAGCATGGTGTGCCTTGTCAATTGTCAAAAACCTCATGGTGTGCCGTGACAGTTTTGATGCCTTGTCAGTGTGCCACGAGACGAAAAAGGTTGAAAATTGCTGCTCTACATGGTTGGAACATGCTTTACAGCATCGTGTCTGCACGCATGCCTGTCCAGGTTAACTGTCAGTTATTCAACCCCCCCTCCCATGTTCACGGAACATATGGGGCAAGTAGAAGCACTGGCCATACCATCATCACACACGCCTTTAAGCAGTGGTGTAGCTAATGAAAGTGTAGCCCAGTGTCAAGTGCAAAATGATGCCCTGGAAGTGACTTTTTAAAAAGTGAAGAATGGGGCAGTGGCATAGCTAAGGCATCTGCTACCTGGGGTCCAAGAATATGACCCTCCCCCTTTGAGCCCCCCCTCCAAGACAAAATCAAATTTAATTTATTAAGTAAATAAATAAATAAAAAGTTTTCTGGTTAATTGGTCATAACTTTTGATAGAATACAGATATTTCAGCATGGTCTTTTCATTGCTTCCAGCGTTAAATTACCTTTCCAACGATATATAACATGATGGTATTATTCGTGCATACTAAGGTTTGCATAATTTTGGCCACTAGTGTCAAGCTCAGCTTGTTGCCCCCCAAAAGCTTTTTGCTTGCTATGCCACTGCTGTTAACATTAGTGTGAAGTGGTCTATGTGTGTCCAGCTACTTGTGGGACAATCAGGGTTCCTAGTTGTGTTTCCCAACTTGCATGTCCAGTTGTAAGTGCGTGTGGTTTAATTGCTTGAACAGTACCGGGCTGAGACCAGTGAACCCAGTGAACCAGTGAACCTTCTCCCCTCTGTGCGTTCACTGAACTCTTAAAGAGGGCATGAGTGAACAGTCTGAGGAACCAATCTATATAGCACTGGGGTAGGTAAAAAAAATGCAGGTTAGCCTACATGGAATTTGCTCATGCAGCAAATGGATTTGGTTGCTTTTTGGCACATCCTGTCTGTTGTATTGGCCCAGTTGTGAGCCCACCTGTAGCTTGCATGGCATGAGATTTGCATTTTTATCTTGGTTGGCATCAGAAGTTCAGGAAAGGAACATAAAGGGCATGCTCAGTCTTTGAACTCTCTGCTTTCCCCAGCATGTCCTTTGCCCACTGTGCGATGGCAAACCATCCCCGGAAGGAGAACTTCTAAGCTCCTTTCATCTCTAATTGCCACCTCGTTGTCCTTTGCGCTCCCTAGAGCTAATGAGGGGCTCGCTTATCTTATATGTTGGGATTCAGCCATGTTTTTTTATTTGATGTGTAAAAGGGTAACCTGGCAAGCGTTCACTGAGTCATGATAAACTGCTAGACTGTTGGACTTTGCATAAGGCAAACGTGGGTTTGCCTAGGAGTGCAGGTCAGACTGCCCTCCTAAACCACCACCCCATAATGTGAGCAAGTTCATATTTACAAATACTGTTGATTTACCTTCTACTCCGACCGAGTTCTCTGGTTGGCCGGCGGCGTGGGTGGGTCTAATTGGCTTATTTGGTTTGGCTCGAGTCCCATGGGCTTCAGCACCAGCAATTAGAAAGTCTAACAAAACAGGCCCAGATAAAAATAAAGAAGGAATGTCTATTACTGGTTGACTGTTTAACCATTAAGTGAGTCTGAATACTAACCACATAACACCTTTTAGTCTTCAGCTCTTTCAGCTTAATATGAAATCCAGTACCAACTGACACCGAGGGACAATAGGCCAATGTAGGAACCCCTTATCTCTCCCCCCCCCCATTTACAGTAGAATCTCTTTAAGTTGACCACCCAAGGTACTGGAGGAAATTGGTCAACATAGGGAAGTGGTCAACATACGGGGGGAAAAAGACATTTAAATATTATCATGTTTAGCTCCCAGGACAACAAATGCAAGGCCAAGTTATTATTTAGATTGGATTTTTTAAAAGTTTTATTGCAAATATCAATGAGAATTGATCCTCTTGTGATGCTTACTATTTATATAATCTATATCTATATCAAGAGACAGGGAATAAACAGCCCGTAATCAGTGTTTTAAAAAACCCCTGAGAATTCATAAGCTTAAAAAAATTGTAAGTTAAAAAAAAATACTTGGTTTCATAGCAGACAGGCAGACCAATGCTATCCCTTGCCAGTCCATAGCATGTAGCATGTTACATAGCCCCAACAGCTTAAAAAAAACACACTTTTTTACTTAGGCTGCCTGGCCTCCACCGGGTCTCCTCAGATTCACTAAATGCCAGAAGGTGTTTGATACTGTCCCTCACTAAAAGCTGTTGAGAAAACTCCACAGTCAGGAAATAAGAGGACAGGTCCTCTCATGATTGGGAACTGGTTGAGGACCAGGAAACAGAGAGTGGGTGTCAATGGGCAACTGACAAAAAAAGTGGAGAGAGGTGGAAAGTGGAGTGCTTCCAGGATCTGTCCTGGGACTGGTGCTTTTCAACATCTTCATAAATGACCTGGAAACAGGGATAAGCAGGGAAGTGGACAAGTTTGTGGATGACACTAAACTTTTCTGAGTGGTGAAGACCAGAAGGGATTGTGAAGAGCTCCAGAAGGATCTCTGCAAACCAGGAGAATAGGCAGCAAAATAGCAGCTGTGTTTCAATATAAGTGTAAAGTAATGCACTGGTGATGGAAACCAAAGTGAAAGGACAGTGGCTTCACTATGCACAAGCATAGTACAACTTCGTACATGTCCAGGTACAATTGGCAGCCTGCACAGGTCTGTCGGCTATGTGCAGTGTGCCCACCTATAAAAACCCTTTTGCACATGCGCTAGCAGGAGTAGGGGAGGGATTGTCACGTGGCTTCTTGCTTTTCCAAGATGGGACAAACCAGACAAAACACAGGCCCACAGTATCGCGTTCAGTGGGCAACTTACGGAGGGTTAATTTAATACTCTGTGCAATGGTCGAAGTGGTCAAGATACAACTTACGGAGGTGGTCAATATAGAGAGGTTGGTCTCCCATAGTGTATATGCAGTGTCTGTCCATACTGTGAAAATTAGGTCAACTTAAGGAGGTGGTTGATATAGAGAGGTGGTCAACTTTGGAGGTTCTACTGTATATGATACAGTCAATCAGTGACTGTTTCTAAGACTCGTGATTGTCAGCCCAATCCTATCCAAACCGCCCCCCCTCCACACACACACATGGGGCTAGTCTTAGGACCAGCAGGGTCCAATGCGGGGTGCTTGCTTAGGGTCCCCCACTCACCAGGAAGCTGCAGCAACTGCAGCCGTGATGAACCAGGTGCTTCTGTTGCTGTGCGCGAAGCATGGCGCTTGGAAATAGTTGGTGCTGACACAACATCACCGCCAGCTACTTCTGGGAGGCCCATTTCAGGCCAAATAGTCGCAAAGGAGGCAAGCAAGCCCACACTCTGCTCACCTCACTGCCCTCCCAGGCTGCCAGGTGCAGGCTGCAGCAGTGGGAGATTTGCCTGTCGCCCCAGTGTAGTGCCCCTCAGAGAGCAGGCCCAGTATCACAACATAGACCACATTGTCCTAAGGTCCGTCCTGTTGCCATGCCAATGCAGCAGGGGCCTGGGACGGGGGCGGGATCAATGGCAGTCGTGCATACTGTGTCCTATGCCCCGTTCTAGGGCAGATTCGCCGACATGGATCCACTTGGACTTATGCCAGCTGCTTAGCCCGTGCAGGTCCAAGTAGACTTGTTGAGGTAGATGGGGACAAATATTCCCTTACTACAAGGAGACTTCCAGCCTTCCAACTTCTCCCATAGGATGGTGGTGTGATCCGTGCTGATCTTGCTGCATTGGCATGCATAGGGGGTGTTGGATAGGATTGGGCTGCCCATTGCATACCATCTATACAAAGTTCTCACCAAGTAATTAGGGAGCTTGCCTATTCAAAGGTTTCTTGATTGCATGGATGGAGCTTATCGTGTACAGGTTCTAAATGTGCAGGTTCTTTCAGATTTTTACATGGAGGGGCAGCGGTAGGTTCAGCAGTGGGAGTGGGTACTAGTAATGAACCTGGCTGCCATGGTGCCCCAGGGCACATGTCTGTGACATGCTGGCCCCCCCAGCTTCACACTGCCCCCCTTAGATGCATGGAGTCTTGTATGACACTCTTGATGTGCTCAAAAAGCTTTCTGAGGCTTCTGGAACAATCTTAAACAATACTTCTGGTTTCTCAACAAAACTGGAAGCATTGTTTAAGATCACACCAGAAGCCTCAGATGGCTTTTGGGAGTGCCGTGCGGGACTTTGCCTGCCCACGGAACCACACCAAAGGGCAGGCACGTCGGGTGGCGGGGGTGTGGCAGGCGTAGTGCCTGGGGCTTTGGCCCCCTTGCCCCCTCCCAGGTCCGCCACTGGTGGGCACAATTCTGTTCCCCCCTTGGCGCATGTTCAGACTAACACCTAAAAAGTGCTCTTGCTTTGTGCCAATGCTGGCTTAACTGTGCAATTCTCATCTTGCACAATGAATAAGCAGGATCTTTTTCCAATTCTCAGAAGTGATTATCTTCTTTGATGTGCGGCTTCATAAAGCGGCAAGTCCTCCGAGGCTTACACCAGTGCTTATGGAAAATGCATAATTCTCACATATTTTGTTCCCCTTTTCTTCAAGCTGAGACGCTCAAGTGTTTATGCACACTGACAATGGCTTGTTATTCACCTTTGTTTGGTGGTTGATTTCAGTGTAATTTTCTCTTTTCAGAAGCAATGAAATTATTAAAGTCGCACGTACCTTGCTGACAGTGTTATTTCCCCCTTCATTTGCTGAAAGCAGCAAACGCTGCTGTTTGTTCTCTCCTTTTTTTGCTTTGTTTTTGGTCTCTCTTTTTACAAGAGAGATTTCTCCGCTTTCTGGAGTACATTAATTTGACCAACACATCACTATCTTCCCAACAAATTCCCCGAGAGGCTGCGAAGGATAAAGTTAGCCTTTAGTCGTTCTGCACTCCCAGGCTCTCCTTTATGCAGATAGCCAGTCAGGGATAAAGCCTTTATCTGTGGACTAAAATAAAAGAGCATTTCGCTTATTGGGGAGATAGCCAGGCCTGTGCATGATGGTCATTTGCTACAATAGACAGTGGCCAGCTTCTCAATCATGTTGTACATGTGAACCTATCTAGAACTGGCTTTAGGAGCTGCAGGGTCCAATGCAAAATCTTCTTTCTTACCTAGATAGCAGCACTCTCCCTACCAGAGGGATGCCAGTTATGTGGCAACAATCTGAGTGATTGGACCAGTTATACCTTGTTTAATTGACACTCGCAGTTCCTGCTGGGTGTGTGCATGAAGGAGATATTCGATTAGCTTCCATGCACATTAGTATTCATTGGTTCAAATCCTTCTTGGATTGATTTGACTTCCACCTTTACTGACACCGATGGACATTTAAACTACAATCCAATGCGTATCTACTAAGAAGTAAGTCCCATTGTGTTCAATAGAGTTTAATCCCAGGAAAGTGTTTATAGGATTGCGGCCTTGCACACTTACCTGGGAGTAAGTTCCATTGAATTGAGTGAGACTTACTTCTAAGTAAATGTGCATAGGAATGTACTGTTAGATGTTCATTAGAATATAATGTGTGTGTGTGTGTTTGGGGGGGAATTAATGGAAGATTGGTTTCTGTGAGTCTAGGAGGCAATTCCCTTGTCATGTATATATTAATCTGTAAAATTTCTTCATTGCCTTTCAAGAAAATAGTACCCAAGGCAGTGTACAATATACAACAAATCAATAATAATCAATAAGCAATTCGTTATGTAAGTGAATCTGCAGTTAGGTTTCACTTAGTAGCAGGTTATGTTGAATTTGCTGTTCTACTGCAAATTCTCTGTGTTGGCAACCTTCAGTCTCGAAAAACTATGGTATCACACTCTGAATGGTGGTTCTGGAACAGCGCTAGTGTGGTTGAAAAGGCCGATTTGGGAGTGACAATCCCTTCCACACTGGGAGCAAGTGCAGTCTGTCCCTGGTCTATCTCCCTGGCTATGGGCCTTCCTTCTTTGCCTCTTTGCCTCAGACTGTTGGCCAAATGTCTCTGCATCTATTACTGCATCTATTACTTTCCATACTGGGTTACTCAATAAAATGCCAAATTATGAACCCAGCCTTTTGTGTGTGTGTGTGTGTGTGTGTGTGTTGGTGGGTATTTGGTGAGGCCAGACCAAAGACCATGGTCACTCTTCCATTTCTGTAAGGCTTAAGCGCACCGTGCTGCAGGGGTTGTGGGGCAGCGCATATAAGGTTATGTGAAACTCCTGAACAAAGTGAGGTCTCATAGACAGAAAGATGGCTATGAAGCGAGCCCTAGCATGCCGTCAGGTAGTGGCTTTAATCACAAAGAGAAGCAAGGCAAGGGAGCCATGCTGCTTTCCAGGAAGCAAGGGACATATTGAGAGGCAGCCCACTCCATTGTGGTAGAGGAGCTTCGGTTGCACTTAGGGAGGAGAGGAAGCTTGGAAAGGAAAGGGAAATGATTGAAAGGGAAGTGATGAATGATTCTGGGTCCTGGTAACTGATCCTGATGGTCTTTGGATAGTGACTGGAATGGAGGTTGACTTAACGAGACACCAGCAGGTAATCATCCATGAACATCATCCATGAATCATCCGTGAACAGATGACATGGCACAAGGTGGGCATTGAAACTAAGCAGAGTACAGAGCAGTGGGCAAAGAGTACTGGGCCCTAGTGCCCAAGTCTTTTATAGGGTTTCCCCCAATAGAATCTGATGGCACCTTTTGTGTGGTGAACTAATCAAGGGACTGTCCTTTGCTAGTTGGGTTCTGCCTTTGCCTTTAATACCCGGATGAGGATGCAGTGGTTCATATAAACAAAGTCAGGGGTTTGTCTCTGATTCTGCTAAACTTGTTTAGGAGCTCTCTAGATAGTGACTGGACTGACATTGTACAGGTACAATGGTGCTGTGCTAGAAAAATTTGGAGCCAGTAAACATCATTTTGATTTGGATCTGACCAGATCCGTTAATATTTGGGGCAGGAAGAGCTCAGTTCAATCAATTATGAGAGCGCGTGTGAATACTCCGTTCATTAAAAGTGTGGCCTTCCTGAACTGTGTGTCTGAGGTCTCTTGCCATCCGCCCGTGCAACAGCTACATTACCAGTCTGGCCCATGCTCTCCAGGCAGTTAGCCAAATACATATATGAAGAAAAAAAGAAACTTGATAGGTATTAAGCTTCACTTCATAAGGAGGCAGAGGTTGTTGGGAGCTTGCCCCAGGATGTGGTGATGACATCTGGCCTAGGTGCCTTTCAAAGGGGATTGGACAGATTTCTGGATGAAAAGCCCATCACAGATTATGAGCCATGAGAAGTAGGTTATCTCTGAATGCCAGATGTCGGGAGAGCACCAGGATGCAGGTCTCTTGTTGTCTTATGCAGTCCCTGTGGCATCTGATGGGTCACTGTGAGATACAAGAAACTGGTCTAGATGGGCCCTTGGCCT
Source organism: Tiliqua scincoides (assembly GCF_035046505.1). Taxonomy (NCBI): domain Eukaryota; kingdom Metazoa; phylum Chordata; class Lepidosauria; order Squamata; family Scincidae; genus Tiliqua; species Tiliqua scincoides. The sequence continues at coordinate 65,428,114 of NC_089827.1, forward strand.
GATTCAGCAGAGCTCTTCTTATGAGAGTAAGGTAGTCCTTCAGGTACCCTGGACTGAAGCCGTGTCAGTTTCTAAAGATAAACTGATACCTTGAACAGGGCTCAGAATCAAACTGCAACCAATGAAGACTCAAACAGAATCAGAGTGACATACTACGTACACAAACTGAGCTTTCCATAGCAACCTAGGAGCGACATTCTGCACAGACTGCCTTTTCTGAACACTCTTCAGGGGCAGCCCCTGCATGTGACAAGAATCAAGCCGAAGTGTGACTGGTGCGTAATGTGACAATTGCCGGATGTGCCATTTACCAGGAACAGCTGCAACGGGGGCACCAGTCAATGCTGGGTGAAAGCAGTTCTAAGGCTGCTTGTAAATCAAACTCACCACATGAGCCTGGTTTGTGGGAAAGGCCTATCCCCCCCCCCCCCAATGGTCAGTGTGATGCAGTTTAAAAAGCAAAATATCTGTGAATATAATTCATCTATTCTGTTCATGCTTAATTGAATTGTTGGCTCTGCGCCTCCTCCACTGCCTGGGGTTGTCCCACATGTATACAACCCTTGCCAACCGTGTTATTTTGGCACGCACAGAACAAGAGAAGACCATATGTACATGCTCAATGGGGTGATTGTGTCATCTATTTAAATTAGAGATTTGCCCCTGTCATTGTTGCTGTAATTGTGTCACTCAGTGGTGCTTTTATCTACATAAAGGCCCTATAATTAAAACGATGAATTAATCATAACGTAGGCATGTGGTCAAGAAGCCTAATCGTCCTCTGTCAGCCACAGAGTATTTGGACATTTGTATACACTGTGAGCAGCGTTCACACAAAGTCCCCTACCAAAACATCACAGAATGAATGGGGTTTGCACAAGAGCACTGTTGTGCTCTTGCACAATGCTTGTTCATCTCAAAAGAGCCTTGGCAGGAAATGTTCCAGATGGGACATGTGCATGCGTTATCAGAATGCTGCAATGTGTCACTGTTCTTGTGAAATTCAGGCCTTTGCATCAGCCCAGATCTGGCTTGGGATTTTCGTAGTGCAGTGGTACTGATTTCATTAACTCTCATGGATTCATTAACTGATTCTAACTTTCCCTCATTTTTGAGGGTTCTTAAAGTTCATTTCAAAGACTTCATTTTTCTTCATATAAAAGAGGGGCTTTAAGCCGCACAGTGGTTAGTTGTTTAGCACTCAATCAGAGTGCATTGCACAGAGTTCCAGAAGTCCCTGCCCAAAGGCTCACAATCAGAGCAAAGATGTGGCAAGAAGGAAGGGAGCAGGGGTGATACATCGAGTGTATGCATCAGTGTGCTGGTGGAAGCAGTTGCAGGCCAGAGGGTCAGACTGGGTTCCATAGTGGTGGACTACGGTGGTGATCACGTAGTGGTCACATTAGTAGAAGAAATGAGCAAGGAATCAATTAACAAATTAGTGTGTGTGTGTGTGTGTGTGTGTGTGTGTGTGTAATCTATCTATCTATCTATCTATCTATCTATCTATCTATCTATCTATCTATCTATCTATCTATCTATCTATCTATCTATCAGCCCAATCCTAACTAAATTTCCATGTGGCAATGCAGCTTCCCACAGGTGCTAGAGGTCTCCTTAGAGCAGTGTTTCTCAAACTGTGGGTTGGGACCCACTAGGCGGGTCACGAGCCCATTTCAGGTGGGTCCCCATTCATTTCAAAATTTTATTTTTTTAGACTTGGTGCTACCCTGGTATGTGACTGCATTTGGGGAAATGTGACTGACCTGTATTTTTAACAAGCTACTATTTACTCCTGGTAAGTGTGGGTAGGACGGCAGCCTAGGATTGTTCAAAATTCTCCTGCTTGATGATGTTACTTCCAGTCATGACATCACATTCAGTGGGTCCTGACAGATTCTCATTCTAAAAAGTGGGTCCTAAATGTGTGGGTTGCTAAATGTGTGAGAACCTAAATGTGTGGGTGCTAAATGTGTGAGAACCACTGCCTTAGTGGAAGGGGACATTTGCAGTGGGTCAAATTGGACCTGAGCCAGAGCTATTGATCTGTGTCAACTGAGAAGGCATGGGAAGGGGGACATGGCGCATACCAGTGCTGCTCCCACTGCCCTTCCTGGGCCCAATCCACTCATCCCAACCCTATCACCACCCTCCCCATGCCCATTCCCTATGTCATCTACCCCCATTCTCCCCCTCCCCACCACCACTGGGCTATGTCAGAATGCCAGATGCAAGGGAAGGCACCAGGATGAGGTCTCTTGTTATCTGGTGTGCTCCCTGGGGCATTTGGTGGGCTGCTGTGAGATACAGGAAGCTGGACTAGATGGGCCTGTGGCCTGATCCAGTGGGGCTGTTCTTATGTTCTTAACTACAATTCCCAGGAAGCCTTGCAGGTCTCTTGTTATCTGGTGTGCTCCCTGGGGCATTTGGTGGGCTGCTGTGAGATACAGGAAGCTGGACTAGATGGGCCTATGGCCTGCTCCAGTGGGGCTGTTCTTATGTTCTTAACTACAATTCCCAGGAAGCCTTGCAGGTCTCTTGTTATCTGGTGTGCTCCCTGGGGCATTTGGTGGGCTGCTGTGAGATACAGGAAGCTGGACTAGATGGGCCTATGGCCTGATCCAGTGGGGCTGTTCTTATGGTTTGGGCTTACCTGATCTGGAAGGCCTCCAGACATCTGCCAGCACCAATGGGAAGTCTCCAGCGCTTTATCAAGAGCGCCCATTGATGGAGCAGGTGCTCCTCCACCACTGCAGGGGAATTGGGCCACGGGTATGAGTACATATCTATCAAGCACTAAAAATGAATGTAACACAGTAGGCAACATGAATTATGCTATTTTTCAGCCATGATCAGGACGCGACTGAATTGCAAATTGCCAGACGCATCCTTATTGTGCTGTTGTTTTTCAGGGTTTTTCAGAGCTCACAAGATCTCTCTAAAAACTCCAAAGAAAACCTCAAATGCATAGACAGTTGAAATAGCTACGCGCGACAAATAAACACCAGGGTTTGGGATTTTGCAGACTTACAACCAGCCAGACGCTTGTACCCCCTGTGTGTAAATCTGAGATTGGCTGACTACGTGTCCCTACTGTGAACAAAAATAGTTCTGACTTTAGCAAACTTTTTCATCCTTATCTTGGAGCAAACTATGTGTGGGAAATGGTGTCTGTCAGATAACAGCTGCTAATTATCAGAAACTGGGTGAGCGCAAACTTGCTTTTCGTCAGTGTTACCACTTACAGTTCACAAGTACACGGTTGCTATATGTGTATCTTGTTGCTCACAGTATGTGAACGCTCCCTTCTTCACAAAAAGAAAATGCTGGTTCAGTTCTAAGGCAGCACAGGTTCGAGAGGGCCCTTCAACATGAACAGCCAATTTCAGGTGGGTCCCCATTCATTTCAATATTTTATTTTTAATAGATCAGACTTGATCTACCATGGTATGTGACTGCATTTGGGGAAACGTTACAGACCTGTACTTTTAAACAGGCTTCTATGTATATTCTTTTAACAATGATAGTAAATGGGACTTAATCCTGGGTAGGATTGCAGCCTCTGATTGTTAAAAATTCTCCTGCTTGATGATGTCACTTCCAGTCATGACATCACTTCCGGTGGGCCCTGACAGATTCTCATTCTAAAAAGTGGGTCCCAGTGCTAAATGCGTGAGAACCACTGCTCCAAGCGTATGTGCTGGTGTGGCTGGGAGGGAAGTGGGTGGAAGTATTAATCTTATGATGTCTTTTCTACTGCAGAGATAGCAAGCCTCACTCAGTACAGCTAAGGGCTTGTGGGACAGGCCTCTCCAGTGATGTTTGCCCAGTGCAGCAAACCTCCAACTCTTGATAATCTCCAGTGCTGAAGCACACATGCACTGTAGGCCCAATCCTATCCAACTTCCCAGTGCTGATACAGCCACAATAAAATGAGGAAGCCTCTGTGATTCCCCCCCCCCCCCACACACACACTGTAGGATGCAGCAAATGCCCCATTGGTATTGGAAAGACTTTCCTCTTAGGTGTCCAATATTATTTTTGAGTCATGTTCCTAACCCATTCTTCTTTGAAAGAGCTTACGGCAGCTTAGCCACAACTCCCTGCACACAAATGCTCTAGGGCTCCCCTTTCCTCCCTTCCTATAGAGGAAGGGGAGGGGGCTTGGCGACAACGCTCTGGGAGCAGCGGTGCTCTGAGGGCAGCCTCCTCCCCTCCCCTTCAAGGGTGGTGCTCAGATCAGCAGGGAACCGCAACAAGAATGGTTCCACCCTGAGGACCAACCCCCTTCCCCTCGGTGGAGTCTGGACTGCCCCCCCCTTTCTTTCGAAGGGGGAGCGGAGGAGGCAGCCTTATGGAAGTAATTGTGGTGACAATGACGTCACCGCAATTACTTCTGGGTCAGGGGTAGGGGAGATGGCAAAGGCAGAGGTTTCCCCGGTCGCTGGAAAATCCAGGTCCACATCTGTGTGTTGCCATTTCTCCCCTTTTTCTTCCTTTGAAAGTCAGTGATTCCTTAATTTCCTCCTGTGACACTATCGCAATAAGATAGTTTAGGCAGTGCATGGATGCTCTCTATACATGGATGCTCAGGAAGATCCAAGCTGCTATTCCTAGCAATGAGGGAACATTAGTTCTATTACTAGTGTTCCAAGGCAGGGCAGGGAAGAATGGCTATAGTCTCTGCGATTAGACAGTAAAGGGCCCTGGAGGAAAATCTCTATCCATAATTTAGTTTTAACGAGACAAGAGAAAAATTGAGTGTAAGATCTATTCAACAGCCTTTTTTAAATCTGGGGGTTCAAAGGCTATTTTTAGCTTAATAAAATGTTCATTTCTTTTCTTCCACTCAAGATAGGGCGAGAGAGGGTAGATAATTACCTTAAGGTCTGTCTTATTCTATCTGCAGGTCTAATATCTCTGTTTCAGTGGTTCTCACACATTTAGCACCGGGACCCACTTTGTAGAATAAGAATCTGTCAGGACCCACAGGAAGCGAATTTTGATGTCATGACTGGAAGTGACATCATTGAGCAGGAAAATTTTTAACCATCTAGGCTGCAGTCCTACCCACACTTACCCAGGATTAAGTCCCATTGACTATCATTGCTAAAAGAATAGACATAGTAGCTTGTTAAAAGTACAGGTCTGTAACATTTCCCCAAATGCAGCCACATACCAATGCAGCATCAAGTCTAATATATTAAAAATAAAATATTGAAATGAATGGGGACCCACCTGGAATTGGCTTGCGACCCACTTAGTGGGTCTCAAACCCACAGTTTGAGAAATACTGCTCGATTTCCGCATTAATATTCGGCATCTTTTAAGACTTTGGAGTAAGTTTGAAATGAGGAAAAGAGCCTGAAAAGAGATTGCAGAGTAGGAAGGCAGGTGAGTATTAAGGGATGGCTTGGGAAAGCAGAAAGGAGAGATGCAAGGTTGTTGCGGTGTCCTAGAAGTGCTGTGTGGCATCACGCATCAGTCCAGAGACATGGAAGATGGTTCGGTGCAAACTGAAGGCCAATCCTACCTAACTCCCTATACAGTGATGCATTTGGGAGAACAGGCTACAAGCAGGTTTCAAGTAGTGAAGGCCTCCTTGTGGTAAGGGAACATTTGTTCTATTGTCCCAAGGGAAGCCCTTGCAGCACCATTGGATCTATTTGAACCTGAGCCAGTTAGATTGATGGCAGAAGTCTGAGTGGACTTGGGAAGGCAGATCAAAGCCAGGAAGGAGGTTATGATATCAAGGGTGCTGCCGCCGTCGATACTATCCCCTTCCCGGCCTCAATCTGCCGCCTCTCCTCCCTGGTCTTTTCCCTTCTCCCTCTGCACCCAACCCAACATCCTAAAGCCTTGTTAGAATTGGGTCGTGACACTCTCTCCCTCCCCCTGTGTGTGTCTGTGTGGAGGGAGATATGTCATCACCACCCTCTTCAGAACCTCTTCTCCAGAACAAAAACAAACAATGTTTTCTCTGTCAGAGGTTGAGCTCCCACTTTTTTAAATGATTCTTTTTACTTTTCTTGCACAACCAATTTACGCATGTTGCTCACAGTTCATGTACCTTCCCTCCAGGCCAGGTTGTAGCACTTGTCATATTTCCCCAACACTAAACCATCAATATTTTGCACCTGAAAAAAAAAGTGAGCCTTTGGTCAATGCTGTTTGTGTCAAAAACAGCTGTGGAAAGGTGGTCGTTAACAGCTGGGATGGTCTGTGATGCCATTTGTGACACAGGGTACAACTTCCTTTCCCCCCTGCTTGCGTTATCTCTGATTTTTGGTACCGGGACTGTTATGGCACCAAAATGGCTGTCGTACAACAGGGTAGCTGCTGGCAGCTTCTCAGGGGAAGGAGACTTTTGTCCCCTTCCCCTGGTAAGGCAAGTAGCCCTGCAATGGGGATACTCAATTCTACGGCAACCCTTGGGTCACTGTAGAATCAAGAGCCTCTGTGTTGGGCTAGTGGCCTGACACAGAGGCTTTGGATGCGGAGAAGCAGAACTCCTCTGGTCCCACCTCCCTCCTGCCCTACTCCCTCCCCCTGGCGTGCCTCCTCCTTGCCCTCTTCCCACCCTCTGCCTGCCTCCCCCAAACCCGGAACGTCTCCTCCCCACCTCCCTCTATGCTCCCACCTACCTCTCCGCAACCCGGCATTTTGGGCAATTGCGGAGCAGCGGAGCAGTAGCGGTCCTTCAGTGCTAGCCCAGCACCAGCTGGCGCTGAGCTAGCAACAGTACTGGACTGGCACTGAGGGCTGCAGGTGTGTCTTACGGCACATTTGCAACACTCAGTGCAGGCAGTGGATCAGTGCTAACTGCTCGGCAAAAACCAGTGTCAGAGTGCTTAACATAACACACAATTACAAAAGACACATTTCTTCAATGTGCTGGTGATTATCCATAGGACAGCGGCATCAGCCATCCAGATGTCCATTACGTTTGTACAGAATATCTCCCTAAAGACTTCCAGATTGGGTTTGCAGAAATATCATAAAATCCAGGTGGAGAGTGCTTTGTTTGGTGTCTCTGAAAGTCCTTGAATACAGCAGATACTGGCCAAGAGCAGAGAGCAGAAGTGTCACTGTTGGGAGTGCGCAAACGCCCAAAGCATATTTGTAGTTGGCTCAGCTCAATGTCAGCGCACTTTGTGGAAGAATCCACGGGTATTCTGATGGTGCCCCTCAGTCTACTGTTAACTATTCAACTTAGACAGAGATTAAAAACATTTTAAAGGAGTGGCATGGCTAAAAATGGTTCCTTTTATCAGTATCAAAAAAGACCATCGTAACTGATAATGGAATTGAAAGGAACATCTCTGTGCCTTATAATAAGCATGTTTGACGATGAAGTTCTTACTGATCTCACACAAAGTGTTAATTTTCGGGAATCTTGCTACAACAGATCACATATTGCGAAGTAAGAGAAAAAGGCCACTGGACTATTATGTGTTTGGCATGTAGCTGTAGTTGCAGCATTCTAAAAGAAACAGATTTTTCTGTCACACTGCAGAAGACGCAACTTGTCACCACTCCTTTGTCTTCAAAGCTGGACTGCCTCGCAGCTGCTGCTGCACAACAGGGGACAGCTCTTATGGGCTTAGCACTGAAATAATAAAAAAAAGAATTTCAGAGAAAATGTCAGGGTTCCATTTATGCCATTTCCTCCCCCTCTCCACTTTTTTGAGGGGAAAAGAATGGCGCGAACCGAGTAGCTCTATTGGTTTCCATGTGACATGCCTGTCATATGGTACATGGTGGTGCATGGTGGAGGGGGGCAGTGGTTGTCCTAGCCAATGTGGCACCCAGGGGCACACTTCCAAGGTTGCCAACCCCCACCTGGAACTGCCCCCCCCATGACCGCTGCCTTCCCCAGGGAGAACCTGGAAGGCAGCGCGTGGCCACCATGACCCTCAGAAGACTTTTGGAGGACCTTTAAACAGGGCCTAGGAGAGGGGGGTAAAGGGGGTAATTTGTACCCGGGCCCAGGGTCAAAAGGGGGGCCCAGGAGCCAAAGGAGGGGGCCCAGAAATTTCCTGGGATCTGGCATTCTACTCAGTCAGATCTACTCTATTCTATCTACTCAGTCTTGTAACCCGTACGAGATGCTGGGGACACTACCATGACTGGGGATGCTGGGGACACTACTGATGCCACATGGGTGGGTAAACCTGGGCTCCAAAGACTTTTCCAGCTGTCTCCACCCTCCTCTCACCCTGCTTCGCCCCTCCCTGCTCCTATTCTGCTCGCCTGTCACCACTCTCCGCCCCTCTGTTTCACCCCTGCCCCTTTGCTAAGGGCCCAAAATAAACTTTGTACCCCCTGATAAAAATTCCTCTCAGAGGCCCTTCCTTTAAACATCACTTCTGGTTTTCACTCAAAAACCAGAAGTGATGTTTGAAGGCCTTCTGAAGCCTTAGAAGGTCTTTTGATGACTGGGAAGGTTGCACACAACCTCCCTGGCCCTCAGAAGGCCTTCTAAGGGCCTTTAAAGTTCACTTCTGGTTTTTGACCGAAAACCAGAAGTGATGTTTAAAGACTCTCCAGGGGCTTTAGAAGGCTCTCAGAATGCTATGGTGGGGAGGGAATGGGCGTGGACAGCATGGTGCCAAGCTGAGCTCAAAGAGATCAGTGTGGGGGAGTGCCAAATGCTGCCCTTATCCCTCTGCCACCTGGGAACACATGTTCCCTGGACCCCCGCCCAGTACACCACTGGGGAGGGCCACCCACATTCTTCTGTAGCACATGAAACCTGTCATTGTCCATTAAACATCTCCCCTGGGGCTTCAAAACTGGCTGGTTTTAACACAGCATACGCTTTTCCAGGCAAAGCCCTGCCCAAAAGAGGCCTGAAATGTCCACCCCCCCCCCCCCGCCCAACTCCTGTCCATAAATCATTATTTTTGCACAACCTCTGTTAACAATCTACAGAATGTTCCTGCCAATGGCCTAATAGTCACCATATATGCATTTTACTGTCAGGGCTAAGGGGCAAAGAAGACTTTGGTGGGCTTCTTAAACCTGTTAATGTGTTTGCTTCCACATTTGTTTGAGTGAAAACCTGCAGGGGTAGAGAAGATATATATATATATATATATATATATATATATATATATATATATATATATATATGCAGAGCCAATCAGAGACTCTGTGCATGCTTTTAAAATAAAAGGGGAGAACGGATGTGGTTTTGCCTAAACAGGATTTATTTAAGGTTTAAGCAGACTTTTCTCCCTCGGGGGAACTGAGCTGCCATTTAAATGTTTATTTCTGAATATTTTACACATCACTGCAATCACTTTCAGATGACTTAAACATATGCATGGCATTATTGTTTATGCCTGCTGTCATCTCATACATTTCTCTTCAGCTGTTCTTTATTTCAAAAACCACTTTGATGTCTCTTGATTTAGGATTTGCCAAGATGGGAAATCTTAATCAAGGCAGCCACTACTTCAGAAGGGTTTTCTGGCAAACAATCAGAGATTTATTTCTTTTTTAAAGTAAGGATGGGCAAGAAAGAACAAAAATGCTGATCTCAGCTGTAGTGTTATTTGATTTTTCCAAATATTGCATCCATTAGCATATATGCATCTTGGTAGATTCATGCCGTAGAAGCCCCGATGAGTTTTGATACAGTTTCTTTCTGTTTCCGGCTACTGTTCAATTCAGTGTTCAATTCATCTGCGCAGCATGGCGTCATTCTTCTGAAAACGCCTTATAGAGGCCACCTTAACACCCTTTTGTGCACTGACAAAACATTCTGTATGTGAAGACTCCTCTCCAATGGCTGCGTAACTATATGGAGGATGTTGAAATCATGCAAATTGTTGGTTTGCACAATCTTTGTTTTGTTGTTGGTGATTTCACAATCTTTCTGCATAGCAATTCAACCTCACTTTTTTTAAATACAGAAGGGAGTGTTCCATAGTTTATCAGTTACCCTTTCTAGATAATCTTTGTTCATACAGTAAATTAGCAGTTTTTCATTTGTTGCCTGTAGTGTAGCATGGTTGGGGAAGGCCATCCTCCACAGTAAACCAGAGGTTTTCTAGGTTCTCTGTGTGCGTTCAGTGCTAGGAGCGTCAAGTGCTTGGAGCGGTGAGTAAAGCACTGAAGGGCCCTCCCGTCTGTCCCTGGCTCCGTTTGGCTCCAAATCGTAGCTATTCTGGGAGTGGGGGCGTGTGACATGGTGACACAGGAAGTGACATGATGATGTGGGCATGACTACTACTACTGTTTGCTGCAGAGAAGCTGGGTATTTTTCCTCAAGGAAGAATTGCTACTGCTGGGAGATCACATTTTCCTTCTACTCAAGCCACTACATTTCATCAGTGGAAAAATGTGAGATTTCTCCCAACATGTACTTCAGCTATGTCAGCCTTTCTAAACCGAAGGTCTACCATTAACCCTAAACTGCAAAAATTTTCAATTTTTTTAGCCATCTTTCCTTTTCATCTTTTCTTTTTCTTCTTTGTTTTTCTTCTCCTCACACATCCCCCTCCCCTCTTCTTTCTTAAAAAATTTCAAGAGTGTTGTGATGGCAACTCATCTTAGGATGGTGTGACCCCTGCAGTGGTGTTAGGGTGGTATACTTATGGCCCAATCCTAATAAATAGTAATGCCAGTGGATCCACAATCCAATATCCACAATCACTGTGGCAAAATTCTTTGTGTTCAGAGAATTGCCTTAGAACAAAGGCCCCTGTTTGCATTGTAGCTCTTTTCCAGTAAGCACAAAATGCTCTCAGCTGGGTAAGTGGGCAAGCTAAATACTTATGAAAATCCCAGCCATTAAGCTCTCTATGCCTTAATACCCCATCTGTAGAAAGGGGATGAGTCCACTCTAGCTCACAGTGGGTGTCTGGAGGATAAGCATAAGAAAGGATGTCCAGACTGGCTCAGATATGATGATGCCGGAGGGAGCATATAAAAGATGAAGACAGATGCAATGAATGAGAGGACCCATGCAATGACCTTTAACTCTTTTACTTGTCACATGTCTGATTTTATGCATATCCAATAAGATTTTTGAAATGAAACCACAGACAACTTAGGAGAAAGTCAGTTGTTATTTTGAATAACCTTTTTCATCTCAAGGCACACGGAAGGTGCTAAAACTGTCAAGGCACACCACCAATTTTTTTTTTTTTTTTACAAAATTGACGAGGCACACTGTGCTGCTGGTGAGGGGCTCACATCCCCCAATGGCCTACTAAAAATGAACCTCCCCCAAACTCCCGGGGCACACCTGTAGACCATTCACAGCCACCAATATGCCATGACACACTGGTTGAAAAACCACTGCTTTAACTGGTGGTTGTGGCTAGATTTGCAATTCACAGAATTGCAAAAGCCAGAGATTTGTCTCACAGGTGAACACAGCCTAATCCTACTGGTCGATCCTACAATAAATTCTTAAGCTTCAACAGCTTCAACAGCATCAACAGATAAGCTGATACTGCATCTTCTATCCACCCATTTGCGCTTTTCTTAAACACAGACCTTTAAGTGTTCTTATTCTTGGAAAGAAAACTCATCTTATCTATCCATCTTCAGGGCTTCTTCACATATCAGATTCTTCCAACATGGAGTGAATCATCATTGTGGGGAGGAGAGGAGCCCAAGTACACAAATACACATCACGCTTGAAGACAAAACAGAACACGTGTGATCTGGGAAGGTAAACTTCACATTTCACAGTGTACATAGTTGTACACCTTTTCCCTACTCCAAGATTCTCGCTGTGCAGGAAAAATATCATCTGTGCTGCAACCCTCTACTTTCATTACGACTTCCCTGCAGTCTCATTCATCATGCACAAATTTGTTCCCCCCTTTCCCTTATTTCTGTTATTTGCCAAATCCTGTCCTCTTTTTGACCTTCATTGGATGTCTCCATGTTACAGTGCTGTCACTTCTGAAGTGTCTTAACCACTATGGGCATCTCCCTGTATCTGCAGAACCTGTATCCGCAGTTTCACTTATCCACTGTTCCTGAACTGGAAGAGTAATGGACTGTGGGGAACCTATAGAATAGCCCAGGCATCAGTAATTTGCATCTTTCCATTATGTGCAGGGAGGCTGCTTTGGTGTTCTTCAAAGTGAGTGTTGCTATGTGCATGATTCTTGGGACCAGCTATAACTTGCATTTGATGTCATCTCAAACTTCAAGTTTTATGTCTTTTATTTTTAGCCCTCCATCGTCATCACTTGTTATATATTAGCAGTTGGCTCTGGAGGATCATTTCATGCTGTGATGGTTGAGGAGGGAATCTTTTCCTGCCTTCCCACCCCCAGAGAAGATTTGTATTGTATCTAGCAGTGACGGCAACAAGTCTGAGGGCACATGTCAGTGCTGCTGATTATAGGAAGGTGAGCACACAGAGAAGTGACACCGTGAGATCCAGCAGGGTTAGTATCAGATTTGGGATGGTCAGATTCTGAACCCTGATTGAATGGGGATGGAATGAGAATTCAGGGGTGCTGTTATACAAGGAAGGAAGTGGGCAGGCTGGGAGAGTACTGAAGGAAAAGGCAGGCTGATAAGCAGATATAGGCAAACTAGAAATGCTCCTTTAAGAGACTTGTTTACCATAGGAAGTCCCTCTTCTTAAAAACAAAGCAAAAAACCCTCAGAGGGTCTGATCCTTATTGGGGTCATGGGAGATGGGTGGCAACGGAAAGTTAATATCACCTAAAATTGCCCCCAGTGCTATTTTTCCAAAGCAGTTATTTGCCACATTGTTACTTTAGAGTCAAATAGGTGGTATGAGAGTATAATTCAGGCATTTGAAAAATGGAATGAGGGATGGGATGGACAGGATAGATTCAGATAATTTTCAGATAGCATCTGAGGGTTGATCTTCAGTGCTTGGTGCCAAAGCCTATGGGAGATCAGGATGATCTTTCAGGTCTGCTCTAGGCCTGGAAAATATCTCATTCCTTCTTTGATCTGATTTGGATTATTTGGGTTTTTGTTTCTCCTTGCTGGTGATTGTTGTTCTGTTGTTATTTTAGTTGATTTAGGATAGGTGTCATTTTAATAAACACAGTGGGTCCTTCTCACCTGTGGGTTCAGAACCCACTGATTTGATTTACCCAGGGTTCCAGTCCTGCACCTGAAGGGCCTCACTGAACCTCTCAGACATGATCAGAAGTAACTTCCAGATGTGTGGGAGGCGTTCTGAGGATTGCCGAACAGCCTCCGTGTACAGTCTCCGTACACCTCAGAAGGCCTCCCAGAGGCTTCTGAGACCTGGTTTGACAAAAAGCCAGAACTATCTCTCAGAAACCTTTAGGAGGCTTCCTGAGGAGCATGGAGGCTGTATGTGGCCTCCCCGTACTTCAGAACATGTTTGGACGTGACCAAATGACACGTTCATGTCCAGAGGATCTCCAAGGGATCTTGTTTTCCACGGGTTTGATATCTACAGAGGTTCCAGGAACCAGGGTGACCAGATGTCATAACCACAGAAGAGGACAAGACATCTCAAAATGTAGGACATCCAAGAAAAATTAGAACATGAGACAGAAAAAAGCTAAAAACACTCATATATTGATTTCATGTGGTTCCTTTATTACTTATTAGTAAATTTAAAACTGTATTACATATAATTTATTACACGTAATTTAATAATTACAAGAAGGCTGTGTGCAGGGAAAAGGAGGACATTTAAATTCTGTTCCAGGACACAAGGCTAAAAAAGAGGACATGTCCTGGAAAAAGAGGACACCTGGTCACCCTGCCAGGAACGTATCTCCTGTGGATAATGAGGTCCGACCTGTAATGTTTAATTATTTAAATGCTGAAAAAATAAGAAAGAACATTTATTAAATGTAGGTGAAATAATAAAATGAGACATTTACAGGCTTTGAAGAGAAACTTATCCCTTAAAAAAAAAAAATGTGTAGCTGTCAGTTTTGGCCTGACACATATCTCTAAAACAATTTAACTTAAGCGTTGCAGTGAGACACATGGGTTTGGGTTTTTTGGATTTTTTTTCTTTTGCCCAAAGGTGACAGATGATGCCTTGTGAGTTTTAGCTACAAGACTATTACCAGTCTCCCGTGTACTAAACCAGAAAGTGGCCATTAAGCTTCTTGTCTTCTGATATAGCGTTTGAAACCATATGCTGGTATACCTGGAACGGTGTCAGATTGGATCTGCTGAAGCTTGAGCTGCGAGTTGCTGCTAAGAGGCAGTTTCTCCACGGCTAATAATGCATTTCATGGATTACAGGTAGCTTTTTGCATCTCTCTCCATCTGTGGAACTCCTTGCCACAGCATGTGGTGATGGCACTTGGCCTAGATGCCTTTAAAAGGGGATTGGACATGTTTCTGGAGGAAAAGTCCATCATGAGTTACAAGCCATGATGTGTATTAGCAACCTCCTGATTTTAGACGTGGGTTACCTCAGAATGCCAGGTGCAAAGGAGGGCACCAGGGTGCAGGTCTCTTGTTGCTTTGTGTGCTCCCTGAGGCATTTGGTGGGCCACTGTGAGATACAGGAAGCTGGACTAGATGGGTCTATGGCCTGATCCAGCGGGGCTGTTCTTATGTTCTTACTTTGGGCTCTTTGCTGTCAGCACTTAGAGGTTGATGACCTAACACTGTATTCTCATTCAACTCTCCCTCTGCAGTTAGAATCTGTTTGCGTTTTCTATTCCTGGAGAAGATGCAAATTCAGTCTTGTGTACTCTTTTCCCTTAAGGCAGGAGGTCTGTCTAGAGGGTTGAGCCTCCATTTGCCTGAAGATAACATCTGAAGGTCGCCAGTTCGAGGCCACCGGCACCGTGCGACCTTGAAGCAGCTGACAAGCTGAGCTGAGCTATTCCATCTGCTCTGAGCGTAGGAAGATGGAGGCCAGAATGTGTGACCAGATCAAGAAACATCTGAATGTTGTGGTTTCTTGAAAGACAGAAACTTTCTTTCAAATTGTAAAAATCCCTATGGGGATTTAAATTGCCTGCCTATGTAAATCGCCTTGAATAAAGTCTAAGGAGAAATCTGAGGACCAAGAAAGGCGGTATAGAAATACCTGTATTAAAAGTAAAGCCTAACTAACCAGAAGTCTTACCTGTTTAATAATATTATGACGAAATGAACATCACTTGCAGCTCTTGCCCTGAAATTTACAAGGTGGGCAGTTTGTGTAAGTTCTAT
The DNA here is from genome assembly GCF_035046505.1 of Tiliqua scincoides. Lineage (NCBI taxonomy): Eukaryota > Metazoa > Chordata > Lepidosauria > Squamata > Scincidae > Tiliqua > Tiliqua scincoides. The sequence goes on from NC_089827.1 coordinate 65,443,285, forward strand.
ACCTGTAATGCCAGTGCGTCAAAACAAATGGAAAACACAAATATTTTTTAAATACTTGTGTGGAGAAAAAAATTTAGAAAAAGAAAGAAAAACCAAGAAAACGGGCAGAAATGTTCAATATAGATTGTATCAGAGAATACGGTGCAGACATTCCACTCAAATCGTAATTTTCTCATGGTAATGATTCTTACCTGAGGGTGACAAACCCAATCCAGCTCTTTTAAAGCGAGAATAGAATGCTGCAAAGATCATTTAGCTAGCTTGTCACATCCCTCATGCAGCCCCTTCCTATGACCTGGTTCTTCTGGAGGTAGGAAATCTGTGCCTTGGTTGTAGTCTCTTTTGGCTTCAGGTAGGGTTTCTTGTGGCTGAATGTACCCTCACACAAACATTTCAAAAAATACGCCTATGTAGAAAATTGAATTGTCAGGGAAGTGGTTAGGCTACAGTCCTTTTTCTGTCATCATGTTTTATATGTGGAGGGGTATGTTAAAATATGGGTGAGCATTTAATTACTTTGTCCCCTCCCCATAAGCAACCTGAAGTGGCACTGTCCAGACATAGATTTGCCACCTCAGTGAAAATCATGATGCTGACTGATGCAGGCAACAAATTAAACAGAGCCCTGCTGGATCAGGCCAAAGGTCCATCTAGTTCAGCTTCCTTTGTCTCGCAGTGGCCTACCAGATGCCTCAGGGGGCGCACAAGGCAACAAGATTCCTGCATTCTGGTTGTCATTCCTTGCACCTGGCATTCAGAGGTAGCCTGCTGCTAAAACTCGGAGGTTGCACACATCCATCTTGGCTTGTAGCCTGTGGCGGACTTTTTCCTCTATAAATCTGTCCAACCCCCTTTTAAAAACATCTAGGTCAGATGCCATCACCACATCCTATGGCGAGGAGTTCCACAGGTTAATTACATGCTGGGTCAAGAAATATTTTCTCTTGGCTGTTCTCCTGCTTTTGTAACAGACTTTTGTCTGTTTAAACAAAATTAAAACCAGTTGCATAGGGCCCTGTACCATGGCATACTGGTGTGCCACGGGTGGTCTGCTTGTGTGCCGTGAGAGTTTGGGGAAGGGTCATTTGTTAGAAGGGCCACTGGGGGATGTGAGTCCCTGCTGTCAATGGGTATGCCTTGTCAATTGTCAAAAAACCAATGGCGTGCCTTGACAATTTTAGCATCTTGTCAGTGTGCCGTGAGATAAGAAAGGTTGAAAATTGCTGGTATAGTGAAGGGAATCCTAGTTGGGACTGGCACATTCAGGGAGGTGGAGGGTCACTCTTCTTCCAGATGCCATTTTGAAGATGAAAATCACTTCCCTGAAACAGCTGTGTGTCCTTGAGGTGGCAGTTCTCTCAAACTGCTGCTTTAGGAACAGCAGTGTTCATCTTCAAAACAGTGCATGGGGAAGAGCTAAACCCTCTCTTCCCCCTCGTCCCCATATCTACCAATGTTGTCCCCCCAACACACTTTTTTTTTTTTTTTAAATAAAAGGCATTTCTGGCAGGAAGCATGACTATGTAGTATGGCTTTTGTGTGCATGTCTAGTTTGACCTTTCAAGTATTTCGACAGCAGTGAGCCGGCCATCAAAAGCAAAAGGAAGGGCTTGAGGCAGTGGTCGAGCTGGACCGAATCTTTGCCAGGTTGTGGTTTCACTGCCAAAGTTGCAGAATGGAGGGGAGCAATGTTTTTTTTTTTTTCGCATTGGCACATCTCCATCCCCATCCTGCCTCGACTAGTCAGCTGAGCATTCTTGGATTGGGGCAACGGAGTGTTTCCCTTTCACCGATCATCTTGTCAGCAGTCTCTCACCTTTTCACAAAGGGGTGCAAGAAAGTCCAGAAGAGAATGCATCTCAAGGGGCAAAAATGTTTATGGGATGTATCCCATCCCCTACTGGGTTAATACATTCATTGAGGGAGAGAAAGGGAATCATAGCCACTGATTCAAGAAATGTGTCTTTTATTTCTCTATGAATGCATTAACCTGGGGGTCTCTAAACTCTCCCTTTCCCTGACCTGGGGCTCCCTGCAGGCGCTCGCGCAGGGCTTCCCGCACACAGGGACGGCTGCTGCAGGGACTGGAGGGTGCACCCCAGTCCCTGCAGCCCCATCAGAAGGGAAAGCGGAGCGATCATGCTCCACTTCCGGTTTTGCGGAGCGGGGCGCAATCACTCTGCTTTAGCTTTTCCTGACCTGGGGAGCCCTGCCGAAGGTTGCGCAGGGCTCCTCGCACCCCTGGGAGGCTGCAGGAGGCTTGGGCAAGTGCACCGAAGCTCCTGCAGCCCCCCGGAGCGGCGCCGCTGCCTTCCCCCTGTCTCCTGGCTGTCCCCGCCCCTTAAGGGGGCAGTGGCCAGGACCCACAGGCTGGGGTGTCGCAATGCCCCAGTTTGAATACCACTGGTTTAGGATTTAGATTTAGGGTTTCAGTGAACTCTGCATTCTGGTGTAACTCTTTCATTTGCTGTCTGTGAATGTGATTCTGAAAAGGAATTGAAATCAGTTTCACTATTTTTAAAATGGCCTCCTGATGATTCATTTCCGTTGTTCCAAGCAGCTTATTAGATCCTTCCAACTGCTGCACAATTTCTTTCCTGCTATAATCTCGTTCTTTTTTTTTTTTTTTAAACGAGAGGCTGTACTAACAAAGCATCCCCCTCTGTAGTCTCAAATGCAATTCACTTTGTTAGGTTCTCTCCTGTACACTTCAGAGATGCTTGTCATGGCTCAAGGCATATTGTTTATTTGTGAACCGATGATTCATTAAAAAGCATCTTTCACCACATCTGTGATGTCACATCTACACTATGCTTGTGTGCCTGAGCGTTCACCCACTGATGAGCAAACCAAACAATGGCTCCTATTGTGCTAAATGTTGTAGAAGCTCAGAGTTCGCAGAAGAGATCTTTACTGTCTCTAGTGAAAAATTAGAATACTCAACAAGAAAATACCTATTCCTTTGTTATTTAGGGAAGGTGTGTAATTCAGGGAAGAAATGAAACTCTTGGGATTTCATCTGGGCAGGAAAGGTGGTGGGGCAGAGGCAAAGAAAGCCAGGATCAGATGGATTTAGTGTTCATCGGTGGGGCCAATCATGGCTTAGTAAACAAACCACAATTAAAATTATTAATTTTTAAAATAAATTAATCTAGGAATTCTCAAATGTTCCCTTTCGCGACATCTGTTCTGTGGTGGAAGACGCAATGACCCAACTCCTTCTCCAGTGCTGGGTGTCCACAGGCCTCTAGAAGCAACCAAAAGTCACTTTCATGAGCCTGAACTAGAAGTAAACTAGAAATGACTTTCTGGCTGTCTCCAGAGGCCTACAGAGGCTTTCTGAGGCCTCTGGAGTCCCATTGAACACAGGGAGGCTGAGGGAGGAGCATCATCAGTGTGCTATCAGTGGCTAGAGTAGGAAGTTCTCATGCATACAGGAATGTGCGAGGTCTTGTTTCTGAAGAGGGCTATGAACAGATTGAAAAATAAAGGGGAGCTTGGATTGAATGAGAAGGATTCAGATGGTTTGGTAAACAAGTTATTTTGAATGTGCGATTGGTTGTTAGGAATGAGTCATAGGTAGCTGTGAAGTTGGAGCCAGGAATCATCGGAGTCAGGGCTGGGAAGCTGACTCAGAGCCAAGCAGGGCGGGGAGAGCTGAAGTTTAGTCAAGCCAAGTGTCTGAAGCAAAGGCCTGGGCTGAACAGAAAGTCTTCCTGTTGAGAAGAGCGAATGGTCCTCTTGAGTGGATGGGGCCACTCGAGCACTTGGGAACCCTTCACTGCCCAGGGACAGACTTAAACCCTGACAACTCACCACATAGGGCAGGTTCCTAGCTTGAGCAGCTCCTAGGGCCCAATCCTATCCAACTTTCCAGCACTGATGCGGTAATGGTAATGGGGCACGTGCAGCATCCTGTGATGTGGGGGCAGTCATGGAGGCTTCCTCGAGGTAAAGGAACATTTGTTCTCTTACTCAGGACTGCACTGCAGCTTCATCGGCACTGGAAAGTTGGATAGGATTGGGCCCCTAAGCTTGGTGGAGCCAAAGGCCCTCTTCCTACATGCAGATAGATGATGACTGTGTGGTGGGAAAGCCCCCTCCCCCACAAAATGAGGTACAATTGCAGTCACGTGGGAAGAAGCCATGGTTCCCACATGGTTCCCACTGCAGTAACATAAGGGGAACAAAGAGAATGTGTGCATTAAAATAGTTCATGCTTTTTTCTTCCATTTCACATATATACATGTGCTAATATTGACATAGGCTTGGCTGGCATTACATGTATTCTTGTGTCCATTCATACTTGGCACGGGGTGTTCTCTTGAAGCACAAGACATGTGCTTCCTAGCTGCTTTCTGCCAGGTACACACTGTTCTGTGCCAGCTGAGGGCCAAGCACATCAGCACAAAGACTTCTAAAAAATTCTGTCCTTGGGCAACATCTTGTTTATGTGCTCTGAGAGGGAAAAAAAAACACATATTGGCAGGTTTTCATTGAGAGAATGATGGCATAATAGCAAAATGATAAATATAAGCTGCAGGTTGTTGCTGAGGTAGGCACTTCAGCGTCCTTGTTTCCAGTTGTGATTTGGTAGGATTTTTCCAATCTCCACTTGTTAAGACGGTGCTTTAACTATTAAACCTTTTCCTCGTGATGCTTATCACCTCTGATGCGCTATTGTTCAGGGCACCCACAGCAAGAAGGCAACAATTCATGTTGCTCCCTCTTCAGAGTATCAAATGTGCCAGCTACCACTATAATCGTGAATATATTTTGCTTAAAAAACAAAATGTGAGCAAAAATAGGGGGTGCTGTTAATGTGGCATGATTTTTTTCTCCCTAAAATTGCAGGCTGTCTTATGAACAATGCATTGCTTCAGAAAAATTGCCTGTGCTTCTCAGATGAGAAGTAATTATTATTTTAGCACCAATGCCAGGACGAGTATGTGTGTGAGAATTACTATTTAAGCAACTTTAAGGCTGCAAAAAACAAAAAAAAAAGAGATGAAGTGCAACTTTAGGAAAGACAGACATGTGCATTTGGGAGGGGGTCACAGTTCAGTGGTAGAGTGCATACCTTGCATGCTAAAGGCGCCATGCTCAATCCTTGGGGTCAGTGGTTAGAAAGGATCTCAGATAGTAAGAGGTCTGTCCAAAGCTGGAGTGACTCCCAAAGTGACATCCACATTCTTACTCCCTTTTGATTTTGCGTACAGTAGCATGTGTGCCTTCTCCTCCTGCCCATTGCCACCACCTTTTCTGCCCACCTCTGCTCCAACCCTGACTGGCAGATATTGCATCCTGCCCACCCTGGTCTCTACCCCATTCCTTCTCCTCCCCACTACATTCCTACCACCCCCGCCCACCACCTACTCCTTGCACTGACTTAGGGCACATTCCTAACCCATGTTCCAGCACCAACATAAGGGCAATGCAGCTCCTAGTTAAGGAAACAAACATTCCCTTGCTTTGAGGTGGCCTCCACGAGTGTCCCCCAACTGCAGGATGCAGCACACGTCCCATTGGCACAGCTATGCCAGTGCTGGAAAGTGGGTTAGGATTTGGGCCTTACTGGTGCTGGGCCTTCTCTGGAGGCCACTGATGTGTGACTTTAGCCACTCCATTACTTGTGGCCGCGGCCTGGCTGCATGGACTGGCGGGTCCCATTTTGCAATGCACATTTAGTGGCGCAGAGGCCCAGTAGGGTTGAGGAATGGAGGGGGCAATGAGAAAGGAGGCTGGGTGAAACCTTTACATGAGCTAGTGTAGGGTCCCTGCCCTGGAGGGGCCTGGAGCAGGCTTGTCCCACCCCCAGGGAGGCCTCAGACTGGCTGAAGGGAGAGGGGTTCCAGCACCCTTGTCCTCCTCCCTAGCAGGGCTGCCAGACCTGGCCTAGGAGAAGGAGCTGTTCAACTCACAGCCCCCTGCTTCACACTCTCATCCCTGGCCCCCCTGTTTTATGGAGCAAGCCTCCCTTTGGCCCCTCCCCTTCCTCCAGGTGGGGCACAAAAGGCCTTTCCTGTTCCTGGCTTGTTTTCTGTAGTGTTCCTTGTTTGCCCTGCCAGCCCCCTCTGGCTGGTTGGGGTGAGCCAACCTTCTTTGCCCCTTCAAGGGCAGGGAAGTCTCCCCCCCCCCCCCGGGCAGTGCCTGCTCCAGGGTAAGTCGGGGGTCAGGGCATCTGGGAGGGGCCCCGACAGCTAGAAAGATTAGGTTGTGTGCTACTGGCAAGAAGGGGGTGGTAGGAAAGGAACTTCCAAGCCTCAGAAAGAGCAGGCTTGGAAGCCAAAAGGTCAAGGACCATAAGGGATGTGATTTGCAAGTTTGTGCGTATGCTTAAAACCACATATTTTAAAACTGATTTAACCTAATGAACCAAACATTTTTATGGTTCTAATCTAAAAAAATAAATAAAAATCTGCCCAGCAGTTTGGTGCTCTGGGTACATTCCATTCTATATTAGAATCTTCTGTCCTGTGAGCATGCATTATTCTGGATGATGACGACATATTTTTGCTGAGTACCTTGTTGAATGCTTATTATGGAATATATATATATATTCCTCAGCATGGTCTGAACACCCACTGCCGAGGACAACAGAATTTTTTCATTAGTACATTCTTGAACAAATACTCCATAGAACTTCATCTTGCTTTTTTTAGTTTGTTGTTCAGTGCATCTCCTGGAAGAGAAATAACTTTATATAAACGTAAGACATAATCCAGCCAAGGTTAAGCCATTTCTGCCCAATGTTGCATATACGCAACAGAGACCAAAATGTGTATACCTGTGGGCCGGGCAAAAATTTAAACACATGGTTAATTTCCACTGAAACAGCGAGGTCTCCAGTGAGACCTGAAATGTTCAAGATTTGGCTGGATCTTGTCCCAAAGACTACAGTTCTCAGTCCACTCACTCAGAGCAGTGTTTTAGAATTGATGGGGCTGCTTCAGAAATAAAGGATATAAGGATTACACCCTTCAGCTGAAATAAACAAGCATAATTTAAATTCTAGGGCGGGTGGTGGTGGTGGTGAGACATTCTCTTAAACATTGGCTATTCCTGGATTCTCAAGCCGCCAAACGAATGCTCTGCTTTTCTGAAATAGTACGTGGAGTGATCCAGGATTGCTACTGTTGTAGCGAAACATGACCCTGTCTTATTTTCTGGGAACTACACAAATTTTAAAAAGAAACATAAGTTGCTGTGGCTCAGTAGATGGGTTTGGCAATAATTCAGAAGAAATGCTTGATGGTTGGCCAACCAAGTGAGTCGGGGCAGAAGTTCATATTTACTGTGGCTGACTTTTTGAAAAGCGTTTTCATCCAAATGTTGTCCCTCCCACTCTTCTTAAAGGAGACGTCTGAATTTTGGCTTCCCTCGTTCAGCTTTGAAGCAAGGGGTGACGTTTCTTGTGTAACGGGCAAGTGTTTGGATCCAGAGTTGTCCCCATGCCAGTGGCGTGCTGCACACTCCATGCTGTGACAAAATATCCCTTTTCCAGCTTCAGACATGATGAATGCTGTGACCTTCAATAGTTTTTATAACCTATCGAGGATGAATGAGGGAAGGTGGCAATAAGACTGTCAGCTTTGTTTGTTATTGCACTACTTGGGAACAAGACAAACATTTCCAAGCTGTTCTAGAAAGCGTTTACTAATTTTATATATTAGGAAATCTAATCTAATCTAGATTAGATTAATGTAGCATCTAGAATCTAATCTAATCCAGGGCAGAATATAATCTAGATTTTTTTGATAAAGAATGTCAATAGCATACCAAGGGTGGGTAGCAGACAGTCCGCCCCAGGCATCAAATCTACCTGGGGTATCATATGTATCACTGAGAAGCTGGTAGACCCAGCCTCCAACAGGTCTACCCTTCATTTTGGGCAGCCAGTAGTTCAGGATGATGATTCACATTTTATACCGCCCTTCCTCCAAGGATCTCAGGGTGGTGTATATGGTTCCTTCCCCCCTATTGTCTTCACAACAACCCTGTGAGGTAGGTGAGGCTATGAGGCCCAAGGTCACTGAGGAAGCTTCATGGCTGAGTGGGGATTTGGATCTGGATCTTCCAGATCTAAGTCCACCTCAAGAACCACTACACCACAGGGATTCTGACGAAGCATGCGCATGTGGAGCGGGTGCACAGTTGCAGGGGAGGCTGCAGCTATTTTCTGTGGACTATGGTAGGGTGGTTCTGCCTCACCTGCCTGTCTCACACCGCTCGTCCCTGCTACACCATATGATCAGGTCACTAAGCATCTAGAAAATATTTACTCTCATTGTTCCCGGTACATATACACTTGACTCAAACATGACAAAAACAGCACCCCCTTCCCACTTTCTTTCTCTGCCTCTCATACATCCCTGACTGCCCTAGTGACTTCTGCTGTGCCAAAGACTTGTTCTCTCCCTCTTCCTCCTCCTCCTCCTTACCAGGTCATTTTAAACAGGAATCGCACAGCTGCCATCTTGCCTCTGGTTGCCACTTATCTCCTGCTCTGCTGGAACCATCCACAAATGACCTGCATTGCATCACTTGCCCATGCTTCTCTGTCCCTGGTTCAACATGGAACATTTTCATCCTCACGTTTCCAAACTACACAGCATTTTCTTCTTTACCAAATTACTGAATGGCAGACCTAAAAATGTAACTTTAATATGCAACTTTGATATATAAAATACAGGTGCCCCCCCATACCTGTGGGGAATGCATTCCTGGCCCCATTTCAGATACAAGAAACCATGGAACCCTATCACTGGAGCCCCTCCTCCACACTCTCTATGACCGTGCTTCCTGCTTCCTGTTAATGTTCGCTGACAGCCCAATCCTATGCATGTCTACGCAGAAGTAAGCCCCATTAGAGTCAATGGGGCTTCCTCCCAGGAAAGTGTGGATAGGATTGGGCTGTCAGTCATCTCATCTAGCTGCCAGCTGCCTGCCTGTGTGTTGTGCTATAAGCTTTCTGCTTAAAGCATCTGGTTAAAGCAGGCACACAATTCTTTTGCGCAATGATAAGCAAGATAAATGAAGGTAATAGGTGTGGGGGACCCCGTGGGACCATGCATAACTAGATTCCTGGATACTGAATCCACGGATACTGGGGTTTGCCTGTATAACTGTCTTTTCATTATCCAACTGTCCAACTGTCAAAAAATAGTTGGAAAAGAAAGAACGTCACTTATCCAGCTACAAAAAGACCTCATTTATCCACCTGTTAGGACTTAGCCATTTTCATTCATTTTCTCCTGTTGTTTGAACAGATGTTACCCCTCACCAAGGGCATTCTCCACACCAGGTTTCACACTGCGAGAACAAATTGGATGAATTATATCAGGAATGGATGACTTTATCAGGAAAGGATAGCGTCATGATATTAGAATGCTTACAAATATTCTCCATGTTAACTATAGGACCTTTCCTGTAACTCTGTCATCACTGGAATCTTCTGGATCACAATGGAAAAACTAGCAGCTTTCCTCTGCTCCAATGAATCCAATGGTACTTAAATAAGGCAAATTTAAATTTTTGTACTGGATGGAATTGTTAGGCCTTCTGCTTTCTGTTAGGCTTGGAGGATGTCTCTGACTCCACATGTGGGGACACATGTTTCTTAAACAGCAGTGCTTATACCATGTGGAAGTGGCTTAGAGCTGCCTCCCTAGTTTCCCATAATAACTTTCCAGAAGGCAGAGCATCCTGCTGTCCGGACACGTTAAATCTTTGGATGAGGTAATATGAAACTACTTCTGCTGCTCTAATTTCCACTTATATATATTTTTCCTGGCTCCAGAACGGTGACCCAATTCTCTTTCCTCCTTAGATCTTGTCCTTCTTCCAGAGCATTCAGTTTGTTGCGAGCCCATGTTTTTTTTCTTCACTGCCCTTTTCCATCTTGCTTGCATTATGCCTTTAGAGGTGTGGGAGATTCATAGTGATTACTTTAGCTAATGGCTTGTTATGGGCAAAGGATTCAGCTGTGGGAAGGGACAATGAGACAAACAAGCCGGGGAAGAGAGTCTTTCTTTATCAACTAATCTCCGTTCCCTGTACTTGGGTTCCCATGTAGGCATTTTTGTACCTATGCTTAGGTGGCAACTAGGCTTAATAGCATCCCTGATTACATCATCAGAAGTGAGCTGGATGTCCTTTAGAAAGACTCCACTAGCTGTAAACAAAACTGGAGCTTCTCTATTGAATTCTCCCTATACGCAGTTTTCTACGCTAAGTGGGACAGGAGGTGGAAGCTGTATGGTCTATATGGCTTCCCACATGTGGCACTGATTGATTGATTACACAGGCCAGCACACATTTTGCTTCCTTAAACGTTACACCAATTCCTGGGTATATTTGGGGTGCTGATTCCAAAAATGGCATCCGTTTTGCCCTATCATGTCTAGTTTTGGAGATATAGTATAGCCTCTTCAGTGAATGGTTCAAGAAGCTTCCTCATGAGGAAACCTACACCATGGCTTCCTCATGAGGAAGCTGCTTGAACCATTCACTAATGAGGCTATACTATATCTCCAAAACTAGACGTGATAGGGCAAAACGGATGCCATTTTTGGAATCGGCACCCCCAAATTCATATCAAAGCACCATAAAGTTTGGGAAAAATTTTTTCTGACCCTCAGTTTTGTAGGCCTGTGTTATGGCTGCAATCCTAACCTCACTTTCCTGGGAGTAAGTCCCATTGAACACAATAGGACTTCTGAGTAGACCTGCTTAGGATTGTGCCCTATGACACTATATATCAGGCAGCCCAGTCCTAACCTGCTCTGGATCTTAAGTGGGGTGGGATCAACCTTGGCAATTTAGGATGGATCCTACAATCCACCTCCCAGCCAATCTGCCATTACAACGGGCTGTTCAGATTTTGCGCCAACGATTTCCCCTTACTCCGAGATGCACAACACCAGAACCAAGGGACATCTGCTAAATTTGGCTTTTGGGAGAGTTAGGACAGACAAAAGAAATATTTCTTTACTAGTTAATCTGTGGAACGCCTTGCCACAGGATGCAGTGATGGCATCTGGCCTGGATGCCTTTAAAAGGGGATTGGACACATTTCTGGAGGAAAAGTCCATCACGAGTTACAAGCCATGATGAGTATGAGCAACCTCCTGATTTTAGAAGTGGGTTACCTCAGAATGCCAGATGCAAGGGAGGGCACCAGGATGCAGGTCTCTTGTTGTCTTGTGTGCTCCCTGAGGCATTTGGTGGGCCACTATGAGATACAGGACTAGATGTGCCTATGGGCTGATCCGATGGGGCTGTTCTTATGTAAGGATTTCTGCTTCTTTTTCACTTTTCAGTGCCATGAGGGTTGCTTGGAAACCAGTATATAGTTACTGAAGGATCTAGGGAGCTCAGCCATTAAAAGTTTGGGTTCATTTCAATATTTTTGAAGTTTGTGGCTAAGGTGCCACATTGAAAAACAGTTTGGTAATAAGTTCGGATACTCAGAACCAGTTTACATAAATTTTGTACGGAAATTTCACACAGACACTGGCTGCAATCCTATCAATACTTTCCTGGGAGTAAGCCCCATTGATTATAAAGGGACTGACTTCTGAGTAGACATGCATAGGATTGGGCTTCCAGTTGCTTGCAATGTACTTCTGAAAAATGAATACAGTGATAACAATTCAACCTGAAAAAAAAAAAATGTAAACCGTTGACTTTTGAATTTTTGGAATCACTTCCGGTAGGGTTATCAGTTTTATTCCTTGGAGGAATTCAGAAGCATTCTCCATCTTCAGGGACAAGCTGTAGTTGTTGGATTTCATACCTGTCATGTTTGTTGCAGTCGCAAGAGCCCAATCTGGGAAAAGGTGGTGACCCTAACTTGGTGGCGACTGGGAACGGAGAGAAGAACACAGCAACAGTGACATGCCTGTGGCGTATGTCCAATGTTCATTGTGCCACCCCCTAAGCTTAGCGCTCCTGAATTAGATAGTCTTGATGCTGGATAGAAATTAACCAGAGAGAAGCAAACTCTCTGTTCTCTCAGGAGGGCTAAAAATCCCAGATATTGTGGAATTCCGCCCCTTACTCTGTGGAAAGAGTGCATACGATGAGGTCTTCTATGAGGTTGGGAGGGGTAATGTATGTTTACACTTAATGCAAAGATTGCAAAGTTGAACCTCCTTGTTTTTCAGAAGCAAGACATTCCAGAACTAGTAGGTGCATGTCACCCTCTCTGAAGCGGAACATGCTTAGACCAGTTAAAGCCAAGCACAGGGTAATCGGAGCAGGGAATTTCCCTCAGTCTTTAATACTTGCAGATCATTCCGCTCAAGTACATTCCTGAGGAAACCTATTGGCGTATACTTTCTAAATGCACGCATGGCAAGAGGCTGTGAATAGTTGTCTCTCTGCTTTGCCACCAGTGCTGGTCATGGCATTTCCCACATGTGTCATGACATGGAAGGGAGGGCAGCAGTTTTCTCCATTCATAGAGTTACAACCCAATCCTATCCCCTGCCAGCCCGTAGCATGTAGGGCCGCTGATCGGGTGTGCACTGCATGCTATGGTGAGGGGGGGGTACGATTAGACAGTCCAAGTGAGGTAAATAATTTTTTTTAACTTACTTCCCTGTAGGCCACCTGGTCTCCAATGGCTGTTTAGCTAGCATAAGTCTTTTGAGTCAGGGGCATGCTGGACCGAGGAAAGGGGGCTAGGATCTTGGCATGCATTGCTGTACCTGAGGTGCTCCCCCTCCCGCCTCTGGCTTGGTCCACTCCCCACCCCAAACGGCCCACGATACTCTCCATTCTGTCCCCTACTGATTATAGCAGCGCAAGATGGAGGAGTTTCCGCAGGCTGCTGTCAACTGGGCCAGCATCCAGCTGTTTGCCCTGGTGGCCACAGCCTGCAGGATGATGGAGTAACTTTTGCGCCATTGTTCCAGGACTTGCACTGATGGATTGCGAGATCTGTCAGCCTATGTCCTGGATAGGATTGGACTGCCTTTGTTCAAAGGGAAAGATGGATGGCAAAATGGATGCGGCCTAGTGGTTAGCAACTGACACCCTACTCTGCTGAAACACTGTTTTAACTAGGTAAACTGGAATTGGACTGGGGAAGGGTAGTTTTGCTGCCACCATCCAAAACTGGAAAGCCCAGATAGGAGAGACCACTTTGAGAAAGTCTCCCACTCATGTTGAGAGCAATTCCCCAAATTGGGGGTGGGGGGGTGGGAGGGCTGCGGCTTAAAATCAACCAGTAGGTGGGGCAACTCACTTCTTCCTGAATGAACTGAAACCAGGCAGGTAAACCATTAAAAATAATAGAAGGTTATTAAAAGGCTGGAACATTGAAACTATGGATGGAAAAATGATAACAACAAGGCCCCAATCAATTAGCAAAAGGAGTTACAAGAGAATGCAGCAGCAGCAAAGGTTGGCAAGGATGCTAAAATGCAAGCAGCAAATAAAAATCCAGATGTGACTTCCAGGTATGATCCCTAAACTACTTATAGCCCAATCCTAAAAGGCCCTAACTCTGGTGGAATGAGCAGTCCATCAGCGTAGACTGCCTTATGGCAGTTGCAAAAGACTTTTCAGCAGCATGCAAAGCCACACGCTGAAGGCCACAGTGGCCTTGTGTATGGTGGTGGCCCACCAACCCAGGTAAGTTGGAGGGCAGGATGGGGTGAGGAGAGTGGGGACAGAGGGAGGGTGGAATGGGGCAGCGATGGGATGAGGAGGGTGGATCAGCTCCGAGAAGGGGATGAGTTTGGCAGCAGTAGTGGCTGTCAATTCCAAACCCCCTTTCCGCATCTAATGCTACACCCTGGATCCCTGTGAACCTGCACCAGCGATTTCATTGGTGCGGTTCTGGGTAGACTCTCTGTGCCGTAGAAGATTATTCCTGGATAAGGGAACAAAGGGAACAAATGCTCCTAATGGAACATTCCCAGCAGGGTGCAATGCAAGCCATGTTGGTGCACCTGCATCAGTGGGGAGGGGGGCATAAGATTGGGCTGTTATTCATGCTGTTTCAGGCCCTTGTTCCTGGCCCCCACACTTGCAGCAGGGTGAACAAGCAAGTCCCCCATGAAGCACTGGGTGCTTCCAATGTCAGATCTGGGCAAATGCATAAAGCAGGGTGCGTAACGCTACTTTATATGACCTGTGACAATTCACCAGGTATCACCCGGAGGATTGGATCGGGGGAGGGGGGCAACCCTGAACTTTTTGTTCCTGGAAAATCAGTGGGTTTCAAAGTTGTATGAACAGACGAAAAGCCGTGTTCTTTGTTTACCGATCAGTCGGGGATAAAGAAGCTTAACAATAAATGGCAGAGATCAGTGGCATAGCTAGAGGGGGTGCAAAGCACTAAGTTTTGCAGGAAGTCTGACCACAGCGTGCAAGCATTCTCTCCCTGTCCCCCGTCAAAGCTGTTCCGAGCGGTGGGAGTAACACTGAGGCATTGCCGCTGTTTTGCTCACATCACCCAGAATGGCTCTGAAGGGGAGGGGAGGGGCCACTTTCATGCTGCTGTCAGGATCCCTGCAAAACTTAGTGCTTTGAACCTGCTCTATCTGTGCCACTGACAGAGATAATGACCTCTTCTGACTGGGCAAAGAGGCACCTTTCAAGGTGGTGCTCCTCTTACATTGAGCAGGAAAAGAGCAACTATCCCTTGTTGCCCCTGCATAGCATCTTCTCCAGTGGTTCTCTGCTGGTGTTTTCTCTGCATTTTGCATTTTTAGATGGTCAGCCCTTTTGGTGACATGGGATCATTTATTTATTTTGCTGTGTAAATTGCTTGGAGAACTTTGTTGTGGAAAAGCAGCATGCAAATATTCTTAATAATTCATACTGCGCTGGGATGACTAGGCAGCCTTTTCGAGGAGGCTGAAGCATCGCCGGCATCTGCTTGATGCTAGAAACCGTTGAAAAATTAGGCAAAAAAATAGAGAAACCTCAGGAATGTTCACTACCCAATCCTATCCAGTGCTGGCGCAGCAGGCCATGCTGTATCCAGCACTGTGATTGAACAGGCTGGAGGACTCCTTGGGAACATTTTTCCCCTTACCCTCGGTTGAGCCCCAGCCTGCCCAATGGAGCTACTTGGATATGTTCCAGCAAAATCCTACACAGAAGCTGCAAAATCCCAAAGCTTGTCCTATGAATGAACAGTTGCAAGGCTATGGGTTCCCTGCCAGGAGAAACTCTGCTCCATCTGGTATTTGCCCTGGAACTGCAGAAGTGAGGGGCAGGACACTCTGGCTGTTGGCCAGATGATGAAGGTTACTGGGTATTTGCATCACTCCTTAGGGAAGATTAGCCTGCCACTAACTGGAGATAAGTGCTTATAATCTTACAGGAATCCCCAGTCTATTCTGGTATTGTCAAACTGACCGCTCTCTTCTTCCTTTTCTCTTTTCTTACATTGGCACTGCTGAAGAGATGAGATTTTAATGCACAATATGAAGAAGGGACGGTTGGGTTGCCTTTTCTGAAACAACCACCACCATTTCTGCACTTAGCGGAAACCAAGAACGAAGTGGGAGACATAGATTCTATGCTTCCCCAGTGCCCAGGGCTGCAATGGCACCAAAATGGCAACTGCTGCATCCAATGGGGCAAGGAAGCAGTGCCAGGTCTCTTTGGGATGAGGGAAAAAATATTCCCTTATCTTATGTAGTGACCCAACGGGTCTCCTCAGATCTGTGCCCGCTGTTGCGTGGGAGCAGAATCAAAGAGACACATGTCAGGTTTCCTGGCCTGGGAGGGGGTTAGGATATGGTAGCAGAGCCTGCTGCCCTCTCTGCCCCCCCAGCCCTGCTCTTCCCCCTGCCCTCCCCCTGCCCAGTTCCATCTCTTCCCTACCCTTCCCCCTGCCCCGAAAAGGCCTGTTGCTGGTAGAACTTACAGCTGGGAGTCGTCACTGTTCGTTCTTCAGTACTGCGGCCCAGCATCAACTGATGCTGGACTCAGTGCTGGTGGTATGCAAGTACCTCTGGCACGAAAATGCCTCGCAGCACTTTTTGCGACAGGCCAACAGTGCTGGCGGAGCAGCCCATAGGATTGGGCCGTGTATGTGTGTGTGTGTGTGTGTGTGTGTGTGCGTGCGTGCGTGCGTGTGCGCACATTTTAATCCTTCTCCTTGCATAGAAGTGCATCCAGGACAGATCCAGACTCCTGAGCAATGGAAAGATCTGCACTTGATTTTGTAATTCCCCACTTCAGCCTGTTCATGCGTTGTATAACAGAGAAATGACAAATTAATTGCATGTTTCCCCCTCCCTTTTGTGGGTCTCTTTATTAATACATGTGATGCCAACTCAGCTGCTTAGAATAGATGGTCTGAAGCTGCTTTAATAATTACCCTCCTTCTGGGAAGGCAGCCTTCTCTGGGTGATTGGAACTCTCATTTCATCGTGTCTCTTTTGACACGGACCCATTCCATTCCCAGACCCCTTAAGAGAAAGCAGTAAGAACCCCTGGTCCCTACTTTCCCACCAAGTATAAAATGACTTTTTAGCACATCTTCTCTGCTGTGGAAAGGTAGTACACATTGTTTATAGAGCACCAGCCCAGTACTGCATTCAGCGGAAACCATGGTAACAGTAACTGCCATAAAATGGCAAATAATTATTTGGGTCATGCTCACTCATAAGGGCACATAGTGGATGTCAGCCGTTGTTCTATTACAGTTCATTGATCTATCATATCAATAGTATTGCAATAGGATGGAAAAAGAGGACACAGATTTTACTTCCTTAAAAACGGATGGAAACTCAGGTCAAGTGACTCAAGTCCGAGTCTCAAAAACACGTTTTTTGCTGACCCGTGTACACTCGTCAGGCGTGTCAATGCCTCCAGCGCTGACTCGAATCTGAGGCCACTGACTTGGAAATGAACCCCCACACATGCAGACTTGTCTGTCTGTGTCTGGGTGTGGTGGTTGGCAACCTTGGTATAAGACTTGGCAAGACTATGGTATAAGCCTACAGCACCTGGTATTCCCAGGTGGTCTCCCATCCAAGTACCAACCAGGTCTGACCCTGCTTAGCTTCCGAGATCTGACGAGATCAGGCATGTGCAAGGTAACAGTTGCTGCGGTGTGCTTGCTTACTTTTTTTTGGAGTGTGAAAGACCATGTGGGGTGCCCATTCAGATCAGGCAAGCAGCAGGGAAGTTCCAGCCAGGAGGCAGGGAAGGGTTAATGTTTTTGTTTTGCATCGAACAGGAGTTGGGGTGAAGAGGCAATCCTAGGCATGCTCAGAGGATCATGATGTAGTGGTGAAACCCTGATGCTGACATGACATTAAACTTGCCAATCAGATGGTGTAAGTTGAAAGCATTTCCCCTTGAATCAGTGGAGACCTCTGAAGAGTTGTCACCTCCATCTTTTCCCTCCCAGCTCCCACAATCGTAACGTAAGTAAGGAGAACACATTGCAGATCAAAGTGCACAAAATAGAACTTCATTTCTCTGCCCTGATGTCTAGAGAATTGTGAGGAAATGTACCTGGGGTAATGTATCCCCTGCCCCCCTTAGCTATGCCACTGGCTCCCTCCCTATCAGTGTTTTGACAAGGCCTGAAGACCCTGTTGTGCTGTTCTGCTTCTTCTGTTGCAAAGCCCCCCAAGTCTGGTTTTTATTCTTGGCTTGTGATTGTTTGATTACAGGTGTGCGACACTTAACAATGGGGATAAGTTCTCCAATCCTCGTTGTTATGTGGTCAGGTCATTAAATGAACATTTCACCAATCTAGTGCCTTCGTTGTGTCAACAGACACTCCCTGCCAGACTTGCTGATTGCACAGGCTACTGGAGACAAATGGCCTCTTCTTTGCATTAAGAGCCTCTTTGTTCTGTAAACAGACACTCTGCTGCAGGCTATGGGAGACGTGATTGCCTCATTAAGAACCTCTTTGTTGTGCTTTGTCCACCATCGTATATGCGGTCTGTTGTTATGCAATCCGTTGTTAAGTGGCACATGACTCTACTTCTTTTTTGTTTATTGTTGCTGTTATATTTTAATATTGTATTTTGTGTATTGTTAGCCACCTTGAGCAGCTCTTCCATAGAGGGGAAAAGCAGGCCTTACTTTTTTTAATAAATAAGCAAAAAGAAGAACACTTTGCACACGTCACAAGAAAGCCAGGGCTCACAACCAATAGAGGCAGGAGAGACAACTGCTGCTTGTCTTCTCAGAATTGCTTATGGGTCCTCAGGTGGCGAAGGTTTCTGAAGCATTCACTCCCAATCCCTCATGAGTAGCTAATTGCAGGAACGATCTGTTGAGACAGGTGACGATGACTCGTTCCTGCCAATGCATACCTGTCATCTCCTCACAGCCAGAGGTTGTTCTTCCCCCTCCACAGTGCTACATGGACCTGAAGCAAGGCCTCCTCTGTGGGGTTATGCCTTTTAATTCTAGCAGAGTTTCTGTGCCTTTTTTCAGAATCCACTGCAGACAATGGGTTTGTTCAGAAGACACTTTTGCCACCCCGCAGCCCCATGCGCTTAGAGGAGTGCGTGCTCATGTGGGATAATTGCTCTAATTCTGTGGGGTTTGGGCAGTTTGTCCAAACCGCTCTTTCCTGTGATGACAGAGATTAAACAGGAAGGGGAGAGGGGAGCCAGGATGTGTACACATCACGAATGTGCACACCCATAATCATGAGGGGTGAAAATGTCATCTGAACCAGACCCTTAACATAATGGGTGCTGCAACACCAAGTATGGAGATGCAGTGACAGAAGGATCTGTACCTTTCGTTCCTCTGTTATGCAGCTTTCTAAGGCATATGCTCCCTGCAAGAACAAAATCTGGCTACCCCATCCGCCATGTTGTTTTCAGAACTCATTCTACCGTGCATGCTGCTCATTCAGCATTAGGCCATTCCAACTATATCTGTGTTGTAATGAGAGTCAGGGTAATGAGAGTTCATTCCCACTCTTGTTATTCGTCTCAGCTGTCTACGGGTGCAATCCTAACCCCTTATGTCAGTGCTTTCCAGTGCCCCTATGTCAGTGCTGACATACGGGCAATGAAGTTCTGAGGTAAGGGAACAAACATTCCCTTACTTTGAGGAGGCATTTGTGACTGACCCCCAACTGCAGGATGCAGCACATGTCCCATTGGCACCGCTATGCCAGTGCTGGAAAGTGCTGACATAAGGGGTTAGGATTGCGCCCTGTAGCTCTCAAATGCTTCAGCACTGGGACCCAATTTTTCAAAGGACCATCTATTGCGACCCATATATCTGTCATCTCACCATTTTAGCCCTGCCCCACCTGCAGCTCACAAGGGCCCCACCTGCATTGTACTTCCACCACAGTGTTCCTTCCCACCACCCAGGTGAGAGCCTTGTCAGTTGTGGCCTGTCCGGCAGGACCTGCCTTGCTGGAAGGGGACAGAGGCTGCCTCCTCTGGCCACTACTGGTAGTGTCTGGGCCCACCAACAACTAGAGTTCCCAGCCACATCAAGTGCTGCGCGGGCCAGGTAGTGCCTCAACAGACTTTGTGCATGGTTCACCGAAGGCCAGCTGTGACCCACCAAAATTTGGCATGTGACCCACTGATGGGTCATGACCCACAGTTTGAGAACCACTGGTCTACAGGATGGGACACACTGTGGGAGGGGAGCCTAGGGCCTTCCCCACACCTCATCATGGCTGAGCCAATGGGAGAGATCCCACAGCCTAGCTACCTGCCACTGGAGCATCAGTAGGGGTAATGGGCTGGCTCCAGCAATAAAATATTCTCCTGATCTCACAAGGAATCATCTTGTTGAAATTATTATACGTAAACTGCCCCAGTCCATACATACCTCTATCAGCTTGGCCTTACCAATTGTACCCACATTGACAAACATTCTCCACTATACCTTCTCCTCAATCTAATCATGATTTTTTAAATGCTTCAGTGCTGTGGCTTTTGAGTCACGTTTGTCAAAGCTACAGCTAACAAGGGTTGCTCATTAACTGTGAATCACAGGGGAACCCTAAGCATTACTTTGGTGAGGAGCACATGAATGTGTATGGCTTCTTTTTAGGTCTTGTGATGCAGTCTGCACGCCAGAGGATCCAGGCTATTTGGGTCCGTTTAAATGAGTAACTCTTTGAAAATGTGCCAGGATTTTCTGTTCTAAAAAAAAAAAAAACCTCGTTGATGAGACCTTTGAAAATTATGCCGCCCTGTGATATTACATTGTAATCTCTGTTTTGATTGATCGATGAGGCTTTAATGTGCAAGGAGGAGTGAAATGGATGAGCCAATCTCAGAGAGAGAGCTCGGATAAGGTCAGAACGGGGGAGTCCTTTACTTTGTTTCCTGAAAGATATTGGGTATTAAGTGTCAGATGCAATCTTTGTCATGAAAATGAGGGAAGGAGGCGCTGCCATAACCCTATTCTTTCAATGCTGGTTGTGTCATTTGCTGTTGTCAGAACTCAAATGGAGCAGACTGGGGCAGGGAGAGAAATGTACCAGGCTTGATTCAAATATTTAAATCTAGTCATTAATTCAAGGCAGGGGCTAAAATAGCGGAAACACAATACTTTTCTGCCTTGGTTTCCAAGTCCTGATTATTGCAATGTGCGGGGAAAATAGATGCCTGGAATCTGATACCGGGAGGTTGCTTTAAAATGGCTTTATACAGCCTGTCTCTCCTACTGTGGCTCAGCTTGATCTGCCTTTCAGTCTGGGATGGGAGGCTTTATATAGGACTGAAGCACAGGAGAACTAGTACTTGGAGGTAAAATGGGGTGTTGTGGGGTGTGAAATCTCCCCTGACGCAATGTCTCTGAAAACTAAGGGATGAGGAGCAACAGTGGGAGAGGGTGTAAGCAGGAAGAGAGAACAAACCCAGCAGTTAGTGACAACTCTCACTTCTCTGCTTCACTCTTCTTATTGATTAAACTGGGAATACTGGCAAATGATAGGTCTCCACCCAAGCTAAGAAGCTCAGATAGAAAGATCCAACCTTGGGAAAGTCTATCCCCCAGAGTAACAGAAAGCCCTGAAATCTGGACAGCTCCCTTTAAAACTGAATGGCAGGATCCCTACCCTAATTATTGACTTTGTTCCAGAGTCCTGGTCCCTACATCCACATGTGTAGAGTGGTGAGTGGGTGGGCCTTTTGTGAAGCAGCAGTTGCTTCCAAAGATGGACCTGGGCAACCGTCATGGGGCAGGAGGCCTTGATATTATATATAGCCTGTGGGGTTGGGTATTTTGGGAGCACCTGATTGGCTTCTTCTAAGGCTCTTCACCAGCCATTGCAGAAGAGAGACCCAGAAGAGTCACCCAACTGCCTTGGTGTTGTGAGGACAATTCTTTATCTTGTGGGCCTGAGCCAAGCTGTCCCTGGGTTGTCCTCTCAAGCACAATGGGCAGATGCTGTCCATCTTTGTAGCTCTCCCAAAACCCCAAGAAAAGTGGGGATCAATTTCCCAGAACCACAAGTGAGGCTGCAAATCTGGAGTTGTGCTTTGACTCAGTCCTCGCTTGGCAGCATGTTCATTAGAACAGGCGTGGAAAGAGTAAGCTTTTGTTTTCTGCTTAATAGGTAAGAAAAATAAATGGCACTTCAGGGAAATGGGGCTGTGGAGGGAGGGGGGACATTTGGAAACCTTTACACAAGAAAAGACTGTGTCTGAATTCATACACAACTTTCCCGCTGTGCTCAACAACACCTCTTGCTCCCCAGTGCCCTTCTGTAGTTGTCGGCTGTTGGTTGTCTGCTTCTTAATCCTAAGCATTTTTCAAGGGTGAAGACGGCCCGAAACCTCTCCTGTATTTCTCACTCTCCTGACTGAGAAATGTTTGGAAGTTAAGTCAGGTAGGTGTGAATAACACAACCCAAGCAGCATAGCTGTCTAGGAGTTCCAACACTTTAAAAATAACCATAGCAGGGGGCAGCAATTTAGGTGTTGAAAATGCCCTATCTCTACCTCAAGGAGCAAAACCGTCTTGGCACTACAAGAATTTATGTGTGAATCTCGGGACACAGGAAAAATGAAACACCGTCCTTCTCAAGCTGCTATTTTTTCCCATGCCCTATCGCGCAAAAAAAAAAAAAAAAGCCAGTCAGAGGCAAATTAAATTTGCTAGATTATGTCAACACTTTAGTCCAGCCATTTTCAACCACTGTGCCATGGCACACTGGTGTGCCGCAAATGGTTCTGTAGGTGTGCCGTGGGAGTTTGGGGGAGGGTCACTTATTAGTAGAGCCATTGGGGGATATAAGCCCCCACACCAGCAACATGGTGTCAATTGTCCAAAAATGGATGGTGTGCCTTGACAATTTTAGCACCTTGTCAGTGTGCCAAGAACTGAAAAAGATTGAAAAAACCCTGCTCTAGTCTATAATGTCACTCACCTACACTCAATTCATCTTGCAGATACACCCACAATCTAGAAGGTTAGAATGGATTCAGATGTGCCGGAGGGGAGAGTGAAAGAGGAAATCCAAGTGCCTCGTGTTTTCCGGTCTCTACACTTCTTGTCCACATCCCCCCACTCTGAGGAAGGGGTGGAAATGCAAAAATTCTATTTGGACCTGACAGAGAATCAAGGAAACATAAAGTGTGGGGGACTTGTAACTCTTGTTCTCTCGTATTTCTGACACATTTACCAAACTGCTCTCTGTTGTTTTTTTTTAGTGCTCCTAAAGAAGGTGACTTCTATTAATGTCCTGGTGGACCTGTTCACATATCCAGGTTGCTCTGAATGGTCATGTGGAGATGGGTGCTGGTTCCTGGAGATCCCAGGACAAACCTGAAGGGTTGGCAACCCTACTCTGCGTGGAAGTTAGAGATCAACGGATCCTCAACGCAAGAGGCAAGGAGACAGTGGAGCAAGGAGCTGTGCAGAATGTTGAGGACTGAAGGTGTGTGCAGATCCTGCAAATGCCTTTCCTTTTTCTTTTCATGAACCTCAAAACAGTGTACATGGCATTCTCAAGTAGTCAGTCATCTTGGTAACTACTTGGTCTTGAGGCGTAGTTTGTGGGCACATGGTATATCCCCCTTTGCTAGAGCTTTGTGGACCTAAGTCTACTTAGGCTTGCAAAGTTTTAGCAAAGGGGTTTATATCATGTGCCCACAAGCTATGCCTCAAAACCAAACACTTCTTTGTGACTTGCACCTCCCCCTACCATCCCTAGGGATGCATCCATGTGGTAAAGCTGATTTGTGACTGCTTATCCATGAAAATAGCCACGGTTTCTCTGCCATGGGCACCTTCCATACCTGCAGAGATGGCAGAAAAGTCACTACTATAATCACGTCAGGTTCTTTACATTAATGGGGCAATCGAGCCTGAATCACACAGAAAACATTCTAAAGCAGGAGTGTCAAACATAAGGCCCACGGATCTGATCAGGTCTGCGGAAGCTCCTTATCTGGCCTGCATGAAAAATGGGCTTGTGATAATTGAGCTGAGAATGAGATGCGGATGGTGTGATCATTATCATTAAGTCAGACAGGTCATTGCCCATTTTAAGATGATAGTGTCCCGCTCAGGTTGTTAATTGCTCCAAAACGTAGGGAAAAAATTAGGGGGGGACACTGCCCAACAGAAGTAGCACCGCTGAAAGGGCATCCCATGTGATAATTAGTCTCTCCCATATCTGGAAAATGAAAAAAAAAATGCACATTTTCTTGTCTGTCATTTGCAGCTAATGAGTTCCTAGGTGAGAACGAAGTGCTTATCTGCTCATCACCTGCTTAATGATGCCACTTCCTGCTTAATGACACCGCTCCTAGCCCTAGCCCTCAGCAGGCACCATGGATGCTGCCTTTGGTCCGCTGTATGAAATGAGTTTGACACCCGTGTTCAGACTTCTGCACTGGCCTTAGATACAGAGGTTCTTCAACTGGCTTGTAGCACACGTTTCACATTTTTTCACAACAGCCGTGATGGCTAGATATTTGCAACGGACCTAGAATGGCACAGCCAACTGTTTCCATGTTGCATCCTGGATATTTTGATTTACATCCTGCGATCATCCTGGCATGTGTTGTCAGTGCCAGGGTTGCCTTCAACTGGAGATCATTATCACGCATCTCTTGCCCAAGAATTCTGCGCAAATCTCTCAGCACTGTTGGCACTTTTTTACACTATCTCTTCCTCGTATTCTATAGGAATAAAGAATATATTTATTTCCACCAAGCACCTACAGCAAGCCTGGGCAGAGTTCAAGCTTGCAGGATCAACTTGTTTTTGGTTTATTTTTGTTTTACTAGAACTGAGGTCTACCAACCAGAGCAATGTGCAAAATGGGGTGGGGGGGGCGTACATTGTAATTGAGGACCAGGATGCCGCTGAGGACATGCTCAGTTCCAGAGCTGAGCATTCAGTCCTTCCATACACACAAAAACCACTCCTGATTTCCCCTCAAGTTTTGTTTTCGGCAACCTATGTTTATTTGGAGGGAAATGAGTCTTGTTATTGATGCTCTGGTTAGAAGTGAGAATCAAAAACCCTTGCAAAGTCATTGCAAATCAACAAAAGATCTACAAGTAGATCCTGATCCAATTAGCCACCAAAAGTCTGGTCCCAACCCATAGTTTGGGAACCACTGATCTAGTTCGAATCAAGAACAAGGCCTTCTAAACAAGCATGAGTTCTAATATGCAAAGTAAGCTTGCCAATTAAGTACTGCTGCTGCTGGGGGATGGAGAAGAGGATATGTTAGAGTTTATTTTCCTTTTTTTTGAAATGAGAAATTTACAAGTACAGTCGTGCGCCACTTCGCGACAGGGATCGGGACCGTGATCGTTGTCGTCAAGCGGTGCTTGATGCAATTCGGACCCTCCGCAGGGAAGGGGATGCTAAGAACATAAGAACAGCCTCGCTGGATCAGGCCATAGGCCCATCTAGTCCAGCTTCCTGTATCTCACAGTGGCCCACCAAATGCCCCAGGGAGCACACCAGATAACAAGAGACCTGCAACCTGGTGCCCTCCCTTGCATCTGACATAAGAACATAAGAACAGCCCCACTGGATCAGGCCATAGGCCCATCTAGTCCAGCTTCCTGTATCTTACAGCGGCCCACCAAATGCCCCAGGGAGCACACCAGATAACAAGAGACCTGCATCCTGGTTTACTCCCCTGCATCTGGCATTCTGACATAACCCATTTCTAAAATCAGGAGGCTAGATAGCTAGATGCTCTGCTCCCATCCCCTCCGGAGGGCCATCTGAGCTTCCCAGAGGCAGTGCATGTCTGCCCGTTGCCTCTGTGAAGCTCAGACTGAGGGAAATTGCGTCTCTCTCTCATGACTTCACGGTTTTGCGGATGTACACTGCCTCTGGGAGACTCAGACAACCCTCTGGAGGGGAACAGAGCTTCTCTCACTTTTGAAGGGTTGGGGTGTGCACCCCAGATGACCACATGACCACACATGGTTGTTGGTTATGCGATCCCGGCGTAAGCTGGAGCATCACAAAGTGGCACATTCCTGCATTTAAAAGCACGTGGGGATTTTCCCGATCCCTTCCAACACTCTGATATTTCTCTGCAATTCCATGAAATTATTTTCTATCTATTCTGTCATTTTAGCGGAGATGGCAATATCCCCTCTCTTCCCCTCGAGTAGTGATGATGACATGCGATAGGCTAATCAACACTCTGATCTAGTGTGCCATTTAAACGTATGCAGTGAGCTCAGGCAATCCTTTGTCAGCAGGAGGATAAATGTGACTGTGGCTGTACAGAAAACACTTTCAGGATCCTGTGAATATTGCTCAGAGATTCATATTATTAACCATCTTCAATTCATTGAGTACGTTTCAGGGCTTGGGAGGAAGCAAAAGTGCACCAGCAAAGATTACTTGGAAAATACGCCTCTGATAATAAAAGCTTCTCTATTCTTAGTTACCCTTGCACTAAAAGGCTGCAATCTATGATCACAGCTACACTGGTGCCGCGTCCTGTTTTGCAAGAAGAATCTGCAAATTCAATTGGCTTCAGAGCTGATTAGCTAGACGGATCAGGTTTGATTGGGTTTGATTGGGATGAGGCAAGATACAATATATCCCTGCCCTTGTTTCCACCTAATCCATGTCAACATTTGTGCAATTGTCAATTGTACAGATAACATCAGAGGCAGTAGCAGTGCCACCAATCTTCCTGCCCATCCTGTTAGGGCACAGCAATATCTGCAAAGAAAACTTCCCTCTTCCATTCAACACCTTCTCCTCCAGGAAGTTTTAGGCGATACCTCTTATTAACTTGCTCAATGGCTAGATCTCACAAATGAACACCTGTAACTATAGCAGCCACAGGGACATATTGAAGACCCTACCTGATAACTGGGGGTGGACCAATGAGACTGATTGTTCGAAGAGCCCATGAGATGTTATTATGAGACAGTATGGAACCAATAAGGTGTTAGTAATGTGATAACCTTGGGTGTGTGTGTGTGCGTGTGTGTGTGTGTGTGTGTGTGTGTGTGAGACACCACTAGTGACCAAAATTGCTAAAATTGCAATTTGTAGGAATAATATCATCACGTTACATACCGTTCGATGCGTAATTTACAGCAGAATGCAATGAAACAAACCGCTTTGAAATATCTCTATTCTATCAAAAGGTATGGCCAAAAAACCAGTGGGAACAGGGCGATGGTACATCACCAAGTCCACCTCCCGAGTTTTTGCCCCGCCCACTGCATGGGAGGAGGTCCACCAAGGGGGTGATGCGCTGGCCCTCTGCACTGGGTAACACAAACCCAGGTGAGGCCACTGAGCAGGGTGAGTGGGGGGGGGGGCTGATAGATCTTGCCTGTGGAGCACATGCGGGAGTGCTATGACCCCATAAAGTGCACAACCTACCATTCTACAGGTTTATTCTGAAGTGTTGATAACATACTGTGGTAGCCCAGTTCTACCAAAAATCACCATGTGTTTTTGTGATGCACCATGTGATGCAGCAGCAACTGTTACCTTGCACGTGCCCGATCTTGTCTGATCTCGGAAGCTAAGCAGGGTCAGGCCTGGTTAGTACTTGGATGGGAGACCGCCTGGGAATACCGGGTGCTGTAGGCTTATACCATAGTCTTTCGAGACTGAAGGTTGCCAACCAACAACGATGCAGCTGCACTGGTGCAGGCTATTGCTATTGCAGGGGGTCTTTGGCTGCTGGAGGTCTCCTCAGGGTAAGGCTAAGGGAACATTTATCCCCTTGCCCCGGATAAGGCCCAGCAGCTCCAACAGGTCAACTGGAATCTCTGCCAGTGATATCAGTGGCACAAATCTGCATTGATCAATACAGGCAGATCAGGCCCAGGAGGGGGTTTAGATATGGTATGCACTGGATATGATGCAGTGCATTTCAGCGCTGTTGATCCTGCTTCTCTGCCAGGCCTGCATTTGCTGCCCTTCCCCACCCCATTACAAGGGTGCCCCGCCCTGCCTTTCCTCTGCCCCTCTGCTGCCTGGCTTGGGCCTTACCTGCTCTGACACGCAGCGTTCCTTACACTGTTACTGGCGGGCTGGTGGAGAGCTTCCTGCTGGTGCTGTGAACTCCTACATTATGGTGCTTTCGCGACAGCCTGAGCCACAGGGTGAGCGCTGGATTGTGCCCAAAGCAAAAACTAGCCCGTTCTTTGTAGCGCAGTTTGCACACGTAGCTCCTTAGATGGCTTGAAAAGTGAATTAGATAAATATATGGAGTACAAACCTCTCAGTGGTTAGTATACGTGATAGCAACATGGAATCTGCAGGTTCTGCCTCTAAGTGGCAGTGGCTGGGAAGAGACTCTGTTTCCCCACTTGCCCCATGTCCTGGCTTAGGCATTTGGTGGACCACTGTGGAAAGCAAGACACTCATTTAGAAATGGGCTATGTCAGAGTGCCAGATGCAAGGGAGGGCATCAGAATGAGGTCTCTTGTTATCTGGTGTGCTCCCTGGGGCATTTGGTGGGGCCGTTGTGAGATACAGGAAGCTGGACTAGATGGGCCTATGGCCTGATCCAGTGGGGCTGTTCTTATGTTCTCATGTTCTCAGGGTTTGTGTCAGGTTTGAGACATCCCAGGCCATGTGCTCTGTCACGTACCTGATAAAGGTCCAGGATCCTTGCTAAAAGCAATAACATAAGGTAGCACTCCTTCTGATGGGGGCCAGAAGAGGTGAGTGGTAGGGGTGGCAGGCAAGAAAGGCTTGCAAGAAAGGGAAAAGATGCTATATTATGAAGAGTTTGGAGTCTATGCCCCCCTCCCCCAGTTTCTCACATTGGTATCTCTCTGCCAGAGCCAGGTGCTGTGAAGTGATTCCAGGAAGATGCCTGTGGCTTTTGTTCATTCCCCCCCCCCCCCAGGTGACGGCCATTTTCCAGAGCCTGTGGCTTGCACATGCCACTTATGGGAGCTTGCCAACACAAGCGGTAGCCGAGCCAGAGCACTGCGCATCGGAGGG
This sequence comes from Tiliqua scincoides, assembly GCF_035046505.1. Classification (NCBI taxonomy): domain Eukaryota; kingdom Metazoa; phylum Chordata; class Lepidosauria; order Squamata; family Scincidae; genus Tiliqua; species Tiliqua scincoides. The sequence continues at coordinate 65,471,680 of NC_089827.1, forward strand.
CGATCTGACTCTTGACAGCGCCATTGCACTGACTCTTGACAGTGCCAAATTCCAGCAATGGCTTTTGTATGACCAAGAATGCCTCGGCGCGGCACAAGCAGTTGTTTAACGAGAACCAGATTTGGGCCGTAAACCATCAGCGTATCAAGCCGTTTTTTTGTTTGCTAATGTTTACCTTCCAAGCGAGAGCTTTTCTCCCCCTTCCCTCTCTGCGCCCTCCGCCTCCTTTTTGGTGGTTGGACTAAAAGGGCACTGCTATAAAAGGAATGCATGGAAGCAAAAATGCTCTGAACTGCATGTGACTCGCAGCTGCAGGCTTTCCCACAATATCGAGGGCTGCCTCAACAAAGTGGCTTATGTGCCTTAACAAACATCAGCTGTTTGTTGGGGTGTAATGAACAAACTTGAGCCACAGCAACAACTGCTTCGAGTCATTATGAAGACAGCCTGCACACTATAGCCCTGCTTGTTTGGAGGCCCCGATGACGACAGCCCGACTGCTGTTCCTGCCAGCTTGATTTCAAAGCACTTTTCTTTCCATATTTCAAAGGTCGGTCAGCCTGCGTGGGGGTGAGGGCCGGAGAGAGGCTGCGGGTGTCAGGGAGACAAAGGAAGCCTTTGGAGGACTTCCAGGATTCCGCGCCGCACTTAGCAGCCTCGTAACATCAACAGTGACTCACTTGTGTGTGTGTGTGTGTGTGTGTGTGTGTGTGTGAGAGAGAGAGAGAGAGAGAGGTGTTGCTGGTTTTCCATTAAAGTTGAGAATGGTGCATCTTGTGCTAGGTGCTGTAGCACAACACAAACAGTATTTCCTTCTGTGGGTAAAACAGCATGGATTCCTGAAGAAATCTTCCTTCCAAACCATCTTCCTGTGTTTTGGCTATCTATCACGTCTTGTTAGTTTGACCCCTGATTCATTTAGATTCAATATAAGTCTCATGCTTATGCTTCCTGGACACTATAAGGGGCTTCACGTTTCATGATGTGTAAGGCTATACACAAATGAGGCTCCTGGCACTCACCGGGCATTCACCGGGATTCTGTTCCCAGAAGCCCTGCAGATGCTGAAACCTGAAATCTGCTGAAAGATGCTGAAATCATAACCATGGTGGAGGGCCCTCACCTGACATCCAGACATGATTGGAAGCATCTTTCAGTTGCGTCCAGAGGGGTTCTGAGACCCAGAGAGGCCGTGTGACCTGAAGGTGCTTCATGTCACATTTGGGAGGTCAGGTGGGGCCCTACAACTCAGGTTCTGAATCCATGGCGAGTCAAGTCCACAGGTTCCTAACCCACAGATAGAAAGGGGCCACCTGTATTGATTTTGGTGAAATAAGTCCATTTTTCAGCCCAATCATATTGGACCATACTGCCACCAGAACTAGAATGAAGGGAAAATGGGGCAGTCACAGGACAAATCAAAGTGGAAGACCATTGCCATTGAGATGACCAGACAGAAGCCTCCACCTGGAGTCTAATTCCAGGAGTAATTCTCCAAAGTGTAATTCTACCAGGCAACAAGGAAGGGGGCAAAAAAGAGGGGACCAACTGGTCCAAACAGTAGGAACATTTCTGATAGGAAGACATTAGACTCCCAGAACCCATCTTCAGCCCATCCAAAGGCGACAGGTTTATCAGCAGGCGAGATTGGCTGCTAGTCAGCCTTGATGGCTTTACCGAGATGCCGTCTTTTATTTCTTTGACCAGAGCCGCTAAGGCAAACAGTCACCATTCTGGACATGTAAATCGAGCAGGATGTGTCAATTCCAGCCTCACTTCTTGAGGAATGCCTGGCAACTTTCATTTCAGAAAACCTGCTGTTTTAACCCTTCAGCCCACAGAGAGCACACACAACTTCTGCAGGAACTGTGGTTGTGAAAGCGTTTCAGAGTGACTCGTCATAACTATGAAAACATTTGCAGGATAGCCTTGTCCTGGCACAGTGATTCAGTGATAGGGAAGATACATCGGTTGTATTTCTGCCTGCTAGGTAACCATTATAGGCTCTGAACTCTTTTGGAGGAAAAAAACAACCCTAAAGATAGTTGCTCTGAGTTCATGGGAAAACAAAGAATGGGATGAGTTGAAAAGAGGATCAGGGATCATAATCCATGGGAAGGGAGAGACAGCTGTGTACAGCATCTCAGAATGGCCCTGCCCCAACGTCCTCTTTTTGTTGCCTTCAGCAAATCTGCATTTCGGACTTGTCTCTGCAACCATAAAGACAATAAATTTTGCAGATTAGAGCAAACATACCAAGGGAGTTTGCCAGGCAAAGTCATATTTTCCTCTTGGACACACGCACACACACACACACACACACACACACACACACACACACACACACACACACACACACACACACACACACACACAACTGTTTCCAAGTCCTTTATTTTGTCTTAAAGGATCACTTTGCCCTTTGTGCAACATTTCCTAAGAATGGCATTGGATACAAGTAGCTCAGGGGACTGCTTACAGAGTTGGTATAAGAGGGAGAATACAACTCCATAACTCTGGCTGAGAATTTTCGGAGTTATTGGACTGACGTCATTAGAAAGAAGTAGGTTTAAACCAGCAAAAGCATTTAAACATAGTTCCCAACATATTATCTGGACAGATATCAATGATTCAGTAAAGCTTATTTCAGGAACATTGATTTCATAAGCAGTCTGGCAGGCCTCATCCTTGCCCCCCTTCCACGTACGTTACTCAGAAGGAAGTTCCACAGAGTTCAATGGGTCTTACACCCAAGTAAATATGCATAGGATCTTAGTGGTAATCTCTGCTTTCACTATCCTCCATAGCCAATATTGTTTTTGTCGGTTTTAAGACTAACTGTTCCAAATAAAGAATAGCATTATCTGACTTGATTTTGGGAGACTTAAGGCCAGTCTAGGCATGGTGTGATTTTTAAAAAAATTTAAAAACAACAACTACCGCACACACCACTTGAGATTGAGATCATGGTTTTAACTCTTCCGCACATCCTGGTCCTGATGAATACAGTCTCCACCCCCCAAGCTGCTTTGGCCCCAGGGAACTGTTGTGCCCATAACAGACTCCATCCCAGAGAAACAGCAGCTTCAGGGGAGTATTTTTGCCAGGATCGTGGCTCAGGGGAAGGGTTAAACCAGAGGTGTCAAACATAAGCCCATGGGCTGAATGAGGCCCCCTGGAAGTGATTTACCCAGCCCCTGTTATAGTAATTGGGTTCTCCCAGAGTGACAAAGGAAAGATCTAAAGTAAATGAAGATGAAATCACAGCAGAACAGATTTCCTTGAAGGGGAAATGGTGGTTATTGTGAAAATTATGAAACCTAAAAAGACTGTGAATAGCTTAAGGGGGCCAAGTGGCACAGAGTGGCACATCAGGACAGAGTGACCTCGTACAGGTGCCACGAGGGGTCTTGCAAAGATGCTGCTGCACTTAACAGTTGTTAACTTCTGGCCTTACGAAGATTTCTGTGTCTTTATATGTTAGGTCACTTGCCAAACTGCTCTAAACTTCTGTCCAGACTGTAAAGGACATCCCAGTTGTGCTGCAAGGCAGCACAAATGAACCATAAAGGTTACCAAGCATGCAACACACAGCTAGGAATGATAAATGAAAGGTCCATCTGCATGCCGTGTGCTCATGATGAACAATGCAACAGATGAGGGGGAGATGAGCATCTGCAAACACATGAGGAACATGCACCTAGGAACCTCAGCCATCCTGTAAAGAAGTGGTCCCCAAACCTACCAGGATTACAGCACTCCCACAGCCTCTTCTTCCCAGCTCAGCCAGGTGCCACCATCTTGGGTTGCACAAAATCCCACCCCATCCAAGGTGACAGTGCCCAAATCGCACAAGATCTCACATGCTCCAAGATGGTGGTGCCCAAAACTTGTGAGATTTTGTGTGATCCATGATGAAGGAGCCCGAGAGAGCCAGTTGGAGCAGCAGCAGACCTAGCACTGGGTAAACGGGGTGAATGCCCCGGGTGCTGAGTCCGCTCGACTGTAGGACCATGTGGGAAGTCTCACTGAGGCTCCCGACACAGTTGGAAACTGCACTTCTGGTTTTCAGAATGCCTCCCTAGTCAGCCTAGAAGTCATGCGAGGTCCATCACAATGAAAAGATGGGGAGGCGGCTTTATAGGTGGTGGAGGCGGCATCTTGTGGAGGATGGCTTTGTGGACCTTTGCCCTAGGAGCGGGGAGGGGTAAGTCCGCCATAGGGTAAGAGGGGTCACCAAGAACATCCCATGGCGCCCCTGTGACTAGGAACCTCTGCTGCTGTTCCTTGAAATATTGGCCATCTAACAGCCATTCCTAACTAACTTTCTAGTGCTGGTGCAGCCATGCCAACAGGACACAAACTGTATCTTGCAGTGTGAGGGGGACGGCACTCATGGAATGTTTGTTCCTTTACATTGGGGCTGCATTTCAGCTGCATCAGTGCTGAAAAGTGGGTTAGGATTTGATCTGAAGGGTGTTTCCACATGCCACATCTGGTGATAACAGCACCAAACCAGATGTAGGCGAATCGGTCATAGAAGTGGAACGTCCTAGTGTGAAACTGGGCTCAGCTGTTATTCCCCCGCATCACTCATCACTGTGCTGATTTCTGCTAATTCAGATGAGCCGCAATGATCCCAGAGACTAGGAATGGCCTCGTGTGGTGGTTTCAGCCTGCCCAATATGTTACAAAACCCTCTGTGCAGAAGCAGTTTCAGAAATAACTTGTTATGATCTTTTGGAAAACAACAACAACAACAGAAAACACTCGCACTGCAAGTATTACTAGGTTTCAGAATTCAGTATTCTAGTCTCTTGGGCTTATCTTGCTACACTATTTAGAGATATTTATGAGAAACAAGTGAACACTGCCTTTATTCTCAACACTGATTAATGTTACCCTGCAGATGCCTGATCTTGTCTGATCTTGGAAGCTAAGCAGGGTCAGGCCTGCTTAGTACTTGGATGGAAGACTGCCTGGGAATACCAGGTGCTGTAGGCTTATGCCATAGTCTTTTGAGACTGAAGGTTGCCAACCAACAGAGAAAAGGAATGCAAAATACATTTAAATTGCTCTCATTAACCTAATGGAAATGTTTATTTCTTGTTTATTTTTTCTAGCTTCTTGATTTTTTTTTGGGGGGGGGGGGAGCTTTTTACTGAAATTCAAATCTATGCTGGAATTTCATATCTTAATTTCTAACCATGGCTCTTACAAGTTTGAGCATTAATTTAGACCACTAACAGTGGGACAACTGTTGTCTGCTCTGGGTTGAATTAACAAATCAGAAGAAATGCAAGGGACTGCCAGTCTTTTGTGTGCATTTGGTGGGAGATTGATGGAATTCTGTTTTTCCCTAGAGGAGATCCATTATGTTCTGTGAATCTGTGAGTTCTGGGTAGGCCTTTATGGAAGTACAACCTTTAGGACTATAGTTAAAAGAAGAGCTAAATGGGAGTCTCTCTTTGCAGGTAAGATGGTTTCATGAATTGACGGCCTCATCAATTTGTCCTTGACATTAGCCCATTTGTGCTACTGCTATATCTTCATATTTTCAGACCAGTCTTACTCCTGGTGTTGGATTGGTCATCTTGGTTTTTCCTCCTAGTGCTGATCTGACTGATGGACTGATGGATTGTCAGCCAGCTGCCCTTTCTCTCTCATTAAGGAGGCTGTTGTTAAAGGACTGTTCAGTTCTTTAAACTGATTTTAAAGGGATGCATTTTTCCCCTTCTCCAGGGATCAGCACATTCCTTCTCATTTGCAGTGGCCATTTGTGTTGAGTCAAATCCGTGTATAAAAATTCGTGTTTAAATAGGCTGGACCTGTATTTGGGTGTCACTATCGGGGATCTCAGGAAATCTCATGAGATTTGGGTGCTGCCATCTTGGATCTTGTGAGATTTCACAAGACATACACATGTTTAGTGTGAATATGTGCTGGGAAGGAAAACAGCACAAGACATTTTTGTCCTCATATATATTTATGTTCTCTACTTGAGCTTAGAGATAACTCAAAGAAAGTGGGCTTGAAATATGTTTTATGCCACCTGCCTAGATACTGGGCCATATCTCCCTTCCCTTCAAAGTTAACTTAGCAATGTTCGAAAGGAAACTGATCAGTCAAAGCCTTGGAAATAATCTTAGTTTTCCCTTTCGTTATGATGGTATCTTATTTCCCTGCTGGTGAAGAAGCACCACTGTTTTTGTGACGTGTTGGCTGAATGCAGACACCCCAAACAATGGATGAATCTGCAGGACCAGAGACTATACACTGGGAGCTCAGAGAATTATTTCACTATACTATAATTAAAGCTATCACTCAATGTAATTAGTTAATCTTGATATTTTACAAATAATGAGATTACGTCCTAGCCATCTTGATTCATCCCAACCTGTGGGAGGAACATTTTGAAAACAGTACCGTCCAATAGGAAAAGGTTTTTTTTATATTATATTGTATTGGCAACCTTCAGTCTCGAAAGACTATGGTATCGCGCTCTGAAAGGTGGTTCTGGCACAGCGTCTAGTGTGGCTGAAAAGGCCAATCCGGGAGTGACAATCCCTTCCACACCAGGAGCAAGTACAGTCTGTCCCTGGTCTGTCTCCCTGGCTGTGGGCCTTCCTTCTTTGCCTCTTAGCCTCAGACTGTTGGCAAAGTGTCTCTTCAAACTGGGAAAGGCCATGCTGCACAGCCTGCCTCCAAGCGGGCCGCTCAGAGGCCAGGGTTTCCCACTTGTTGAGGTCCATCCCTAAGGCCTTCAGATCCCTCTTGCAGGAAAAGGTTAACCAACAAGTAACACACTGATACCTCCACGTATTTTAGGTGTATTAGGGCGCAATCCTAACCAACTTTCCAGCACTGACCTAGCTGTGCCAATGTGGTGTGCGCTGCATCCTGCAGTGGGGAGGTAGTCAAGGGGGCCTCCTCAAGCTAAGGACATGTTTGTTGCCTTACCTTGGGGGCTGCATTGCGGCTAAGTCAGTGCTGGAAAGTTGGTTAGGATTGCGCCCATAATTAGATAACTTAAATGGGATTTATTTATTAGGTTAGTCACCATGTGCTATACTGCTTTTCATTCAATAAGGCTGTAATTCAGGGGTTCTCAAAGTGTGCATCATGATGCATTAGGGCATCGTGGCATACTCATAGGAGTGCCGTGGGAGTGTAAGTGTCCCCTCCTACTTATTCTCCAGGTGCTGCAATCTTGGATCTCATGAACTCTCATGATATTTGGGTGCCATCATCTTGGATCTCACTAGATTTTGTGAGATCCAAGGTGGTGGTGCCTGGCTAAGCTAGGAAGAAGAGGCTGCAGGTCATCATGACTCAGGTAAGTTTGGGAACCACTGCCATAATCCTAAACATACTTACCTTGGAACGAGCTCTGTTTAGCACAATGAAATGTACTTTTGAGTAGACATACATAGGATTGTACTGTAAATGACTTTTCTGTAACTGAGGTCAAAAGAACAGGCCCTTGTACTCAATGGATTGAGTCTTTGGACTGTCTCTAGCAGTCAGAGTAGACAATACTGGGCCTGAGAGTCTGGTCTGACAGCTTCATTTGACTGGGACGTTGGTGTGAGCTATAGCCTGCCCTCATGGCCCTACACTCTTTCCCTGGTACAGCTTTGTTTTGCTCCATCACAAAGTGGTTGAAATAGCCAGATCACCTTATTGCCTCGTGCCTGACTTGTATCTGCTCTAGCCTTTGGGTTTGGGTGGCCAGAGGTCTACGAATTCCAGATATCTACAATGCTTGGGGCTCTCCAGCCCTGCCATGTTGCTTTGCACTGGAGTTTGAAGCTCTTCAGACATCACCACACCCCTGCAAAGTCCCAGAGCATGAAGCTTCTCAGATCCTAAGGCATGAACTCTGAGTCCTGAGGGCTATTTGCTAAAAGTCCTGTGTGCCTCTTTTCTGGCTTCAGTGCCTTACACAACATTTCCTTCTCTGGAATACTTTTTAGGTGTTAGATGTTGCATCTAGCTGACCTACCTGTTTGATTTTCCTTAATTGGATTCAATTATCCATGGGTTTCAGTATCTGCAGGGGATCCAGGGATGGGCCACCCCCAGCCCTGTTGATACTGATGTCCAACTGTATACAAAAACACGTTGGGCCATTTTACACATGCAGCATAGTTTAGCCCAGCAGTTCCCAAACCCTCCAGGAGTTTGGGACCTGCTGTAAGTTCCTGGGCGGAGGGGTAAAGACAGCAATGCAATTGCTATGATTGTGCTGCTTCTGGGGGAAAAAGGGGGTTTTGAGATACCTGAGGCAGCACCTGCCTCCTGGGAGGTCCGGGGAGCTTGCAGAGGTCCGAGGAGCTTGCAGATTATTAAAGAATATGCACAATCACAATTAAAAACTCGGTTCAATCCAAATAAGATTTGCAGAAAGCTACATAAAAGTCATTTTTTAAAAAAAATGTATGAGGGATTGCAAAAAAGGAACTTACCATAAGTTTTTGCACTGACACATAACTAGAACTCCAAACTCTAACAAATTCTTCCCACCCTTGCTCTACATCCAGAGATTTATTAAAAACACTTCTTTTAATAAACCTCACCTAGGAGCATTCGATCCAAGTTGGAACTGGGAACAAAAAAGTAAATTTATGGCTGTGGAAAAAATGTTAAAAATTTGCTATGGAGTTGCTTCGAAATGTTTTAAGCCACGCATCATATCCACTTATGTGCTAGTTGACCTTTCTTTGCTTATGTTCTCAGTATTACACAGAATCCTGAGATGCTATTTGTATGCCAGAGTTACTTGAATTTTTAAGTGCTAGCAGGCCAACACATTTTTTTTCATTCTTTCAGCACTGCTGATTCTCTTTAGTCAATTATATGTTCCCATCAAGTGCATAGATATTACTATATCTACTAAATTTGACAATGGGTTTAATGTAGGAGATGAAAGTTACAATTAAGTTAACAATGCAGCTCCTTTAGAATGGTGGACTTTCATCTATGTCAAACAGACCTTGTGAACAGCTTCCAAGAACCTAGTAGGTGTGCAGTCTCATTCTTCTACATGTAATTTTTAAAAATAATTTAAAATGATCTAGGACAGGGGTGCTCACACTTTTTTGGCTCGAGAGCTAATTTGAAACCCAGCAAGGCCCGGAGATCTACCAGGGGGGAAGGAAGCGTCTGACAGACACCCCCTTTAATGTATGGAGCCCCTGCTGGAGTCTAGTCAGTTTGGTCAGTTTTGTTTCTGCATGCCTGAAGAGCAGCTAAAGTGTCAGTTTCAGTGTCAGTTTAGTGTCAGCTAAATATGTCAGTTTCATCTAGTCACTAGACGAAACTGACATATTAACAGTTTGGAGAGACAGGGCTCTGCAATCTACTCATTTTGCCTTGCGATCTACCGGTAGATCGCGATCCACCTATTGAGCACCCCTGATCTAGGAGGTGTTTTGGGTACTGATATCACATTTCCAAAACCATTTTTTAACGACAGTAGAATTATGACACAGTTGAAGGAGATGGCCTCCTCTTCATCAACATGGATCTACAGCAGGAGTTATCCATCTTTGTCAGCACAAAAGTCTTCCACCAAAGAAGCAAGAACAAACTTTCCTATGAAGAAGATGCAGGGCATCACAAGGGTTTGTGTCAATCGATGCAAGAACTCATTGTGTCACCCCCGTGATAGACCTCCTCCCATACGAGACCATACAAAATGTTACGATATCATATGCACTGCCTAAATGCAGTGGTATCACTAGGGTTAGTGTCTCCCTCATTAACATTGTGTACAGATGTCACTTAATGACAGACTGCTTAATGACAGACCACATATATGATGATGATCAAAACACAACAAAGAGGTCTCTTCTTAATGAGGCAATCAGGTCTCCCACAGCCTGCAGCAGAGTGTTTACATGACAAAGAGGCTCTTAAGGCAAAGAAAAAGCAATCAGTCTCTAGTAGCCTGTGCAGCCAGTAAGTTTCTGGCAGGGAGTGTGTGTTTTACACAATAAAGGCACTAGACTGGGCTGAATGTTCACTTAACAACCTAATCACATAACAAAAGGGATAGGAGAATGTATCCCTGTTGCTAAGTGGCGCATATCTGTATTTTAATAAATAACACTAAAGGTCACCCAACAAATCCATAACCAACAAAAAACCAGTGACCAACTCGATGACACGCACACCACTAAATATGAGTTCTAGTATGCCCTCTGATATACGGAAATTAGACCAACACTTTATTGGTTCCCTGTTCTGTCATAACAACACTACTTCATTGGCTCTCAGAACAATCAGTCTCATTGGTCAGTTTTGAGTTAAGAAAATCCACTTTTTGTTGCAGAAGGCAGTTGTGTTTTCCTTTTCTGGTTATTTGACTGTAACTTTCGATAGCATACAGATATTTCAACGCGGGTTTGTTTCATTGCATTCTGCATTAAACTGCACACCAATTGATACCACATGATGGTATTATTCAAAAATACCAAGATTTTCATAATTTTGGCGCTAGTGGTATCATTTCCCCTGGTGCGGTCTGCACCCCTGCACCCCCCCTAGTGACACCCCCATATTGGAACAATTTTCCCTGTGCACTTGGAAACTGAAAGGGGACAGAACATTGTTCAGAGCACCAGCGTTGTCTGATAAAAGCAATATCTGAATTTGGCTGGCCCAATTCAGAGCTGACATCCTCTTTATGGAATTCCAGCAAACTAGACTTTTGGACCAGTTCAGACCACCACGTTCCCTGGCATTTGGGGAAAGGTGAATTTTAATCCAAGCCTAAGTGAGATTCCCTGATACCTGCTGCTGTAATATATATATATAATTGTTATTTTTGCTGTTCTTATTTTGAATGGGTTTTTAGAAAATTGTATCATATTGATCGGCTTCTGTAGTTCTTAATTGTTGATAGCTGTTCTGAGATTTGTTTTTGAAGTATGTAGTGCTGGGTCGGCCCATCCATAAGGCCAACTGAAGAGGCCACATGAGGCTGAAGATTAGCGGGAGGCACCCCCATCTCTGTCTACCTACTTGCCTCCACTCCTCCTCCTTCTCTGTCCGCCCCCTGGTTTGGAAAAGGAAGAGGGGCTCAGAGAGGAAGAGGATGTGGGGAGGGGAAAAAAGTGCTGAGCTAGAACATTGGAGAGTGAGTGGAGAAGACCTGCCCATCATTGGGAAAGGGGGTCAGCATTTGGCATGCCACCTCAGGTGTCCAGGGGTCTTGGACTGGCCTTGTTGTGGCGGGATGTAAGTTGGCAAATAAATAACAAGGACGAACCAACAGAGAACTGTCTGATAGCCTTCTTTCGAAATTTAGGCAGCTCCCAGGCGGGACGTTCATTTGATTCTGAGGTGCTGTTCATAATCCTCAAGAGAGAAATGTATATGGATCTTAAAAGAAAAAAACAAAATCGTGAAAAATTACTAGTTACAGCTCAAGCAGTGCTCCCATAGAAACAATCATTTTTACTGCACATTCTTCCCCACACCTTATACCTGATGTACGGTACAATCTTTCTTACTGCTTGACAGGTGATACAAACAATCAGGTAACCCCAGTGGCATGAAGCACCCACAAGTAATTTAATTTATATCATTCACTGTCAGTAGTTAAAAGAGATCTTCTCCCACACACACACACACAGTTCTGTGACACTTGTGAGAAGAAGGGCATCAGTAATCTGCTCCTAACCGCTACACATCATCGCTGTTCCAGGAAGGGTTACTGAGGAGTTTGTGGCTTCCTTAGCAATCTCCTGTAGGTGCTTCTTTTCCTGTTGTTTGTTGATAACAATTTTTTCAACAACTTACAGGCACTCTGCTGTTCAGCAGTGATTGTAAACCCGAGCTCTGGAGTTTAACAGGTTTTTGATGTGGTCTGTGACAAGACAAGATAAGTAATAGAGGTGGCAGGCAGGCTGTCTGTGCGGTGCGGATAATTCACTGGAAGTGTGAGTCTCATAAGTTACAAGTGTTGCCTGTAGTGGGACGAGGTAGATGTGGTACATCTCTGGGTGATTTGCTGTAGATCAGGAGGGATTTCTGACTCAAAATTGTTTATCCGTAGCAACTACAACAGGCTGTTTCCTCCCTAAATTGGGGTACTGAAACAAAGGCAGTTTTTTTGGGAAGCCAGGAGTGGGTTCCTGTGTGGAAAGACCAAATTCAATTCTGATGTTGAAGACAAATCTTTGGGCCGGGCATGTGCTCAGAAGCCCCCTTGTCCTTAATTCTAAGTGTATGCTTCTTCCTGCCCTGCCACAATCTTGCAGCTGGCTCTTGCTGGTGGACTTGGGGCAAAGCAGATCCCATCGGTGCTAGCTCCAGCAGAGGCAAAGCCCTGTAGTTGGCCATCCATGGTGCCTGCACCCACTCCCTGATGAAACATGGTACACTACCGTTGCCACTACTGCCACAAGTGCTCAGGGTTCAGGGGTTGGCTTGGCTAGGTGAAACAGGACCTCTGGCCAACCTCTGACACCATCCCTTGATCCCATAATCTCTAGACACCATTCCTGGATCCCTGGATTGGTATTTGCCCAGTATCACCTTGAATAACTACGGCAGCAACTGTTACCCTCCACATATCTGATCTCGTCTGATCTTAGAAGCTAAGCAGGGTCAGGCCTGGTTAGTACTTGGATGGGAGACCGCCTGGGAATACCAGGTGCTGTAGGTTTACACCATAGTCTTTTGAGACTGAAGGTCGCCAACCAACCTTGAATAACTACTGTGTAAAAATCTTTCAAATTGCCTCCATCATGGTTGTTGCAATGCAAACATGACCTTGAACAGTAGCATCGCAATGGCAAACATCCCCACAGATGACTATACACGAAGACCTACCAGGACCGAACTACAATTTCCGTTACCGTTGCCTTTCTTCTTTATTATTTGTGGGATTCAGAATAGCTGCAATGGAGCAACAAAAAGGGATGAATTTTCTTTCAACAAAAGATAACCCACCAACCAGACCAGTGGGTGGGCCAAGGCTCCTAGACTAAACCATAAATGTGTCTGCAGTTAGGGTGAATATTTTTCTGGTACATTTTCTAATTTCCAGTGGCTTCAGGATTCATTTTTCTGTTATTTATATTTCAGCGCAATCTTTCTTCAGAAGAATCTTTCTCATAACAACAGTGTAATGAAGCATATCTGAACAGCTTCAGTGCATCTTGTCCATTTCACTGGTGGGGGGAGGAGGAGGGGAAAATACGACTAAATGGGCGTTTCCAAATTTAAAATCTTTAATTGTTGAAAATTTTCTTAATCGGTGGAGGAACCCTCTATAGCCAGCCTGATCAATATGTTTGCCTGTGAAATCATATAGTTGAAAGGCCTCATAAGAGTGTGTGTGTGAGTTATTTTTTAGCTTTTCAGAAACTATGGGTAGAGACACAGGAAGTATAGATGATATGTTAAAAATAACTACGGTACAGAAACTGACCTTTTAAACTAGGCTGCGGTGATCTGCCTTACCAGTCAAAAGACAAACAAAAAAAGGAGTCTGTAGGAAACATTTTAATTCTTCCGGCACATTCTTTTCCCCAGGGTTTTAAGGAGGGGAGAGCTGTGTAACTGACCGGCTAATGCTGAGTTTGGTTTTGGCATTCCCTGAACCTCCAAAGCTTGACAAATTTGTAACGGCCTTTTTTAGACTTTAGAAATGCTACTTTAGAAGAGCTGGGGATGGGTGACAGGGCTTCAGGATGTGAGGTGAACATGTTGATTCCTATGTTCCTATGTACCGACTGAACAGATATAAACGCATAAATGTGCCTGGACTGCTAAGTATGCGTGCCGGAGGCACAAATAACTTTGCTGGGTGAATGTTTGACCTGGGCTGATAATAGCACTACTGGTATCATACACTTAGATATAAAGTTTAAAAAGTAGAGATAAAAAAGTAATAACTACTCTTAAAAGCAAAATTTGTACAGCCCAATCCTTCTTAAAGCCCCACTTAGAGATGCAGCAGTGTCAGCATGGGCTATGCTGCATCTCCTGGGGATTTTTGGCTGCAGAAGGTATCATTGGGGTAAGGGGCCATTTGTTCCTGTGCCCCTGAGTAAGCCCCACCACTGGCGATAGTCCATGTTGATCCATACAGGTCAATCAGGCTCAGGAAGGGGGGCTAGCTATGACTTGTGCCGGCTCCTGTCCCCGTAGGCCTGATCCGCCCACCTCTTCCCCTGTCATCACCCTGTTCCACCCTTCCCCTGCCCTGCTCAACCCCTCTCCGTCCTCTCCTTGCCTTCCACTGCCTCTGTACTGGAAGGCTCTAGCCTTCCTACTGGTGTGCCTGGGCCTTGCACTGTTGCAAAGCACTTTTTGGCCCTTTTGTGATAGTGTCCTGGCGGAATTCACGTTCTGCTGGTACAAGCCACGGTACAGTTGGAAGGGCCTGTTCTGCTGATACAGGCCCCTTCACCTACTGAAATCCAAAAAGGCCACCCCGCAGCATATTAGGGGTGCTTCAAAGGAAACCACGAGGAACTCAAGTTATCATCTCAAGGTATCTAAAGTTCAGAGGGATTGCTGAGTGACAGTGGGAGCTAAGTCTACAACATGTTTTCAAACAGCACTACTCTATAACATAAGTTTTTAGAATAGAGGGCAATCTTCCTTGGCTCCAGTCTATAGCTATGAAGCTGCAGACCTGTACCTTTTATATATTGCCGGTGGTATTGGCTCATTTTTGAACCGTTAATAAAAGGGAAACTGAGAACTCAGAGCTGATTGCTCTTTATAATCCCTTGTGTTGATTTGCAATGTGTATACGTGGCCCTCAAGGAAGGAAATGTGAAATCCTGAATGCCACTTTGAATGCTGTGAGGGAGATAAAGCAGGGTGTAAATTTGTAAGTAAATAAATCAGTCTTGCAAATATTCTCCTTCTTACTGCAGCCACAGCTTGTGAGTGGAACACAATGCCTTTCATGAACTGGACACTCATTAACAGCCTTTTTTTTCTTTAATGTTCAGAGTTCATTGTTGTGTATTTCCAAGAAGGAAAAGATGAAGACTCTATTACACTGGTTCTCAAACTGGTGGGTCGTGACCCACAAGCCCAAGAAGCACTATCTATCTCCCCTTAAGGGGCAGGGCAGGAGGATGATGGCAACGTGATCCCCAGGATCGTGCCACCACCAGGGACGGAGGGGCTTTTCTTTACTCACCCTCTGTCTGCGCCAGCCACCTAGGGGTGCGGGGAGCCCCACAAAGCCCTCTTCAGGGCTCCCTGCATCTCAGATTTAAAAAATGTGATTGCAACCCACTTCCAGGTTGCACTCACGGAACCGGAAGTGGGTTGCAATCGCATTTTTTCAAAGTTAAGAGGTGCGGGGAGCCCTGCAGAGGGCTCTGCGGAGCTCCCCGCACCGCCAGGAGGCTGGTGCAGACATAGGGTGAGTAAAGAAAAGCCCCTCTGTGTCCGGTGGTGACACGATCCTGGGGATCACATCACCACCATCTCCCCAGCTCTGTAAAGACTTACAGTGGTGCAAACCCGACATGCAAGTTTGACAACCGCTGCTCCATTACATCTGCCACAATCCTTGCTCTTTCTGTCTTGGTGTATGAAAATGTGCGTGCACACACACACACACACACACACACACACACACACAATTCAACCTTTTCTCGGTTTTGTGTTTTGGGACACCATCTGTTCCCTTTTGCTCACCAGGCCTATAAGTAGAGAATTATAAGGTGGCTCAGTAAATGAGATGTCAGAGCATTCTAGAGGTGGAAGACAAGTACCACAGTTTACTACTAGACTTCTCAGACCTGTACAAAGCACCAGTTTAGACCTACATTAGTGTGCAACATCGAACTCATGTTTTTACTTGAACGCATGAAAAATAATAATAATAAAGCCAGCAATGTTATGTGCTATTCAGATTAGTTATCACTTAAAACCTTCTGCTAGGCAGACATATGGATAAACTAAGCAGAGATTAACCAGGTCTGAGTTGGCATTAAAATCCTAATGTCAAGTTCGTGTGCTTAATAATATAAAAACCAAACCAGAGCAGGTCAAAAGTAATCCAGTCTGATCATGGTTTCGTTTTCAGAATTACAAGATGGGGGCCCTTCTGGAAGAGCCACAACAATTACCTAGAGATAATTCAAGGTTGTCTAAAGATAACCAGAGAGTGCAGAAATCTTGTTTACAGTTAGATCTGCCCATGGTCTTGCTGCAATATTTGAGAAGGTTTAAAGAGGCCAAGCTTCAAACAGTCACTTCAGATACCAATGTCTGACAAATATATGGATAAGCTAGGGATTTTTTTCATCCGTCACAAAAATAAGTGGCAGTAGAGTCTAGTGCAGTGGTTCTCAAACTTTTAGCACCAGGACCCACTTTTTAGAATGTAAATCTGTCAGGACCCACCAGAAGTGATGGCATTAAACTCGAAGTGATATTATGGCCAGAAGTGATGTTATCAAACAAGAAAATATTTAACACCTCCCCCATATGACAAAATCAAATCAAGTAAGTCACTGCGCAATCCTGAACAGTGTGTGCCGGCTTACCGCCAGCATGCATTGTTGCAAATGTGCCCTAAGTCACGTTTGCAGGCTCTACTGCCGGGCGAGCTCTAGTGCTAGCTCAGCGCTGGCTGGCGCTAGGTTAGCGCTGGGTGGCTGCCGGAGCTCCACCACTTGGCGGTTGCATGGACCGCCAAGTAGCGGAGAGGTAAGTGGAAGTGTGGGAGAAGGTGGGGAGGAGGTGTTCCGGGGAGGTGGAGGCGGGCGGAGGGTGGGGAGAGGGAGGGGAGGAGGCATTCCGGTGAGGCGGGGAGAAGGGCAGGAAGGAAGCGTGCCAAGGGGAGGGACCAGGGAGGGAGGGAGGCGGAACTGGTGTATCCATGTAGGAGGCCATCACACTTTTTTCTCTCTCTCTGTCTCTTCCTTCATTCTGACCATGACTTTGCCTCCTATTGGACAGTTACATCTGATGAATGAAGCACTGCTTTCAACACCCTCTGTCCAGGGTTATTGCACAGATATGCAAGCTAAAGACAGTGGTGTAGTTAGAGGGGGTGCAAGGGTAGCAATTGCACCAGGCTGCAGGCTGCCTGGGGGCAACAATCTGGCCATCCGCCTACACGGTTGCATCTTCTGTGATCACTGCTCCTTCCTCTTGCAAAAAGTGCCAGGAAAAAAATGGCACTCTGTGCAAGAGGGGCAGCAGCTACCACAGTCTCTGGTCGCTTGCTCCCTTCCTCTGGGGTTTGGTGAGAGACCGAGGGGTTTGTGGAGTGAGCAGGAGAAGGCAGTGGATTTTTTAATTTTTCAAGTTTGTTTTTTAACTGCAGGGTGACATCACAACCAGGAGTGATGTCACTTCTGGGTGTGACGTGGGAGGGATCATTCTTAACTTTTCCCTGAGCTCCAGGATAGCTAGCTACTCCACTGCAGTATATTCTGAGTGAGACAAACAGTGCACTCTGAAGGTTTTTTTTTTTTCCTAACAGTGTTATTTGGGTTCATTTGCATTTGACTGTCTTGGTCACAGTAGGCCAGACATTATGCATGTGCTTGGCTGAGAAACCACTGGAGGAAAAGTACAGGATAGGTGTGGTGATCTCAAGTTATCTCAAGCGAGTGAGTGCAGGCAAGTGACTTCCCATGCAGCACTGAAATTGGCATGTGAGATTTTTTGCATTTTAGGGCACAAACCTAATCAGGTCTACTCAGAAGTAAGTCCTATTTTGTTCAATAGGACTTACTCTCAGGAAAGTGTGGTTAGGATTGCAGCCTTAAATAAGGTTTGAGTGTGAAATCTGCTCTGTATCTTCCCCTTTATTTCTTCATGTGCTGGTCTCTTTCTTTCTTTCTTTCTTTCTTTCTTTCTTTCTTTCTTTCTTTCTTTCTTTCTGTCTGTCTGTCTGTCTGTCTGTCTGTCTGTCTGTTAATGCTCATCTCCTGTGATCTCCCTCTATGATTTCAGAAAATATCATGTAGAAAATGCCCTGAGAGAAAAACCTTAAAGTTAGCTACAGGAAACTGTGTTGTGATGTTGGGGGAAATTCCACATGACTAAAATGAACTTCACAGTATCTTTGTACTTTGCTAAACGGGAAGTAATCGTGGCTTGCTCGTCAAATGCAGGGAGTTCCAGTAATTCAATGCCATCACGCTAACTTAGGAAAACAACATATGCTTCAAATGTTTACAGCAGTCCTCCCCATCCTCACCCCCAAGCGACTGTAAACTACAAAAACAAAACAAAGAACCTCTTTCTTGTCCCAATCCCTCTGACCCAATACTTTCTTTTTCTTTATTGGGAATGGCTCTACTTTATGTCTCCCATATACAGCCATCCTCCAAAAGATAAATGTTTTATGTCAGTACTTTCCCTTCCTGTCACTCTCACATGAGGATAGCTGCCAGAGAACTTCCAGGGAAGGGGTTGGCAACTTCCCTGAAAATAGGGATCTGGATCTTAGGAGCAAGACAGTATGTAGCTATGATGTCTCTATTATGTCTCATTATATCTCTATTATGTCATTATGTCTCATTATGGCTGCAATCCTAACCACACTTTCCTGAGAGCAAACCCCATTGAACTAAATAGGACTTACTTCTGAGCAGACCTGGTTAGGATTGTGCCCTAAGTCTCTCTTATGTCTCATTATGCTCCATTCCTCACCTTTCCTACCCAACACCTGTGTGATGAAACTGAGAGCCCAATCCTAAGTGATCATGACAATGGAAGAGTGCTGTGCCAGGCTTGTGCCAGGATCCTAACCTCTTGCCTTCCTTTCTTTCTCTTACTGTCCTTGGTTCTGCACAAGCACAACAGCTGACACGGGTCTGTGAAGATACATTTGGGCAGTGAAGGCTTGCCCCTTGAGAAGTCCTCAGGGACCAACACCATCCTTGCAGGATGCAGCACATGCCCCATTGGCACAGCTGTATCAGCAGGGGGAGGAATTTAGTTAACATTGGGCTGTCAGTCCGTGTGCTCTATATCAGGAGAAATGGGTGGGTAAAGGGCTGTTTAAAGATTAAGACAAAAGTCACTTGCTATATACATGTATTGTCATCGGACTGTGGTTTATAATGGTACAATCACAAAGACATCACTGGTAGTACTTAACAATACTGAACAGAGAATAAGATGCATCTTCCAGATGAGAAGACCCTGTGAAAAAACTGATTCAGTTTTGGAGCAGAAGTCAGTGAGAGTGGTTTGGCCTGGATGAAATCCTCAGCGGCCTGAACAGGTCTGGGATAAGTAACGAGAAGTAGTTCTTAGATCAGTGTTTCTCAGACGGTGGGTTGGGACCCACTAGGTGGGTTGCCAGCCCATTTCCGGTGGGTCCCCATTCATTTCAATATTTTATTTTTAATATATTAGACTTGATGCCACCATGGTATGTGACTGAATTTGGGTAAATGTTACAGATCTGTACTTTTAACAGGCTACTTCGTATATGCTTTTAATAATGATAGTCAATGGGGCTTACTCCTGGGTGAGCGTGGATAGGATTTCAGCCTAGGACTGTTAAAACCCTTCCTGCTTGATGATGTCACTTCTGATCATGACATCACTTCCGGTGGGTCTTGACAAATTCTCATTCTAAAAAGTGGGTCCCGGTGCTAAAAGTTTGGGGATCACTGCCTTAGCTAAACTATGCTTGTTTTGATCTCTCCCCCCCCCCCAATTCCTTGTTACAAACCCCATTATCTCATTACCTTGGTGACTTAGGCCAGATCCTAACCTCTCCCTGCCAGCTTGGCATTATACCCAGCTGCTTGGATTTGCATCAGCAAATTTAGCTGGTGTGCGACAAGGGGTAAGGGGATACATATCCCCTTACTCTGAGTTGCACAGCAGCCACCCCCGAACCTGCACTTGATACAGTGCAGGCCAGTGGACCTGCCTGTCCCATTGCAGGTTAGGATTGGCAAATTATTCTCCCTCAAAGGGAAAGATAATGCACACAGAAAGCATTTTAAGTGTGTCTTGATCAAGGAGACTGGGGCACTATCAGAGAGGGGAAAGAATGTAATGCAGTAATATAGCCAAGCAGATAAACTGTATAATCAAGTATAATCCAATCAGAACCATAAATTGTTGGAGAAATGAGCTCAGACTTATTAGATTCTTATAGCAAATTCAGTTTGTGATTTATAATCTCACCTGCTCCACATTTAAAATGCTGAGTTGTGTTACTGTATCAGTAGGGGAAAATTATTTCATATAATAATATGATTTCATCTACTTCAGGTATAAACTTAATTAAAGTAACATTGTGGGGGATGGGAACCTTGAAAGCTGCTGTGCACCTCACTTTGCAAATTTGTTATATTTGATAGCCCTCATAAATGTAGCATAAATAACATTTTTTATTTCAATTCCAAACCTTCCCTTATACTGTTTTCAATACAGTGCATTATGCTTTAAACTCTGTGATAAAAGCAATTTGTGATGTGCTATTTTCAGAACAGGGTTATTTACTTTAAATGGCACATTGCCACTGGCTACAGTGAAATCATTTTTTTTTTTCTAACTCAAAATTATTTCTGCTTCAGAATAGCAAAGCTGCTCTTAAACTAACCTTACTGAAGGGGGAAAAAATGGGTTTAATCTCAGTCAACATAAGCACAGGGGAAAAAAATCAATGAAGGTGGAGGCCATAGAGACTGATAATTAAAATGTACACTGTCTCCCATACAATCAGGTTGTAAAATAAGCTTAAATAATATAAAGGGTCATCAAAATCTACAGAATACAAATACCTCATAGAATAGTCTCTAAGACTACTGTACTGTTTTATTTACTTCTGTAGTATAGCGTGCAAATGTTTCCAGTAAAATAAATAGTATTTGGCAGTAAGGTCCTGGAATCTGAAGGATTTCTTTAGACCTTCTAACATTGTCAAACACACGTGTAAAATGCACCAATTTCCTTGTGAGGGCTGCATAATGTTTGACTTTAAAAAACCAACAGACCCAGAATAAGTGCTGAACAAAGCACTGATTTTGTTGCAGGGGGGAAAATGTTTAGAGCAGTGGTGATGTCTGAAAAGTGGGGGCATATCTTGAGGATTAATTACAGCTGGGGTGAGTGGCCTGGGGTGATTAACTGATTCTAGTCATTCATTAAGTCCAGGAACTACTCTCAGCCTTGAACGGTATCAGCTAAAAATGACACCCTAGAGCCCTGCTATTGTATAGTCTTTGCACATTTATTTTTCGCAAATGTTTGTCGAAAGCAGAGGCGGATTAATCAAAATGAATGCAAGCCACAAAGCTTCAACTTTCTGGGTTCTATTACTGTATAACGAATCTGATTCAGAGGAGATGCTAGATTTCCTTGGCCTCAGTCCTCAAAGATGGTCACGACAATGTTGTCCTCAGGCATCCTAGTCTTACGGCCCAAATCTAATGGGCCTGGATGGCAGCGGAACCCTTGTTCTGCTGGTGCTGACTTCAGTAATGTGAGGCCAGAATGCTGGCAGGAAGGCTGGAGCCTTTCCACCTGCACCAGGCGATCCCCAGCTTCTTGCTGGGATGGTGGGGGAGATGGGACAGGGTTAGGGAAGGCAGAATGGGGGCAGGGAGGGGGTGAAACTGGGAGGAGGTTGTAACAGGGAGTGGGGAGGCTGCGGGATGGGGTGGATCCGGCAGCTATCCCCCTTTTGCTAGTGCAGGTCCAGGGAGACCCATTGTGAAGTGGATATTTAAATCCCTTTCACCCCTGAAGCCTCCTGATCTGTTGTTCACCCCCCCCCCCCGGCCTGCTGGATACCTGGCAAACCTGGACACCAGCAAACATAAACAGCATACCTGTTTTTGGTGTGGCTGCACCAGCAAAGGGCGGGGGGTAGGATTGGGCTGTTAAAGACATTCAGAGCTGTGACAAAACACATAGCAGCCTCGGTTGATGCTAACCCAGTAAACATACTCGGTATTAAGTGAGCTGCGCTGGGTCAAAGTCAGCCTAGTGTATAGGTTTGGCAGGTCTTCCTGGCAGAAATGAGCCTTTGCTTGGGATGAAGATCAGTACTTGAGGGATCCTAATAGGGTTCTGGAATATGGTCTGAGGGTGCTGAAGATATGTAGGTCTAGGTCTGGAAACTCCATGCACACTGTCTTGAGTCCCAGCATGGAACAAAGGGGAAATATAAATGTGACAACAAACTAAGTGAAGAATGCAGTAGCCTGGTGGTTACTGGAGCTAGGAGGTTTGAATTTGTTGGACCACTGCTTCAGTGACTACACGGAACATTTGTTTCTCGGCCCAATTCACAATGCTGTTATTGACCAGCATTCACGGTGTGGGTTCAGGTTATCTGAGGGACCACCTTCTCCCATACATTCTGGCCCAACCTCTTAGGTCATTTAAGGGGTTCTCCTACACTTGCAGCTTTATCCCAAGTTAGAGGGATGGCGGCACAAGGGTGAGCCTGCTCTTTAGAGGCTCCACAACTATGGAATTCCCTACTGGAGGAACTAAGAACTACCTCTCCCTCGTGGCTTTTCGGGGAGGGCTCAAAACATTTCTGTTTAGTCTTATGAGTGTGTGATGTGCCGTCTGTCTGCTTCCTGTACCTCTATGCCCTTTTTCGTTTTTATTTCTTGTTTTATTGTTGTTTAGATTGTGGTGTTTGTGTTTGTTTAGTGGGTCGTGACCCTATTTTTGGACCCCACATCCTATTCCCAGGCCTGATCCACCAACGCGGGTGCACACGGACTTGCACCAGCTATGTAGCTTGAGCAAGTCCGAGTAGACCCATTGCACTGACTGGGGCTTTCCTCTAGGCAAGGGGATGAATGTCTGCTTACCTTGAGGAGACCTCCGGCCCGCAAATTTCCCCCGCCAGTTGCATCACAGCCCATGCTGGCCCTGCTACACCGATGTGTGGGAATTTGCACTTGTTTGGGCTACCCATCTTCTTAAAAGGATCCTAACTTCTGATTTCAAGGCAACACCAGCAAACCTAAACAGTTCATGTCACCCACCATCCGAACTCTTATTCTGGTATGAAGTTTCTCAAGAGTGTTTCATGGCTTGTCTATAATTGATGGGGTAAAATGGAAAAACACCCCACGAGTGAAGCAAGCATCACAATTATAGATTCTATCTCCAGTGCTTCCTGCGGTGTTTTAAACATATTGATATGGAACCTAAGAGCTGCAAATGTGTTTACTGTGTATATCAAATCCATGGAAATGTACTTTGTCTGAAAGGTTAAATTACATCACACGGGTCTTTCCCTCAACTGTTCATATTGTTTTTTACCCATGTTGTAAAGTCACAATGCACTCTTTTAGATAGGGAAAATATATCATTACGGTTCTGCTTTGATTGTGCAAATGACCTCAGATAAATGAAAAGGGATATTTCAACCCTTTATTATAGGTTGACGGCATGTTAGTCTTATCGCGCAAGACAGCATTTAACATTGAATTATGCTGTCTCCCTGAATTAGTCATTATGAGGTTTTAATGCACCATAAAACAAGTCTTATGATCTCCAGTTTGGTAAGATGCCAGTCTAACATATTAATGCAGCATATATCTTGCAAAGAAATAGTTTGGCAACAGCGCTCTTTGAACCTTAGAATTTTTTTTTCTTTCAGTGTATGAATTGCTGGGTTCTTTTCAAGTGCATTGTAAGTGGGCATTAAACAGATTATTGGCAGTAGTGAAAGCATTGAAAAAGCATTAGTGACAGCACTTCGAAGATCATTTTTGCTCAGTACAGATGGAAATGGACCCCCCCCCCCAATAACTTGGCATGCAGGATTGCTTGGGGCGGGAGTGGGGGAGATGAATTTCATGCACATGCCTAGAATTTCCTGAGTGGTTGGCAACCTTCAGTCTCGAAAGACTATGGTATAAGCCTACAGCACCCGGTATTCCCAGGCGGTCTCCCATCCAGGTACTAACCAGGCCTGACCCTGCTTAGCTTCCAAGATCAGACAAGATCGGGAGATAGTGTTCAGTATAGGGAGATGGTTGGCAACCTTCAGTCTCGAAAGACTATGGTATAAGCCTACAGCACCCGGTATTCCCAGGCGGTCTCCCATCCAGGTACTAACCAGGCCTGACCCTGCTTAGCTTCCAAGATCAGACAAGATCGGGAGATAGTGTTCAGTATAGGGAGATGGTTGGCAACCTTCAGTCTCGAAAGACTATGGTATAAGCCTACAGCACCCGGTATTCCCAGGCAGTCTCCCATCAAAGTACTAACCAGGCCTGACCCTGCTTAGCTTCTGAGATCAGACAAGATCAGGCATGTGCAGGGTAACAGTTTCCTGAGTACATTGATGAAATTACTCTAGTGCAGTATTTCTCAACCAGTGGTACAGGTACCACCAGTGGTATCTGAGGTGGTCTATAGTGGTACTCACAGGACCCCTGGGCACCCGCTGCCTGGGAGTGCGACCAGGAATGTGACACAATAAATAGTGGTAGGAGGCTCGGTTCGGTGGGCAGAGCTTCAAAGCATGCTTTTCCGCACTTGACAGAGATCACTTGTCCACCCTCTTACTGGTGTTTGTCACATCACATCTGGCCTCCAAACCCAGAAGTAACTGGTGATGATGTCATTGCCAGTTACTTCTGGTGGTACTTGGAATAGAAGGACCATGTGAAGTGAAGGACAAACATTGAGAAACACTGTTCTAGTGGCATCTATAAACAAGGAACAACCAAACAATATAGCTAGAATCAGAGGGCCAGAAGGAAACGGAAGCACTTCTACTCCATTTTCTGCATTGGCACAGCTGAATTTTATACTCAGAAGTTAACAGCCCAGACTTATCCTAAGTACCAGAGCCATGACGAAATGGTGCTGAAATGGCCACTGCTATATCCAGCATGGGCAACAAGGCTGCTGGAAGGTTCCATGAGGTAAGGGGAACGCTGGGAAAGGTCCCTGAAGCTGCTATGGGGCTACTTGGGTCAGTGCCAGCAAAATTGCTGCTGCAGGCATGTGCAGCTGTGTGTCAGCAGATAGGATAGGTGGATTGGGCCCGGGAGGGGGGATTGAATCTGATGGCAGCCTCTGCAGTGTCCCTGCCCTCTCCCAGTCCTGGTCCACCCATGCCTCATTTTACCCCCTCCCTGCCCTCCCCCGGAATACCTCCACACTGCTCAGTGGTGAACGGATCGCCATTGGTTCCTGGCGCCTCTCCAAATGACATGAAGGTGCAGTGCCATTCCATGCTAGCTTCCACCAGTGCTCACCTCCACGCTGGTGCCTGCCTCTCTCAGTGGTGTCATTAGGAGGGTGCGGGGGGTGTGGGCCGCACCGGGTGACGGGCACAAGGGGGGTGATGCACACTTGGGGGGGTGACATGCTAAAATCGCGGTGGTTAGGTGTAGCCCCATCATATTATATACCGTCAGATGTGGAATTTTGAGCAGAATGCAATGCAACAAACCAGAGTGAAATATCTCCTTTCTATCAAAAGTTGGGGCCAAAAAACCGGAGAACCAAAAAATGCATGGAGCACTATGGAAAGTGAAAGTGAGCCATATCGTGTGTTTACTCGCAAGTAGGCAAAATTGCCTTAGTTCATCAGAAAGGGCAGGCTGAGAGGAATCCAATGACACCAGAGTGGTCCTGATCCAATGAATGCAGCGCCCAGAAACACCTGAGAAGGAAGTCCCTCCCTCCAAGCAGATGAATGTATTGAGCCCTATGGAAAGCAAAAATAAGCCTCACAGTTGAGTTTACTCATGAGTAAGCAAACGTGCCTTGGCTGGTGTGGAAGATCAGGTGAAGGAGAGTGCAAAGCTACCAGAATGGTCCTGATCCTATGCACCTGCAGTTAAACAAGTGCTCCAGAAGGCAGCCTCCCCCCCCCCCCCACACACACACACTATAAAGGATCAAAACAAACTTCAGCTGATAAGGTGAACTTTTTTGAGACTTGCAAATCCAGGTGGATCCTGACAGTGATCTGGTTTAAACAGAAGTTCTTAAATTGAACTGGGCACTGGGTAGGGCTGAAAACCTTACTGGTTTTGGAGAGGGGGTGTTATTGCAGGCAGGCTACGGAAGAAATTCACTTGGTGGAACAGGGCTGGCTTCTGCTTATTTAATTATTTGTTTCACTTTAATTATTTATACTTATTTATTTTAATTTGCCTGATGATGTTACTTCCACAATGACATCACTTCTGATGGGTCTTGGACAGATTGTCATTCTAAAAAGTGGGTCCCAGGGCTAAAAGTTTGAGAAATGCTGCAATAAGTTGTTAGTAAGTTGACACCCTGGGTGTGTGTGTGTGTGTGTGTGTGTGTGTGTGTGTGTGTGTGTGTGTGACACCACTAGTGACCAAAATCACTAAAATCACAGTTTGGAGGAATAATACCATTATGTTATATATCAATCTATGCATCATTTCATGCAGAATGTGTTCTGTCTTTGTTCTATCAAAAGGTACAGGCAAAAAACCAGTGGGGGCGGAGTGATGGTACATCACCACACCCACCACCTGGGGTGTTGCGCTGCCCACTGTGTGGGGGGTGACGCGCTGGCATCCTGCACCGGGTGACGTGAACCCTAGTGATGCCACTGCTCTCAGTGGCTGCTACAGATGGTCATTGCCAGGGCAGCATGCTGGAGACTGGCGCTGCAGCCCTGGTGGATGGGACTGTAAATTTCTTTCTCCAGATTAAGGCAGAGAGAAACATTATGATAATTTGGAGCTTCCGCAAAGAATGGCGGCCCCATGTCAAGTTCCCCTCTCCTCCCGAACAGCTACTACACCATAGGCTGTGTCCTGATTTCATGTCGTTGTATTCTGCATTTCTCTGCTCTCATTCAAGTAACTGAGTGCTGTTTGTGGAGGACATACGCACACAGCGTTACAACAGATTGATGTGAAATTTGTTATTTGTGGCAATAGTTACCCTGCACATGCCCGATCTTGTCTGATCTCGGAAGTTAAGCAGGGTCAGGCCTGGTTAGTACTTGGATGGGAGACCGCCTGGGAATACCGGGTGCTGTAGGCTTGTACCATAGTCTTTTGAGACTGAAGGTTGCCAACCAACCATCTTATAGGAAGGGGAGAAAGATATTTGATGTGGAGCTGCTGCCCCTTGATTCTTGAACTCGTGTCTCACTAGGCAGTGCAGTAGATGCGTGAGTAGCACCAAAAGCAGAGACTGAATATTTATCTGCTTTGGTGGTTGCTGTGATAGTAAAGCTGGCTACAAATAAGAAATATCCTACCCTCCTCCCTGCAAAATCTAGTCTTCCCCCTCCAGTAGGTCTAATAGAACTTGCCTTTCATGTTGCACCATCACAGCTTGAGTGAAATTCCATTTGATGTGACAGAAAGGGAAAGGGAACTAGACATATGGGAGCTGTTTTGGAAACAGCTGCATTTACTATATAGTTGCATTACTAAACAGTTGCATTTACTATATATAACTTTGAATGTGGTCCTTGATGTCCAATGTTCAAGCTCTGCTTAGTAGTGAACTACCAGTTAGGTCCTCCACCAGGTTGCCCAGTGGTGGGCCTGGAGGGGGAGCAGGAGGGCAAATGCCCTGAGTGTTGTGTTCATGCAGCGCTCTTCATGCCCATGCAGGAAGCCTTCTTCTGACGCGATCTTAAACAGTACTTCTGGTTTTCTGGAAGCACTGCTTAAGAGTGTGGGAAGCCTCACAACGCTTCCCCAGTTGGTTCCAATGTGGTGTGAGGTTCTGTGGTGCTGGGTAAGGAGTGGGGTGCGGCGTGGTGCAGGGGGCAGTATCGCGGACTGTTGCCCCAGGGTGAATAGCAGGGCAGGTCCGTTGACTGGAAGTACAAAATTATCTTAGGGAAGTATTTTTTGTGCATCCTCTGAGTTACTGTCCAAGAGCAGTACTTTGTGGGCCAGGTCACACTACCACGGTCTTCATCCTCTGTCCAATTCTTGCCACTCCCTGAAGTATAGGAGGAAGTGTTAGGGCAAAATTTTAGCTTCCTTTTGGAGAATGGAACCCAGCAGAAGTGGGGAGGGGAGCTGTGGGGAAATCCTACCCTGTGTGTGTGAAAATGAAACCTACGAACAATTGCACTTCATTATTATTTTTTTTCAATTCCCTCTCCTTTACAATAAAGGTCAAGCCAAATGGCTTTTTCATCTCCTGGTATTTGTAGATAAGGGCATGCTTAGCAATCTATCTCCTTCAAACATCAAACAATATATTGAGGATGTCGCCTGCATTTTCCACGCTAACCCTGAAAGGGTCCACTACTCAATAATTATAGTAGTCACAATCCTTTTGGCATTTTCTTTTATAATTACTTGTCTGGAGAAAAATGCAGGCAACTCCACCCATGACAAGACTATTTGTATTGCCATCATTATGTCTAAGCTTTGACCCAGCAGCCACAATATTCACAGGCCTTGAGGTCCTGGACTTCTACGAAAAGTTGTACTTACATTTGCTGTATATTCTGTCTTGGCGCTCAAAAGTCTTCCAAGGTATACCCAGGGATGTGTTGGAGCCACAGCACCGAGACTCGAGACAAGATTCGCGTCTCAGGCCACTTGAACTCCGTGGGGCTCCCAACACCTCCCCAGACCCCAGCAGCAGGTAAGGCAAATTTTAAAAACCCCCTCTTCCCCTGCAGCGGCCCTATCCTGAAGATCATGTTGCTGCTTTCCACCCCGTCCCCCTCAAAGACTTACCCAGGTTCTTGAACTCCCAGAGAGTTTGAGAACCAGTGCTATTGAGGATTGGCAATAGACTTCCAGGACCATTATCAGAGCTGCCTACACCTGCCGGAGCAGGTAAGACAGTGGAGGAGGTGGGGAGGGGGTGAAATAGAACGAGGAAAGGAAGGGGAGTGAGCAAAATGGGGTGAGAGGGACGTGACAGGGGTGGGGAGGCTTTGGGAGGTGGTGGATCGGGGCCAAAGGTGCAAGCTGGATCCTATCCCCTCCAGTAGCAGCCTTCCCTTTTTCTCCTTGGATGAGCACTAGTTAGTGCAGGGCAGAAACTGTTACCCTGCGCATGCCTGATCTCGTCTGATCTTGGAAGTTAAGCAGGGTCAGGCCTGGTTAGTACTTGGATGGGAGACCGCCTGGGAATACTTGGATGGGAGACCGCTGGGTGCTGTAGGCTTATACCATAGTCTTTCGAGACTGAAGATTGCCAACCAAGGAGACCTATTGCAGGTTAGGAGGCTTCTGCAAGGATAAGGAGATTTAAATTCCCTTTCCTAAAGCCTCCTGATATCCCCCCACTGGATACAGTGTGCCCTTTTTTGGTGTGGCTACACCAGCGGGGAGGGATGGATAGGATTGGGCTCCAAGAATAAAGCAAGTAAGAATTAAGAACGAATCCAAAATCATTGTGCTTTCCTCATTGTCCCTAGGATTGGCCAACAGCAAATACAATCTTTGTGGGAATAAAGAATAGTTTTATTTTTCTCTGTGTGGCTTTTGTTTGCTTTCTATTACAATATTCATGAGAGGATTTATTTGTACGGCTCCTTAATGGAATTCTAAGTATATTGTTTTCAATGGAGGTCAAATTATCACAACAAACCCATAGCAGTGAGTAGCTTCTTAGAGTTCTCTCTTTGATCTGTGTATTCTATGTTTAAAAAAGGAATTGAGAATAAAACAGCCAATATGATAATGCCATTGAACAAATCAATGGTAAAACCACACCTGGAGTATTGCGTCCACTTCTGCCCACCGCATGTCATAAAGGACATAATGGAACTATAAAAGATGCAGAAGAGAGCAACCAATATGATTACTGGGCTGGGAAACTTCCTTTATGAGGAAAGGTCATAGTGTTTGGGGCTCTTCAGTCTAGAAAAAAGACACCTGGGAGGGATATGATTGAAACGTACAAAATTAGTGGTGGTGGTGGTGGTGGGGGAATAGCAAGAGATGTTTTTTTTTCTCTCTCTTACACATCACCAGAACCAGGGGACATCCACTCAAATTGAGTGCCGGGAGAGTTAGCACAGACAAAAGAAAATATTTTTTTTACCCAGAGTGTAATTAGTTTGTGGAACTCCTTGCCACAGGATGTGGTAATGGCATCTGGCCCGGATGTCTTTCAAAGGGGATTGGATATATTTCTGGAGGAAAAGTCCATTGTGGGTTACAAGCTGTGATGGATGCATGCGACCTCCTAGTTTTAGAACTCTGCTACCTCAGAATATGAGATGCAACAGGATGCAGGTCCCTTGTTGTCTTGTGTGCTCCCTAAGGCAGTGTTTCTCAAACTGTGGGTCGGGACCCACTAGGTGGGTCGCGAGCCAATTTCAGGTGGGTCCCCATTCATTTCCACATTTTATTTTTAATATATTAGACTTGTTGCTACCATGGTATGTGACTGCATTTGGGGAAATGTTCCAGACCTGCACTTTTAACAAGTTACTATGTATATTCTTTTAACAGTGATAGTCAATAGGACTTACTCCTGGGTAAGTGTGGGTAGGATTGCAGCCTAGGATTGTTAAAAATGTTCCTGCTTGATGATGTCACTTCCGGTCATGACATCACTTCCGGTGGGTCCCGACAGATTCTCATTCTAAAAAGTGGGTCCTGGTGCTAAATGTGTGAGAATCACTGCCCTAAGGTATCTAGTGGGCTGCTGTGAGATACAGGAAGCTGGACTTTGGCCTGATCCCGCCAGGCTCTTCTTATGCTTGTACTCTCAGGCACTCTGGGCTGCTGAGGACACTGGATGGAGGGTTCAAGCAAAGAAATCTCACATCACACTGCAGTGAAATGCTGGTTGTTGATAATATCAGTTTGAGCTCAAATATATATATTTGTTTTGGTATATTTATCATTCTGCTATTATAACCTGGAGCAGTTTTGCTAGACTTCCACCCTCCTAATAAAACATAATGTGTCTTAAGGTATGCTATTATGGGCGAAATCCTAACCAGGTCTACTCAGAAGTAAGTTCTGTTTTGTTCAGTGGGGCTTACTCTCAGGAAAGTGTGGCTGGGACCGCAGCCTATCTTTCTCATCACCAAAGATGCTCTCTTATTTTACAGCAGCATCATTTTATAAAGAGAACAGGACTAAGGAAGGATTGCTTCTCCCTCTCGACTCCTCTGTCTACAAATTGTGCAAGGCTTTGAGTCATTTCTGAAATTAAGAGCGACTATGCAATGAAGCCTGTCAAGGACAAATGCATGTCCTCCTGTGCGAGTAGACAGGCTGACTCCTTTCCGCATAATCTTTTAGTAGGAAGCTGATACTTGGCTCCACAAAACAAGTCCTGACCTGAGTGGCAGCTTAAGCTTCTCTAAATGGGGTCATGTAGACTGGAAGGTCTTAAAAAATATAATTAATTGGTCTGCTCCGTTAACATGGCTTTGGTTTTCTTATGTCAAAACCTCAGCACACCTCGGCACTTCTGCTCCAAAATAAAATGTCTTTCAAAAAAGTCAGTCATATCACTAGGGTGTGCATCACCTGGTGTGGGAAACCAGTGTGTCACCCCCAGAATGGACCTCCTCCCATGCAGTGGGTGGGGCAATGTCCTGGGCGGTGGGCGTTGTAATGTACAATTGCCCCACCCTTCTGGTTTTTTGGCTATAACTTTGGATAGAATGAGCATATTTCAACACAATTTTGTTTCATTGCATTCCGCATGAAATTATGCATCGAACAATATATAACATGATGGTATTATTCAAAAATACCAAGATTTTTAACATTTTGACCAGTAGTGGTGTCACCCCCCCATGTGTGTCACCCGGTGCGGTCTGCACCCCCCTCTCACGACGCCACTGAAAAAGCTTGTTGGAAGGTGTGTGTGTGTGTTTTTACACTGTGATTCAGGAAATACTTTCCAAAGCGTAAGCAATTCCAAATAGTTCAAATGTGGCATGTTAGAGACATTGTACTTACAATTAATGGCTTGGTCCAAAACGTGTGTTCCATGCTGCTGCTGTAGCTGTTGCAAAAGTGCCATAAAGCACTTATCGTCTACAGTATGAGCTGCATCCTATCCCCGTGATCTGCCAACACGGATAAACGGGATTTGTGCTAGTGATATAGTTGGTGCAGGTCCCCATTGTGATTGCTGGGACATATGCTGGGACAAGGGGGCAAATGTCCCCTTACTTCAGGGAACCTCCAGCAGCCAAGATTCCCATGCAGGATGAAGCGTAGCCCACACCAGTGCTGCTACATCACCATGTGGGAATTTAGTCAGGATTGGGCTGCAACTTGGCTTACTTCCGGCATCATGCGTGAAGCCCCAAACACCCTTGCAAAGTCAATTTTTGACTTGAAATCCCATCATAACCCCAGGCCTGATGCTCAGGCGGGAAGTCAGGCGGGCTGGTAGGGAGGCAAGATGTACGTATTGGGTTATATAAAGATTAGAAATCCAAATGAGAATGCTTGCCCATGAAGTACATGTGATAATTCAACCCAGCTCGGCTTGGCTTTCTGGAAGGTACTTATTTTCATGTGGATTTCATAGGATGACCTTATGGGGGTAGCTGAAGATAGACAGATAGATAGGCAAATAGTTTCTCGTTTGACCAGAGGTGTTTTTTTTTTTTTTTAATTTTTTTGGTCTCTTTGTCCTTCATTTCTACTTCATAAAAGGTTATAGGAACACAGGCAGTGAACTTTCCAGAGGATCCTGGGCCTGTGGCAGCTGTCCACTACCGTTGCTTAATCTTCTCCTTTCCAGGGCACCTTCGTCCACTACAGATAGTACAGCCATTACATGCCTGATCTTGTTTGATCTTGGAAGCTAAGCAGGGTCAGGCCTGGTTAGTACTTGGATGGGAGACCGCCTGGGAATGCCGGGTGCTGTAGGCTTCTACCATAGTCTTTCAAGACTGAAGGTTGCCAACCATTTGTATGTGAATTATGGGAGTCCTGGGATATCCCCATAATTTGGTCCAGTCATAAGGCAGAGCGAGGTGGGGGTGCTTCAGGTGGGGGTTGGGCGCAGGTGGTACCCTGTGCCCATTGGTCACCTCCACATCTACCTCCACTCTGTGGCCGTTTGTAAGTAGCAGCACAGAATAAGGCAGAATAAGGATGCTAAGAGAAATACAGCCCCTTGTCTGCTTCTCCCCATTTCCTTGTTCCTCCTTCCTGCTCTGTGGTTCTGCTGCACTGTTTCAACACAGCCTGCAGAGTCAGGAGGAAGGAGCAGGTAAGATGGGCAGTCTGGGGAGGAAGGGAGCAAACATGTTTGAGTGCAGCGGCAATGATGATCCCTGGCTGAAAAGGGAGACACCACCACCTCATCACCATCCTTTTCTTCTTCTCCTTCCCCTCTCCACTCATGGCAACCTGCAGGCTAAGGGCACAATCCTATGCATGTCTACTTGGAAGTAGGTCCTGTTGTGTTCAATGGGACATATTCCGAGGAAAGGGTGGATCGGATTGCAGCCTATGAGAGTTGCCGCTATCATCATCATCATCATCATTGTCTCTTCCTCTTTGCTTGTGGAGGAACAAGTAGGTGGGCCAACTCTGGTAGTCTGTGTAGCAGTGTGTTGCCGGGGCACCAGGGAGAAGACCATAGCCTTCCTGCAGCTGTCAGAGGAGTACACTGGAGATGCTAAGGCAGGTAGGATATCGGGGGGTGGGGGGTGGGAGGGGATGGGGGAGGGCTGAATGGGGGTAGGGAGGGGTGAGACTGGGCAGGGAGGGGGTGGAATGGGGGCAAAGAGGCTGTGGATCTGGTGACGTTGAGCTACCACAGGTCTGAAGAGACCCATTGTGGAGCAGGAAGCTTCTAGAGGTGTATGGGGATTTAAATCTCCCTTCCCCTTCTAAGCTTCCTCATATTTTGTCTAAGCTGGATATTTTGTCACAGCTACACCAGGGGGTGGGGGAGAGAGGATAGGACTAGGCCCTAAATTACTCTTACCAAAGTACCTAAAATGGTTTTCTGATTCTGTCCATATAATTCTGCTGTACGTGTAAAATCAGCTCATGGTTGTTTATCTAGAGTACTAACAGACTTGCATACATGTTGGACAGGGCAGGGCAGCTTAATCAAAGTGAGTTGATACAACAATGGATACTAAGCAGTTTAAATTTACATCTCAGACTGGCTGTCTGTACTATAGAACCTCCTGGCCTAATGCCAGTGGAGCTGACAACATGCAAACTTGGAGACAAGATGGCCATTATTTCATCAATGCAAAACAAATCCAGTATATCTGTATCTGAAATAAGACCGTTTCTATCTCTCTTCTACCCTAGTGAACAGTTTCAAACCACAAGACAAAAGTATACTGTATGTCTTAATCACCGCAGACAAATTCTGAGTCCTCTTGTATAACATAAAATGCCAGCTGCTTCATCATGCTTAAAACAAAAAGTTTATTTTGCCTTTATTTTACCCCTGGTTTAGATTAACACTGTGTATTCTAAGAATAAAGAATTATTTGGCTCTTTTCCTTCCTCGGCATCTACGGCAACTATCCTTCTATATCAGGGGTGCCCAAATCCCAGCCCGTGGGCCACTTGCGGTGCTCTGCAGGTCCCCATTCGGCCCCCAGGGGGTCCCCCATCTTCAATGGGCACTTGGCCCTCACCCCAGCCCGTGCTGGCCCGTGGGAGCTCAGTGCCTTGCTTTCCCTCGCTGCTGCTGAGCTCAGTGGCAGCGAAGGAAAGACAAGCCCAGCGCATGCGCAGGGCCTTTTATAGTGGGAAGGTAACGTGAGACTTGCAGGTCTCGCGTTACTTCCCACTATAAAAGACCCTGTGCATTTGCTGGCTGGTCTCTTCCTGCCTTGCCCATGGGCTGGGCTGGGCTCTGCTAGGCTGGGCTCTGCTCCCCTCCCCTCCCCTCCTGCAATCTGAGCCAGAGGAGTGCAGGAGAGAGAGAGAGATCCCCTGGGAGGAGGGGGAGGGGATGTGTCTCCTTGCCTTGCCCTTCCCATGGGCTGGGCTGGGCTCCGCTTGGCTAAGCTTGGCTCCCCTCCCCTTCTGCAACCTGAGCCAGGGGGGAGAGAGAGAGAGAGGGAGGGCAACCCAGCCCAGCCCGAAGCACATATCTCCGAGGGAGGGAGGGAGGGCTGGTTGGCTGGCTGGCCAAGCAGGCAGGCAGCAGCAGCACATGCCGACCTAGCTAGCGAGGAAGGCAGGCAGGCAGGCAGGCAGGCAGGCAGTTGGGCGAGCAGGCAGGCAGCCAAACGGGCGGCCAGGCAGGAGCACATACCGCCCAAGCAAACGAGGGAGGGAAGGACGGAGGGCGAGGGGGCAGGCAAGCAGGCGGGTGTACGTGTGTGAAAGTGTAGAAGATCCCCCCTCCATTTGTGTGTGTGTGAATGGGCACAAAATGGGCATAAACTGGCATGAAGATTCCCCCCTTATTAGGGTGAATGGAATCATAAATTGGATTGAATTCATTCATTCATTTTCTGTCTCTAATATATTCATTTATGTAAATTTATTCAAATTTTAAATGTAAATTAATTTTTTTTCCGACCCCCGACACAGTGTCCAAGAGATGTTGTGGCCCTCCTGCCAAAAACTTTGAGCACCCCTGATCTAAACAGAGAAAAAGCACATTCCAATTTATTTTCGCTCCAAACACGTGCACATAAAGACTCATCTCCTTTGTCTAAAAAGCTTGTACAACCTTTTAGTGGTCCTATCACTGACCATTATCTGTGTATTCATTCTGCATGCTTACTGAGCCACGTGGAACTTGCTTTCGATCAAACTTTAGCTTGCTCCCCTGTGTCATCTGTCCTGAAAGCAGTGGCGGACATGCCATTGATTTGATGGGGCAAATGCCCTGGGCGCGGAGACTTGAGCACCTTTAGGACCCTGTGGAAACGTCTCTGGTAGCCATCTAGGTTTTCTGTTTCACATGACATTATTTTTGAATGTTGTAGAAAAGCAGTATATAAATATACTTGATGATGATGATGATTTTGGAGTCACTGCATGGTTTATCTTTTCCAGATCTGTAGACATGTGTTGTTTTCTGTTCCGAACAGATGCACAGTTGTTCATTTTGTAGAATGCTCTTGGGTGACCCGGGTCCAAAGTGGCAGACGTGTGATTTCTCTCTAGCTATAGCTCTTCCTAGTTGGAGCTCATTTATCAATAACTGGAGAAGCTCCAGAGTGCCAACGTCTTCCATCCGGTGGAGAGATAAAAGGCAAAAACAGCTTAAGCTCCATGAAATAATAGGATTTATTTTGAGGACAGATCAGCTAAAGCATTTATTAATGTTTGTATCAAGCACAGATAGGTTACCGTGCATTTTCTGGTTTGGGCATATTGGGGCTGTTGGTGATTTATCTAGAATAAGATGAATTGAATCCATTGTTCTGAAAGCACCTGAGGATTAAGATTAGCTCCTGTGGTTTAAGCATCTGTGCATCCAATAGGAGGCGGAAGAACATGTACCCTTGCTATGTAATTGAGGACTAGAAAAAGGGATTAACAAACAATAGCTGTCCATTGTAAACAAATGTTGGCTACACTGATAAATCTGACTCTTTTTCCAAGTGGAACATTGTCAGTATTTGAGTCAGAGTGTTATGAGTGCAAGACGAGGTTCACTTGCTGATCGAGGAAGTGTTTTTGACAGACATCATGAACACATATCCCCGTGTAATGCAAGATCCATGCTACACAACCCATTTTCTTATAACAAGAGAAGGGATTGTGGGACCTGAGATGCAGGGCAGAACCAAACAAAGTTCTGTCTTATTCCAGAAGTAGATGCTCAAACTCCAACTGCAGCTGCATTCCCAGATGTCTGTTTGTGGGATCAGGTTGCCTGGGCCACTTTAAGATTGCGACACGACATCAAAACTGCAAAATTCTAAATGGATTTTTTTCTGACTGTTGTTCAGAATATTTTGCTGGGTTTTCAGTTGCCAAACCGCCTCTCACAAGCCGCATAGGGCTCTTTGACATATCATGTGCACAGTGGCATAGCTAGAGGGGGCAATCTGATAAGTACTGCGGGTGCCAAGCAAGCAGCCCATCCCACTCGCCATTGGGGCCATTCTGGGCAGCGGTAGCAATGTGCAGGAGACACAGAGTGGTTCAGTGAACACTTGCGCACTACTGTCGCTGCCCAGAATGACTCCAACGGCAAGGGAGAGGGGCTGCTTACACCGTGCATTGCGGCATCTGCAACACTTACCATTTTGCCCTCCCCCCCTAGCTATGCAACTGAGTCCCAAATCCTAACCAACTTTCCAGCTTTGACACAGCTATGCCAGTGGGGCCTCCTCAAGGTCAGGAAATGTTTGTTCCCTTCACATCCCTGATCTTATCTGATCTTGGAAGCTAAGCAGGGTTAGGCCTGGTTAGTACTTGGATGGGAGACCGCCAGGGAATACCGGGTGCTGTAGGCTTATACCATGATCTCAGAAGCTAAGCAGGGTCAGGCCTGGTTAGTACTTGGATGGGAGACCACCTGGGAATACCGGATGCTGTAGGCTTAGACCATAGTCTTTCGAGACTGAAGGTTGCCAACCATTTTATCTTGGAGCTGCATTGCCCTTACCTCGGTGCTGGAAAATTGGTTAGGATTGCACCCTGAATGTGTGACTCCCAGAAATATATTGGCTGAGCTCCTTTTTGCAACACAATTAATATGAAAGATAAATAAGAAATGTTCAAGCTTTCGAACTATTGACTGGGTATAAAGTCCACTAGATTAAAACATTAAATTTAACATTTGTGGCGAGCAGATATATTTAAGAATTTCAATGCTTCTTAAATATTGTGGCTCTCAAATATCTCAAAGTTTATCATATGTTAAGCAAGTTTGGCCACCCCTACTTTAGCCTCTCCCATTCTCTTCCTCCGATCTCCGTGATCGTAGTGGAAACATCTAGTCCTGAACTCCAGTCTCCAGAATTTGATCCGCAAATGGAAAAGGTACAGATTTAGGCCTGTCTACAGATTTATAATTTGTCTATCTGGGCTGTCATGATAACAGACATATTTGCTTTCCTTAGATGTACAGTAGATGTCTTCTGGTATTACAAACGAGGTTCCTTTCACTCTCCCTGGAAAAGCACACTTACAGCTGGCTGACTTTTGGACTGTTTTGTTTCACTTTGTTGGTCAGAATAACTGAAGAAAAGGAGCTTTGGAGAAAATGGCTTTGTAAAATGTGTCAAATGGAAAGCCCATGAGCCAAATTGGATGTGATGCAAGAGATCTGTGACTGATCTGATGTCTTGTTAAGGGGAGTCTTGACATGAATCAAGGCTGATGTTCTGAGGGCGGTGTTCCCCCCCCCCAATCCTTTCCCCCATGCAGTTTCCTCAATTTAGACTGACAATCCCAGCTGATGTTAACAGCAAAGGGGAAGTGAATGTTTTCTCTATCCCCTCCCCACTAACTGCACCATTAGAAGGAGGAATTTTAAATCAGGGAAATGATGTGTGGGGGGTAGAGAGTTAAGCTGCTCTCCAATCTAACATAGGACATTGGGAGATTTGAATTCTGATCTTCTGTGCCATATGCATTTTGTCCCTTCCTTAGACCATTTAACCCAAGGCTTACACTGCCTCTCTTGTGCTATTTCTGTGAACTTCTGCCATTGTAGATGCAGGTGGAGAGAAGCATGTGTAATGTGAGTTAGCTTTTTGGCCAGTGCGGTCTTTTGTTTTCATTCAAAGTGAGAGAAGCAAGTTTCATGCTTTAAGCCAGTGGTCTTCAAACTTTTTTGTGCCACAACCCCAATCAATCAATCAATCAATCAATCAATCAATCAATCAATCAATCAATCAATCAAGTATGGTTTTGGGGGGAGGCTCCCATCTGTAGATGGGATGAGACTCTGGGAGAAGCAATGCTGGTGGGAGTCTCTCGGAGGACTTGTGACACTGGTACTGGTACTGGAAGTGTTCTGGGGTTGGCCTGATTGGATGGTTTATGACCCCCCGGGCATCCCTACCTGCCCTCTCACCTGGTGAGACGGGTTAGGATGCCCAATTGACTGGTACATGCCAATCCCAGCAGTTGGGTTGGTTAAGGGCTTTTGGTGGACCCAGATAATGAAGACAAATAATCCGCTAACTATTTATCTGCTTGGCCCTGCAGCCTTTCTACAATTCCAAAGATTTCGGAATGTCACAGTGAAACCGATGGGGGGGGGGAGAAAGGAATGAAAGGAACACAGCCATTACACTATGAAAAATTTCAGATGTCAGATGATGTCTCTGGATCCAATCTTCCTCTCTAGTGTGTCATACACATGGGATCAAAATGCACATGAACAAAAAGAAGATGTGGTGAATCTTTCATCTGAAATA
This sequence comes from Tiliqua scincoides, assembly GCF_035046505.1. Classification (NCBI taxonomy): domain Eukaryota; kingdom Metazoa; phylum Chordata; class Lepidosauria; order Squamata; family Scincidae; genus Tiliqua; species Tiliqua scincoides. Next base: position 65,510,909 of record NC_089827.1, read on the forward strand.
CAGTGAGGCCCCTGAACTCACAAATCCTGTATCTGCAGATTCACTTATCCATGGATTGGGTCCATGGGAACCCCTGCATGCGCTCCCTCCAGAGCCGAGGGGAGCTCCCTTCCCTCACCTCTGGACTATTGTCTGAGCCCAGCAGAGGTCATGCATGTTGGTCTGCAGCCTCTGCTGGGCTCAGACCGAGCCTCAGTGTGAAAAACACATGATTTCTGTTTTGTTTTTTTTAAAAACTAGAGGTGATATTTTTAATGCTTTATAATTCATTGGGAGGCCTGGGACTCTGGAGGGAGGGGGAACAGCATTTGCCCATATCCGTAGTGTCACTTAGTCTCAGGGGGTTCTGGAATAGAACCCCCATGAATATGGGGGCACACCTGTATTCTTTTGGTAGGATGGACTACACATGTATGTGTGCCTAACAATGATGGTCTGGAGGTATGCGCTTTAAGGGAAAGCATGGTGTGCCTCTCATTCCCAGCAGTGTGCCACATGGAATGTGACTTTTATCTGCATATGCAAAGAAGGCACTGCCGAACCATTCAGACAACACAGTGGTGGGTGCACTATAAACGCCGAAACCGATTAGGCAGAAAGAATAAAACATGCCTCAATTGGCCCCAGGCAGCTTTTAAGATGTGCTGCTGGAATGGATATATGGCACATGTCTGTGAAATGCTCGACTTAATGAGGTCAGGTAATGTATACAGAGGAGATGTGTGGAGGAACTGGGAAGTCCAGCCGCCTGCATTTGAGCCAGAGATGAAATATTGCCTTTAGGGAAATGTCCGCTGGATTCAGAATCCACCAGAGCAGGTTAGAACAATACGCGTCTCCTGTGACATTCTCAAACTGACAAATGGATGAATTCACATGCGCGCTGAACTTTGAAATACGTTTTGAGACCATTTCCCCCCTTTTTGGGGCTGTACTGTTCCCCCCCCCAAGAATAATATATGAAGCTTAACCATAGGGGAAACTATGCTTCTGCACCCTGAAACAACAGTGCAGGCATCCCTATGGAATATTTTCCCTTGTGTCCATACTAAAACGTCAAGGGCATGAGTGCTATATTGGTGCTTATATAAGAGGAGTCCCCATTGGTTGCTACTAGGCCGTGGATGCTTTAAGTCTTCCACCGATTTAGAGGAGTGGCCCAAACCCTAACCAATTTTCCAGCACTGACATAGCTGTGCCAATGGGGCATGTGCTGCATCCTGCAGTTGGGGGGGCAGTCATGGAGATCTCCTCAAGATAAGGGAATGTGTGATCCCTTACTTACCTCGGAGCTGCATTGCCCTTACCTTGCTGCTGGAAAGTTGGTTAGGATTGCACCCAGGGTCACATAGTTTCTCCCCCACAGCTCACTGACACTATTATTCATGTTATTTTACACAATTGGCCAGGGATGGGCTGAGACTTGGATGTCATGGACTCGAGTTGTGAAAATGCATGTTTATGGACAAGTCACTCATGTCAAAAACTTGGGCACAGACTCAGGAATTGTGAGTTTTACCTTAAAAATGAAAAGACTTGAATAGACTCGAGTCAAGACTTGCTTTTGTGGGTGCTTGTGACTCTGTTTTGTGTGTGTGCTTGCTTGCTTCCCCCCCCACTTCTGAAAAGCTTGACTCACTTTGCAAAAAGACCTGCACTTGAAAAACAGCTCTGGATGAGTCAGGATGGCTGTTGTTAAGACTGGTGGGCAACTCGAGTCAAGGGGGGTGGGGACTCAGGACTCGGCTCTAGTCCCGGTGCTGTGGCTCCAGCACATCTCTGAAATCCACTTATCAATATAGTTGGAGAACCTAAACCAGAAACATTTAGATTTTAAATGGATTCCTTGGATATTAAACCAGGCTCGCTCCACCAAATTTAAAGGGTCAAAATGTTTCTGATGAATCAAGCTTCAAAGCTCAGTCATCCATTTGGCTTCTGCTCAAGCAGTGAATGCACCCTTAACTCTCTCAAACTGGGATTGACGTTGGCAGGTTGCTGATTATTTTTGGAAGCTCAGGTTCACAGCGTCAATAAATGCATTTTCATATTTCTCTTGGATTCAGATAAAGTGCATGTAAACCATCCAGATAAACTCCTTCTGGAGAGATTTTTAAAAACATTTCCCCCCTGGCATTCCTGAAACACTTGAGGGAAGCCACTTCAGAAGTGTAGATGACCATTCCTTGGCCTTTCACTTTCCATCCACATTCTGAAAGAAGGCACTTGTGTGCTGCTTCTCTTAGGTTGGCAGAGATGTTTCTGGATATGTTACTTTTGGGACATGAATTAGGAGAAGTGCTGTCTTCCTTCTGTATTTTGGCAAATCCCATGACCAGCCTCGCCTTGCTTTGCTCAGCAGATTTGAACCTGTAAACGAGTTGCAACCCGGAGGCTTCCTGACTTCAGAGTAAACACAGTTATTAGCACACAAAAGAGGTGATTTCAACTTGAGCTTCCTTCATCAACTTCCTTGTTATCAACCTGTTTTAATCTAGAAGTTGGATGGTAACTGAGGAACAGGTCTCCTGAGCAATAAATTGACCCTCTACCATACCATACAAATCAAACTGGGACAGTACAGTAGCATAGCTAGAGGGGGTGCAAAACACTAAGTTTTGCAGGGCACCTCACCTTGGTGTGCAAGTGACCCCTTCCACTTCCAAGTCATTCTGAGACACTAGCAATACTCGTTTTTAAGAAAGTTGTCTGGATTGGGTCAATTTTCTGCATCAAACTGCCATTTGCATGGACCCATGAAGAATCATAAGACACATTTGTGTCTGCTTCCAGACTTGTCTCACCATCTTAGGAACCATCTTGGGGACTCCAGCTGAACCTTCATAACCCTGGCGATGATGAGAGGCCAATGATAAGAGGTCTCTGGAAAGCCACCTGAGGGCTGCTCTGGGGCTGCAGCAAGCCTAGAGAAGGAGCCAAGAGACAGAAGGAGGACAGGTGAAACAACCTCCCCCCACCCCGAACTCTGAGGCCTCATTTTTGGGCCAGCAAACTTCAACAAATTGAGGTTTAACCAATGTGGAGTAGTCACCATCACTACAACCTTCAACATATCGAGGGATATCCAGCATGGAGGAGCAAGCATCAGATACTGGAGATGTTGATGAACCCCCACTATAACCCACCCAGCTCCATAGACTTCAAGATTTAGGTTCATAAAGTTCATAGAGTGTATGGTGAAGAGGGTCCCCTGGAACCTAACTCCTGGAGACTTGTGGATTTTTGTCACATACTTATTTGCAAGAATGCAGTTGGGCAGGTGGCAATCGAACAGGGATATGGGCAGGCAATGTAACTTCAAAGCAGCAATATCGTGGCTCACCAAGGTTCTAAAAAGCTAATTTTGCTAGTCAGAATCATCTTAAGCAACCTTTCTAAGTCAGCTACCAAAATTGGAATAGCTTTCTCTTTCTCTAGTCAACTACAAAACTAGCTCCCTTCCAGGTTTGGGGTGGAGCGGAAAATAGATGGGAGTGCTTTTTTAAAACAGCAACTGTGGGAGGAGTGATCAAGGCTTTGGTATGAAGTGGGGTGGGAAGGGGATTTAACCTTTTGTCTCTGCACTGGTTCCCTGACTTAAATCACTTCTGCCTCACTTTTAAAATCCTTTTTTTTTTTTTTAATGATACGGTTTTGCAATTTCAAAATACCCATCCTTCTACGTATAGTCAGGAACACCAATTAACTAAACAATACAAAAAATGAAACTTCAAGGGTCACGGAATAAAAGAGCTAATTATAATTTCCAGAACCTGTAGCCTAGTAGTTGTTTATAAAAGCAACTTCAAGGGATTATGTGGTTAAATATTTGAAACTCGAAATAAGTAAATAGCAATAGCGGGAATCTGAGATTGTCTCTTATGCTTCCAGTCTGCAGCATTTGTTTCGGTGAGGAAAATGTCCCATATTTTTCCCCTCAAAAGTCACCTTTATACCAAGGATTGGATATAATATTGGATAAAATCTTGGGTCAAATTTTGTCCATGGTGAGTGCACCCCATGTTTTAATACAGGGGTGTCCAAAATTTTTTGGCAGGAGGGCCACATCATGTCTCTGGCACTGTGTCGAGGGCCAGGGAAAAAAAGAATTAATTTACATTTAAAATTTGAATAAATTTACATAAGTTTACATAAATGAATATATTAAAGATGAACTTATATGAATGAATGAAGGTCTTGCAATAGTTCAAGGCTTATAAAAGGCCTTGCACAAAGCAAGGCTGGCCTTTCCTTTGCTGCCACTGCTGCATCACAGGCGTGAAACAGCAAGCAGTGGAGTGAAGCAAGCATCCCACAGCTCACGCGAGAGATCAAACAGTTGCCCTCACGCTGAGAGCGGTTGCATCGGGCCAGTGCGGGCTCCAACAAATCTCCAGAGGGCCAGAGGCCCATTGGAGACTTGGGACTCCCTGAGGGCCATATTGAGAGGCCTTGAGGGCCACATGTGGCCCCAGGGCCGGGGTTTGGGCACCTTTGTTTTAATAGCTTGAACTCTTGTGTTTTTCATCACACAATTATTTTCACAATTTTTATCACACACAGCAAAAGTGGAGCCTTGTTGACAATTTATCATGGGGGATGAGAAGTATCAGTGGTGTCACTAGGGGTGTGTGGGTGGTACGGGTTGCACTGGGTGATACTCATGGAGGGGTTACACCACTACTGGCCAAAAATTTTTAAATCATGGTATTTTCAAATAATACCATCATGTTATATATCATTCAGTGTGTATTTTCATGTGGAAAGTAATGGAACAAACAGCATTGAAATATTTCTATTCTATCAAAAGTTACAGCCAAAAACCAGCAGGGAATGGAGCATCACCACGCCCACTGCCCAGGGCACTGCCTTGCCCACTGCAAGGGAGGAGGTCCATCATGGGGGTGACACGCTGCCTCCCATAGGGGGTGATGCAAACCCTAGTGATGCCACTGAGAGGTATTTCAGTCTGAATCAATGCTGTTTCCATCCATTTCGAGGCTAGAAAGGAGAGCTCTCAGCTGGCAGCTAAGGAAAAGTTTTGAGGAAGAAATTCCTAACAAGGTCAAGAGACTTTCCTATCTGCAGATAGCAGGAAATATTTTTGCCTGAGGAAAAGCACTGTGAAGATTGAAAATGTGTAGCCTCTCACCCGTTGAAATTGGTCCAATGAAAGAACCAATAAAGAACTTCATGTTCTCCGAAACCAATCTGGCAACACTAACAAAGCAGCTACTCTGCAGTGAGATTTCTTTTCCAGCAAGCATACTAGACTTTGATTGAACCTTCACTTAGAAAACGAAGGGGTGATGTAATGGTTGAGGTGTTGTCGGCCTTTATGTAGTGCAATTGTCTATGCTCTGCAGGGTTGCAGTGTGGCTTGGTTGCATGAATGGCGTATAAAATGCTTGTTAGAGGCCTAAGGTAGCATACAGGGCAGTGATCTTCAACCTGTGTGCTGCAGCACATTGATGTGCCGCAAAAGGTCTGCAGGTGGGGTGTGGGAGCACAGCAGTTGACAACTGCTGAAAAACTCTTCTAGGTTGTTCTGTGGTTCAGAAGGACCCTGCCGGCAGAGGAAGGGTGGCCGACAGTTCTTTACTACAGACATTTGCCCTAATAACAGAGCCGTAGAACCTGCAAGAGTGTCCCTGAAGCGGGACGTGACATCACAAGAGGTAAAGACCATAAAGAAGACTGTAGTAGAGGCCAGTGCGCCATGAAAAGAAAAATGTTAAAAATTGCTGCTTCTCTGTTTGCTTAGCTTTAGGGCAGCAAGGTCCTGTTGTCAGATGCACCTTCCGTGAATGGAAGGCACAAGGACCTGTTGCGTGAGCCGAATTCTCCTTCTGTTAACGGGGATGGGGGTGGCCCTTCTGTGTTAAAGCAATACCTGAACTAAAGTTCTGGGTTAAAGCAATACCTGACTACCTGAATTGCTACTCCCTGTGCAAATAAACTGCTAGGGAAGTCATACGATCTTATAATGAAAAGTAAATCCTAAAGTTCTGGTGTCATAAACAGGGGGCCTAGCGATGCAATTGCATTGCCAAGTCTGCTGTAACACCTCAACAAACACTGCAGAACTTGCAAAGGTGTGTCCAACGGCTGGATTTGAAAAGCATAGTACAAGAGGACAACACCCACCACTGCAGGTCAAGGAAGAGTGCATCATATAACAGGTGTAAACAGAAAGATACCAAAAGTGCTGATTTTTGAAAGATCTTCCAGCAAAAGCACCAGTGGAGTGAGCTCCCCTCTGGTTTTTCAATTCAGTCACTTGACACATTCCACTGCAAGTTCCATAGGTCTGCATTCCAAACATCAGAGCTTAGATGATGTCACCTCTGGCCATGACATCACTTCCAGGTTAATGACATCACTTCTGGTGGGTCCAGAGAGATGGTCATTGTAAAAAGTGGGTGCTGGTGCTAAAACGTTTGGGAACCACTGGTCTAGATCATCATCATCTGGGGGGGGTGTGTTAAAATTTTTCCTGCTTGATGATGTCACCTCTGGCCATGACATCACTTCCAGGTTAATGACATCACTTCTGGTGGGTCCTGGGAGATGGTCATTGCATTGACCCCACACTTTGCGTGCCTCCTGCAGGCAGCAGGGCAGCTGCAAGGCTCCCACTGGGCGCCTCTCCTCTCCCAGCACAGCAGCTCCATCCTCAGGCTGCTGCGGCTCCCTAGCCCTGCAAACCTCGAGCGCCCGGGCTTGTTTACCAGCGGGTGACGTCACCGCTCCTCCTCCCGCGCCCCTCCCCTCTCGGAACGCGACGTCACAATGGTGCGATGCTCCGATTGGCTGCGGCGGGTTCTCGGAGCCGTCCGCGGTTATAAAAGGAGGCGCGAGCGGCGCTCCGCCTCCGTGCCGAGCAGAGGGAGATGCGGGTAAGCTAGCGGGAGCCGCAGCAGCAGCCGGGCTCCGCGGGAGGGAGGCGGCCGAGGGGCCATGCGCGCCGCCCTCCTGAGCCGCGCCAGCATGATGCGCGAGATCGTCGCCGCCGTGGGCTTCATCGCCAAGTTCCTGCGCGCCAAGGGCCTCCGCAGCGAGCGCCAGCTGCAGACCTTCAGCCAGAGCCTGCAGGAGCTGCTCGCAGGTGAGGCGCCCCGCGGGTGGGCACGGCCCCCACGGCCCCGTCCCGGCCGCTCGCTCGCTCGGGAGCGCCCCACTGGCTGCAGCCCCATCCTCACTTCCCTGGGAGTAAGCCCCACTCGCTCTAGTGGCGCTTACTTCTGAGTAGGCACGCATAGCGTGGGCTCTGAGGCTCCTGCCTCATCCACACTTACCTGGGAGTAAGCCCCACTGACTGTAATGGGACTTAAGGCTGAGTAGGCATGCATAGGATGGGACCCTAAGGCTGAAAACCTACCCACCCTTACTTGGGAGTAAGCCTCATTGACTATAATGGGACTCAAGGCTGAGTAGGCATGCATAGGATGGGGCCCTAAGGCTGAAAACCTACCCACACTTACTTGGGAGTAAGCCTCATTGACTATAATGGGACTCAAGGCTGAGTAGGCATGCATAGGATGGGGCCCTAAGGCTGAAAACCTATCCACACTTACTTGGGAGTAAGCCCCACTGACTAATGGGACAATTCTGAGTAGACATGCATTAATCCTAGCCCCACTTCCTTGGGAGTAAGCCCCATTGGCTGTAGTGGGGCTCAGTTCTGAGTAGGCATGCAGCAATCCTAGCCTAACTTCCTTGGAAGTAAGCCGCATTGGCTATAATGGGACTTAGTTCTGAGTAGGTGTGCATAGGATTGAGCTGTTAGGAACTTCCTTTCTTTAGGGACCCCTCCCCAAATCTTGTTTTGTTTCTTCTGCTGTACTGGGAGGAAGGTGCTTGCAGGATTTATTATCCATCATCAAAATCATCATCACAAAGCCATGTTGTTTTTGACGGGATTTTGCACATATCCACCTATCTAGTCCTTCCCAAAACCTATTTTGTATATATCCGCTTACCAAGTCCTTTCCAAGACCTTCCTGAGACCTATTGTTATTATTGGGAATATTTATGTTTTGCTTTTCCACAAGAAGTCATGCACAAAGCAGTAGTAAAGGAAATCAGCAAATGGTTCCCTGCCCCCAAAGGGCTCACAATCTATGCTGAAAGAGCCTCCACCCCCAGCAATAGCGACTGGAAAAGATGACCATGCTGGGGTGGTGAAGAGGGACTGTTGATTTCTCCCCCTGCCTAAGTAGAACAGGGTGCCAATTTGAAAGGTACCTCTTTGCCCAGTAGTAATAAACACTTTAAAAGCCCCCCCCCCAGCAACCCCTGCCTTTTTGCACAATGCATGAGACCAGCACACTCTTCTCTTTCTTCTCTCCCCCCCCCCCCTGCATTTGTGGGATTAACAGCACTGCAGTGTTTGTTGGCCTTTCCCAGAGTCCTTTCGCAATAGTGTGGTTAATAGTCATTGTTTGTGCTTGAGGGTGTCTGTGTTCGTTTTCTCCCTCCCTGTGGGTGAAAAGTCCCTTCCCTCTGCTGTCTTCAGTTCTTCTTTTCCTCCTCTTTGGTGTTTGTACTCTGAGATCACGTCATGCAGTTCAGTTCTCTGCCTCCTCCTCCTCTTCCTCCCCCCATCAGTCTTCTATGCAATTATGGAAAGTCCTGCCCTCTTTTTTTCCCCAGTCTTCTTTCAAAGATATTTTGTGTGTGTGTGTGTGTGTGTGTGTGTGTGTGGTTATTTTCCTAATCTACATAGTGTGTGTGTTGGGGATTTGTATACAGAACCTTCTGAATAGGTTCTTAATGTGCAGTTGTTTATCCTGCATCCTCTGCCCTGGGACAGTGGCCAAAAAGGCCCTTGCAGAGAACCTGTAACTGTTGGGTTCTATGGGGTGGCCTTATTGGCTCTTACATGCGTGTGCTAGTATTCTTCCAAAGGGTGGGGGGTAATGTGTCGTTTTCATCTTTTCATGCTCCTCATGTAGCATTTGGAGAAAGAAAAGTCGGGTCCCAAACCCCTGTTTGCCTCTGAGCTGAGGAACAGGGTTTGCCTGATTCACCTTGGTGCAGCAGTGTTGCGATGGTGGTAAATGGCAGGATTTGTTCTTTGTGCTGTAGTCAAACCCCTCAGTTGTTGTGTATGTTTGGCCCATCTCTCAGTAGGGGTGCCCCTTCCTCTTCCCCTGGCCTAAGTCTGCTTTGAACCACATCAGTGGCCATTTTCCTCCTTATTTGGGAATTAGTGGGGGGAAGGTAGGCAGCCCCTGTCCAACTGCAGTAGTGAACCTTTGCTAATCCCTGCTGCTGCTTGCCCTACAACATAAAACCAGCCTTTCATTTTATTTTCTGTTTGCGGTGCCTAAATGTGGCTTCCTTTCATTGTAGAGACAAAGAAGTGCCACTAGTGCGAGTGATGAGATTGTAGTAATTTGGTGTGCTATGATTATTGTGTGTATTGTGCTGTGTGTGTGTGTGTGTGTGTGTGTGTGTGTATTGCAAGATTTCATCCAGCAGCATTGGAGCACAAACACCATAATGACCATTATATGCCATATAGTATTTGCATCACCATTACTGACCCACATTTTAAATAAAAATAAAGGGTGCATTAATCCTGTAAGATGTGTGTTTTTAAACAGTGTTGGGTTGCAGGGAGACTCTACCAATCTCTAAAAAGCTATCTGATTTTAAGCAGTTTTCAGAAATTAGCAGGTTATATGTGTTCAGTTGATCAAACACATTTTATTTTTTTAGAGCACCTCTTTGGGAATAATTCTGAAATTAGGTTTATAAATATGTTTATTGTATGTAGCGTTGACAGGCTTCAGTTAACACATTTGTCTCTATTGTAATAAGATTCCTTTGCAAACAGAAGAGCAAATCTCTTCCCACTGAGACAGTTGGATATAATCCATACAATTAAATTTGTGAAAGTATAGATCTGTGCAGTTCAAGTTGAACATTAAGATTATACAGAATAGTCTAATGTGGTGTTAAAAATGTGTGTTGTCCAGTGCTCCCATCTAACAGATAACAAAGGAAGCAATTGGTGTTAGAAAATACACTGAATACGTGTGTCTCAGAGATTAGGAATCTCTGAAAACATGTTCATAAAAATATCAGTAATGTCTTCCTATGGGGACCTTTGCTTAGCACTGCAGTCTGAGCACAGTGTCTCATGTTAGCCTCACACACAGGCATACCCATTATGAAAATGCAAGTCTGGCAACAAGGGAGGAATGCATTTCTTAATTCAATTTCCAGGCTGATCTGGAAAAAGGATATTTGAGGGCAATTCATGCTTTACGCCGAGTTGTATAAGAGTGTGGATCTGGGTATGAACTGGTAAATGTGTGAAGTGGTCCTTAGAATTGTACTTCATGTACAGTGGTGCTGGGGGTTTTTTTTTTTGCCCCTGAATTTTAGTTATGTCCCAGCGTTGGCTTTTAGTTACCAGTGAACCATTTTGCCCCCTTGAGGGAATGTCTTTCTGTGCCAATTTCACATAGTTGTATTAGCAGTTGAATTGAGACATCACGAGGAAAACTTCAGTGCTTTCCTGAAATAACCAGGGTAGTTCATGCCAGCAAATAGTACACTTGTTTGTTTGTTTACAGGACTTGTATCCTGTCTTTCCCTTCACAATGTGCAGAGTGCTGTTGTAGCTGTGTTATCTGAGTTTTTCAGCTCTTCTGCCCTAAACAGACTCTACTCTTGAAGCTCGAGGAATGAATCATATGCATTTTTTGAATGGGTCCTCCAAGCTGAGCGTGATCTTAATTGTTTGTTTCCCTTTTAGAACACTATAAACATCACTGGTTCCCTGAAAAGCCGTGCAAAGGATCAGGCTACCGCTGTATTCGAATCAACCACAAAATGGATCCTCTGATTGGGCAGGCAGCACAGCGGATTGGACTCGGCAGTCAGGAACTGTTCCAGCTTCTTCCAAGTGAACTCACTCTCTGGGTTGATCCTTTCGAGGTATCCTATCGCATAGGAGAGGATGGCTCAATCTGTGTGCTGTATGAAGCCACGCCGGCAGGAGCTAGCCAAAATAGCACCAGCATGCAAATGGTTGACAGCCGAATAAGCTGTAAGGAAGAACTTCTCTTGGGCAGAACCAGCCCCTCCAAGAGCTACAATATGATGACTGTATCAGGTTAAGATATAGCCTATGGATGGATCATCTTATAATGGATGGATAAATTTGGTTTTTACTTTGGGTGGGCTCCTCTGGGGAAGGATTATGGAATTTAAACCATGTCACAGCTGTGAAGACCTGGCACAAGATAGAGTGGTAAACTTTATTTTCTAGTGGCAGTGCCATAGTTTGGACAGTACCTTTCACTGATTTTAATAGCCTGTGAGTAAAGATGATCACTTTATTTCCTAAGGTGTGAAGTTGTCCCAGGAAGGCTGCAGTTTTCTCCCAGCTGTCTTGCTTAATTTTTTTAACACCTGTTCTTTCAGCCCAAATCTATAGCTATAAAATTGTCCTCTGCAGTAAGTCCTGCCGAGTAAATTTGCACTATGAGATTTTTTAAAAAAAAGTTACTGTTTTTGGCAGCTCAGACAAAAAAGACTTGTTATAGACACGATAGTACTGGAAATTTTATCTGACAAGACTTTTACCTAGCACTTAACTATATGTATAAACTGTACAAAAGTCACACTTGGTGAGCATGAACTGGGGAAAATTGGTCAGATCTCTGTGGCGCATATTGGCCTTCAAGGTAGCAAGTGAGCAAGATCTGATATGGCAACAGGCTTGAGAGAGACCATATAAAGACACTGTCTGAACTGTGGTGTGTTTACCAGCCAGCTATCTGTACATTTGCTAGCTTGTAGTTTTCTAAGACTGAGTAAACCTCTTATTTTTAGAAAGTGGAGGTCTGGTTTGTACTTTCCTTGTACTTAATTGGGTAAAAGTCTTTTCCACAAACCACCATCTATTTTGTGAACTTTGTTAGTCATCTATTTTTTTCTTTTTTTTGGGTAACTTATGAACTGGTGTAAATTTGTACAGTTCATGTATATTGATTGTGGCAAAGTTGTACAGATTTCTATATTTTGGATGAGAAACTTTTTCTTCTCTCTATAATAAATTGTTTCCTATCTTGGCATTTTAATTTAATCTCTTGTCGTGCTTGCATAGGATGAGTTAAACTATTTTTAGTCCAGTGGGCTTAATGTATTGTAAGGGATAAGCACTGAGCCATGGATGCAGGGGACAATCTTGATATAGTGATGGCTGGATGAGGACCGCTTGAGAAGTCCATAGAACATAGTCATGCGATACTTTAACAGGATTTAAAAATAAATTAAAAAAAGGTTGGCCCGTGATGTGGAAGATAACACAGAGCTCTAGTAATTCCTCAGTGTGAGGAAAGTATGCAGGAGTGCCATTCAACCCATGAGAGCTGTGAACAAACCTGGAAGATGAATGTTTACGTGGTTTCCTGACAAGCGACTAGTGAAATGGCTGTTTTGACGCACCGTTATTTAAAAAGAAAAATAAAGGCTCATTTCTGAAGTGATGGATGCCTGCCCGGTTGGCATTTAATAGGACCAATGTTTTGCAGTCCTTAGGAGCAGACTAATACCCATTCAACAAAAAGGTTGATTGCCTCTTGCTTTTCTTCATATGCAGAGTTTCTCTTAGAATTCAGTAAGCTGGAATTCAGCAAAAGGTATGTGTACACTTTTCCTTCCCAAATTTAAATAGATGTTCTGGGATTAACCTGATGAGGTTTGGCCTTCATTGTGGACACACTTAACTTACAGGCAAGTCCCACCTCCTGAGTAAATGTGCATAGGACTGGTCTGTGAGTCTGTATTCATAAACTTTCAGCATATATTCAGCAGGTCTGGCTATGTTTCAGGCTACTACGCAGGTTGTCCCTGCCCACCTCCTCCAATTATTATTAATTATTATTAACAGTATTTATATACCGCTTTTCAACTAAAAGTTCACAAAGCGGTTTACAGAGAAAAATCAAATAACTAAATGGCTCCCTGTCCCAAAAGGGCTCACAATCTAAAAAGATGCAAAAAGAATACCAGCAGACAGCCACTAGAACAGACACTGCTGGGGTGAGGTGGGCCAGTTACTCTCCCCCTGCTAAAAAAAAGGAGCACTCACTTGAAAAAGTGCCTCTTACCCAATTAGCAGGGGTTTGCCTCTTACCAATTAGCCTCTTACCCAATTCACACAACTGCATTTAGCACCATGTAACTTTCTCACTGTGTTGACGTTCTATGCATTAAGAGGGCAACTTGGTTTGCCTGTTAGATGTAAACCAAGATTCTCATTCTTAGGATCTACTGGCCATCTTGGACTGTGTATTCATTGTACACTTTTTATTTTGTTGTAGCATTCAGTCTTTTGAAGCACCCTGACAACATTGATATTCTTTTGTGGATGGGACGTTCAAGCTTGTTTATACTAGCAAATATAGCTTGGATTCTGGAAGCGAAGATACATTCCTGACTGAAGCTGGAAGTTGTCCTGCTTCCCAACAAAATTCAAAGGCCAAAGTGTAACTTCACTTCAACCGCCCAACTGTCTATATCATGTGCAATTGGTTTGCCCTGTGCTGGAGCGCCAGTCTACAAGCTAAACACCTGTGTCCCGTTTCAAGAGGCAGGGGCCTTTCATACATTCTTGTAATTAGGGTTTCGTGGACGATGTGCTTATAAAATTTCGGCATCCTCAGTCGTGAGGATGTATTGCCATCCCTACCTATCCTATCCCTCATCAGCAAGTGTAATGCACAAACATCTATACAGTATGGAGAGCATGCCGTTACAGCTTTCTATCTACCGTTCACCTAAGCACTATATACAGATGCCTGAGCCAAGGTCCATTGGAGAGGAAGTCCCTAAGCACTTCCTGTAGAAGCTCGTTGGTGTTTGACATTAGCATTCTGGGGGTGGTGTTTGTATGATCTCACGCACAAGTTATGTTCCTTGAACGTTAAAATGCCAGCACAACTCAGTCACTTCCAGTAGTGTAATGTTCTATATATAAACCTGTTGTACTGACTTGAAGGGAGGAAAAGGCAGGCAAGAATGGCTGCCATTGTCCAAAGGGAATAAGGAATCTGTTTCATCATATAATTAACCAAAGGCCATACAACACAAGGTTTATTTTACTTTCTATATAATAGTCAAAACAGACCACCCAGCACAAACTGGGCCTTCTATGGTTCCTAGGTTTCTTTCAGATTGCTGCTGGCTTCCATTGTGTACGTGGTTATTACTATTTTTTTTAAAATAGTTCCAGTTTTTGGACATGTTGCATGACCTTCTTGGGCAGCACTTTTTTTTTTTCATTTGTATGTGGTTGTAATTACTAAGCAGGTCAGCTGCTAGTGGAAAAGGTGCTTACTGATAAGTCTGGCAACAGCTGCTTCGAGGCAACATAGTTTATACCTTCAGCAAACCAGTGCTAGCTCTGAAACTGGAGGACTCATTTATTTGAAGCAGTTGAGATTGCACTGTTGTGGTCATACATCATCAGAACACATAACTCCTTTGGGGGGGGGGGGAGAAAAGCAGTAATTGAAAGTACATTCACAGTGGTTTCCTGTGACTGAAATAACCGTTGTTCAGAACTTCCTCTTTCCACACACACAGGACCTGCAGATGTAGCTCTGCTTGATCTAGCATGCTGTTTGTTTTTGTGAATTTTTTTTTGTATCAACCTAGCACCAGAATATGTTATCTATATGTTGACTTCCTGATGGCAGTTCCCAGCAGTCATCAAAACAATATAAGATTCCACTGACTTGGCCAGGTTGCTCGCTTCTGCTGTACTACAGCAGATGCTGTACTACACCTGCTGTAGAAGCTTAACATGTGGTATTGAATTTGGGATAAGTGTTCTGCCATGGACGGTTGACATTTTTAATCCTTTTAAAGCCTGGGCTGACTTCATTCAAGATCCTTTCTAGTTAAGATCTTCTATATAACTCATGGAGCTGATCTGATCCCTTCCTCTCTTGCTCTTTCATCTTGTGTAATGTTCTTCTCTGGTACAAATCAAGCTTGATCTTTCGCCTTCCAACATTTAAAATGTCAAAAAGGCAGTTAAAAAAATCTTTTAGAAGTACAGCAGCTTCGAGGCAGTTTTTAGCAGTACTGGGTAGAGCATGTTTGCCAAGGAATAGGAGTAGAGGCAGAAAAGCAATTATACTGAATGACGCTGAAGCTAAAATGACAAAAGTAGTGTTTTGCTCAGATAGATCTTTAATTTGCAGAGGTCCTTACTGTCTTCTAGGGATAATATTCACAAAGGCTCTCAGAGGTAAGTTGCTATTACTCTCATAGATGCTGAGAGATGCCCAAAGATGCTGAACAAGATGCTCAGCGGTAGGGCTTGTCACACACCCCCCCTTTTTTTTGGAAGGTGCCATCAGAGATGGCAGCAGTACACAGAAGTGGATGGTTTGTTCCACGGTTGGGATTTTGCTCGACACCCTTTTCCCCAAACTGTGTATCTTTTGAAGGTTCCAGGAAACACATAGCAATATGCTGCCCACAGGTGCACCACTTCCCCAGCCACTTCCAGTAGGGTCATGTCAGGTGGTCACCATGATGGGAAGTGTCACCTGCCGTAATGTGAAGTCCCACTGATTGGAAAAGCAGTGCCTAAGTCCCTTCAGTGAATTCAGAGTTGGGGCTAGGATTGACATGGAGGCCACCAACATTAGCCACTGGATCCTGGCGGTTTCAAGAATTGATGGTCTGCTGAACGTAGAGAATCTGTTAAATAACACAGGGTGGCCCCAATGGAAAGAAGCTTAGTTGAGCAATGATACAACTTGAAGTTAATTCATCACATGTGCCTAGATTTGCATATGAACACAATACTTCTAAGGGGGGAGGCGTAGATGATGTGCAGGTGTTCTCACTTCCCTCTGAGCAAGTTTCCTCTAAGAAGGCTGCATTTTTAGAAGAACATGGGGAAAAAAAATATCTAACTGCATCTATTAGCTGATTAAAATGTTCTTTATTACTCTGATCAAACATCACTTGCCCTAAGAAGAATATGCCGAATTAACTGGCAAAGGTCCTTCCCCCCCCCACTCACTGCTTTCTTCTAGATTCACTTCAAATTCAGTTTACGTGTTATTGTCTGCAGAACAGACAAATATAGCAGGATGTTGGTTTTCAGGTTATTATTTAACTAGCTGTAAGATTGCTAGTGAAGCAGATTAGATATTTTAATCCCTGTTTGGAATCACATATGCTCAAATGGAAGGCAAGAAGTGTTTTTGTAACCTTCATAGGGCCCAATCCTATCCAATTTTCCAGTGCTGGTGCAACTGTGCTAATGGGGCATGCACTGCATCTTGTAGTGGGGCAGCAGTCACAGAGGCCTCCTTAATGTATGGGGTCCTTTTGTTCCCTTACCATGGGGCTGCATTGTGGTTGCACTGGGGCTGGAAAATTGGATAAGATTGAGCCCTTAGTCTACAATCCTGTATATACATGTAGCTAGGAGTAAGCCCCAGTGATCACAATGGAGCTTATTTCTGACAAAAAAGGTATAGGGTTGTGCTTTCAGTTGTTTGAGTCTGCATTTCAGTTCTGCATTGGGGCGTATTTCAGCTATCTTTTGCTGTCTGGAAATGGGATCTGATATATTTTATAAAGATAAAGTCGTGAAAAATAGACACAGTGCCTTGGACTATGGAAATGGTTAGCTGGTCCTTAATTGGTTTATTGCCCTATTACAAAAGCGATGGCTCATGCCTGGTGGACAAACTGACACTTAAACATAGCCACATTAGGATGCAGGCTGTGGGGTTTTGTAGCAACTTTCAGTGAAATGTTTTGGTCAAAATTTTCATTCCTAAACCCTTAGAAAGAAGTCGGTTTCGGCAGGTATTTTTCAACTCTGGATGTGTAAATTATCTTCTGTTGCCAACTGTGTCTTCCAGGTAGCGGAGGTAACTAAGAGGCCTGGTGTTTTGAGCTCCTGATGTTCAGGGTGATGAGTCACCTCAGACGTAAGCAGGACTAGAAAAAAAATTGTGATTGGAAAGCAAAATGTTTTGCTTTGCATATGTGTTTTTGCTCATTCATTCTCGTCAGCTGTTGAAATGCACTGCCTGCTCCCTTTATATTTCCTTCTATCAAAGCTCATAGGATTCTGATGCAAGTAGACTAAGTGGACCTATGGCCTGATCCAGCGGGGCTGTTCTTATAAGTGTCGAGGATCACATTTTGCCCATTTATTGTGTGCCGTGTGAAGTCTTTACTTTTTTTCTTTCTGTAATTCATGGTCTTATGTACTTCTCTAGAAGTCTCTCTCTCCCTTTTGCAGTGGCGCTGTTTGGTTTGCCGAAGATATCCCGGTCAGTTTGTTCCTGTCATAATAACCTTGGATTTTTTTTGGGGGGGGAGGTATTGGGATTTTCATGCTGACAGTTTCAAGGATGGTTTTTGATTCTGAATGAATTCTGAATCAGCATTTTCCATTTTTATAAATGGCCCATAGGTAGGTCAATGGTGTTGTGTACCATTTTATTTACATGGGCACTGAACTATTTAAATCTTACTTCTCTAGTCAGCTTACTTATCACTGTAGTTCTGTGTGTATCCATGTGCATACCCAGTCATTTTGTGGAAGCTCTCCCCTCAATATTCATGCAGTTGTGAGGATGCCAGAGAGGTAGGGACCCATTAGCGCAATGGGGTTGCCTCTGCCAGTAAGGTGAAATACTATTCAGTGTTGAAAGTGACTTGCCCTGTTGCCCGTGGGTATAGTCGACTCCAGTGGCGTGTATATAAATGAGTCCACTCTGCAAGACTTGTGTGCAAACTCACTCCCATTCCTTTACAGGGAGGAACTGCTCAGAACAGGCGAGAAAGGCTTCTAGTGTTCACAGACTTACTGCTCCATCTTATTTTCCCCTTACCTCTGTATAGGCTCCCTAAGCAACTGTTACCCTGCACATGCCCAATCTTGTCTGAGCTTGGAAGCTAAGCAGGGTCAGGCCTGGTTAGTACTTGGATGGGAGACCGCCTGGGAATACCGGGTGCTGTAGGGCTATACCATAATCTTTCAAGACTGAAGGCTGCCAACCTGTATAGGCTCCCAATGGCGAGCAGAAGTCCCAGGAGAGAAAGGGAGTGGAGAGGACTGAAAAGTGGGGGATAGGATCTGGCATGTGCATTAGCCACTGAGATCCACCCCTCAACCTGCTCTCCACCTCCTGCCCTCCCCAACCTGCTCAGAAACTCCCCATGTTTCCCTTCCCCACCCACGGAGCACCCGATCCCAGCTTACTTGCCCTGGGGCACACCATGCCAGATCAGCTCCAATCTGTTGCTGCTGCTTTCTGGTGGTGGCGTTGACTGAGCCGGAAGCGGTGCACTCTGCGCACCATTGCAGGGCCTTTTACAACAACAGGATAAGCGCCCCGTGGCCGTAACTAGTGGATCAGATTGGGCCTTTATAAAAGAAGTTCACTGGGTTTGGGACCCTGCCTGTTATGTGTGAGTTAAATTTGCTTCCAATCTCCTGTTTGCATCCTGAAAGCGTTTGTGAGGAAGTGGTCAGAAAATAGACACACGTGCGCATCTTCATAATGAAGAAATGCACAGGTGTTTTTGTGTCCCATGAATAGAGAATCAAGTATCTGGCTTCCAGATGTACACACCTATGGTTTGTTTTCTCTACAGCCGCATAAGGACTTGCTGTGTTGAGCATTGGTTTAGGTTGATTGATTCCACATAGATGTGGGCAGGCTAATGGCTGCATTAGACAAGCAGTCCCACTCAGACTGCATAATTGGCATCAGGTGCTTGGACTGTACGTGTGTCTTGTGGACACAGTCCGATGACTTGTCTAATGCACGTTGTCCTGCTGATAAACTAGGTCAGCATGTTTTGCCATGTAATTGGGCAAGCCTGATAATAGCCGCACAATAAGAAGGTCCATTTTAAGGAAGAGACTGAAGCTTAAATGGCCACAGCAGGTCTTTCAGTTCTTGTTCATGCACATGTTATGGATGTATGGGTTTCTAAAAGAAAACAACACCCGTGCGATGTGTATTTTCGTGTGTACCTGTGTTTTGACCTTTCAGAATTGAGAAGTGGTAGATATTTAGATGTCACATGCGCACATAGGTGCTACCATGTGCAACTTGCCCAAATGTTAGGCATTTCTTGCTCATGTTTTAAGTAGTTTTGAGTGTCCTTGCAGCCAGCAAGTGCACAGCAATGGATTTTTTAAAAGCTGAGATTCAGCAGTAGTACAAGGTTGGGGGCACAGTGTGTATTTACACACAAGGTAAAAGAGTTCTTTTGCTTTATAGTCAGCCACTTGACCTCTGATTCCAGAGCTTGCTTGTGTACCTTTTCCCCACAGCCTTGCTTAATTCTTCCTTAATGTCAGCAAGCTGTCTGAGATTCCTTCCATGCATGCTGCAATCTGAGTAGCTGTATTTTTGTGATTCTCTAGCTTTATTTTTATATAACTGAACCATAATTTCTATAGCATGTTTATAATGGAAATGACTTGAACATTAAATTCCTTATGGGATGCAAGTCACTGTGATGTCCTATCTGCAAAAAAGCAGCAAGGCAGGGATGAGTTGTAGTGAGTTTGCAATTGAGAAGAGACTTGAACCCCGCTGCATTTCTAGCATTCTGTTCACTGAGCCATGAATGCTGCCATTGCTTTACAAACACAGGTTTAATTGGCAATAAAATTGGCTTGTTTGTGCAAGGTTGTGTTAACCTGGTTTGATTTGGCCCCAATAACTGGTCATGAAGATGAGTTTGAACTCTCTTTGGGGGCATCTGCTGCCGATGTGATCTCTCAGTTTGGGCAAATTCAAACTGAGTTGACCAAACTCAACCCGTGTTCAAAATGACCATGATTTAGCCCTAAAATGTCATGCTTTTTCATGGAACTTTCTTCCATATAAGGACCATTTTGCATAACCACTGGGCACGAAATAAAGACTTGGAAACAAAAGTCTCCTCCTGACCTATGATCATCTAGCAGTGTCCATTTATGGCCATTAAGCAGAATTCCACTTTGGACCCACAGTTGCAAATGTCTTTAAGATTTGCACATGATTTTAGGAAGAATGCATTCTCCCTGAATAATAGTGAACCTGTGACTCTGGGAACTGAGCATACAAGTCAGAAATGGATGCGCTGCTCTGATGCTTCCTTATGGTACCAGAGCAGGTAACTGGGTTTAAGAACGTCCGAGATGTACTTGATTTAAGCAGCCATGCACCATCCATGGAGATGACTGAGACTGGTCTGGGCAGGGGATGCAAGTTTAGAGTGCCCAATTCTGCAAAAACTAATCATGGATAATGCTGATGAAAGGTATATGGCCATTGGGCCAGCCAGTGTCCTAGGTATTTCCGAGTCTCTTCTGCCTGAACTGGAACTTGGAAGTTGAAGTCATTGCAATTAATGGATCATGACCTTAAACATTTCTTATTAAGTAGCACTGCATTATCAGTTATTTGTTGCAGGGAAAGAGATTCTTTCTTAAGAAAGAAAAGAAAAATTAAAGAATTTTTATTAAAGGCAACAGTCTTCCCAGGTGTTAATTGGTGCCTGGAATTTAATAGGTGTTAATGAAAACAAATGTTTATGCAAGTCTGCCTAGAATCCGCTCCCTCACATCATTAACTGTCACTCCTTTGTAATACGGCCGTTTCCCAAGTTCCTGCTAGAGGTACACGTTTTATTTATAATGCGAAGGATGAAAAGCACATTTTCCATATTGGGGAAGTAAGCAGTGCTTGCTCAATGAAGTTTCCATAAACATTTTTTTTAAAAAAAAAATCCCAGTTTAGAGCTCTTAAAATATTTCTTGTAGTATTAAAGATTAAGTACATGTACAGTTGCATAATACAGCTCAGTGCTAATGCAGTCTTACTGGGTTGTGTGTCCTGTTTTCTGTGTTGCTACTCTCTCATTTGGTTCTGTACTGTCCTAAGACCATTGTGCCCTCCCCATATTTCTTTGCGTAGTTTCAGGTGTGTGATCTAACATGGCAGGTGTCCTTTCATTCAATAAGCTGTAATTCCAGAGTCATTCTAACCCAAAAGGTGTTTCAGGCTGCTTCCTGCCTGGAAAAAGAAAATATTTCTTTACCCAGCATGTAATTAATCTGTGAAACTCCTTGCCACAGGATGTGGTGGTGGAATCTGGCCTAGATGCCTTTAAAAGGGGACTGGACAGATTTCTGGAAGAAACGTCCATCATAGGTTACAAAACCAGGTAAACCTCCTGGTTTTGGAAGTAGGCTATTCCAGAAGGCCAGGTACAAGGGAACAGCACCAGGATACAGGTCTCTTTTGGTCTTGTGTGCTCCCTGAGGCATTTGGTGGGCCACTGTGAGAAGCTGGACTAGATGGGCCTTTGGCCTGATCCAGCAGGGCTCTTCTTATGGTCTTTTGTCCTAGGACAGCAGGGCTTTTAAGAGACATAATGTTTTTCTGGAATACCCAGAAGCGGGAAATGCAGATCCATCTCCAGCAGACTCCAGAAATAGTGTCTTAGGAAACAGTGTCTGGATCTGGTGTGTTCCACCAACTTCTGATTCTTCCAACTGCATTCTCTTCCCATTAGTCTCCTCTCATATGGAGCAAGGGAAAGGCTCTGCAACTGAAAAAAATGCTTGAGGGAGGAACACAATCTCACTGTCTCTGCATTCCACATGCAAAATTGTGAAATTAATTTTCACATCAAACAATCCAGTTTGAGTCAGCTCTCAGTAATGTGCAGTTCTAAGTGATCTGGGTTACAGTCCTATATTCCTGAGTAGTTCTCTATTCTGCAGTGCAGTGAGGTCTCTATTCTCCACTGCAGTGCAGTGATGTCCAAGACCAGGGAGTCAGACCCAGAAGTATGGTGGTGGCGTGATGGTGTTGCACTGCAAGGCATTCAGGGGTCCGCAAATATGAAGGGGATGACATACACAAAACTGGCTGCAGGATCACTTGCTTACTCTCAGTTTTGCCGGCCTTCACCAGGAAAGGGTGTGAGGTAAGTCCCAACTTGGAGATGACCAGAGCTCCATGCTGATACCAGGCTGCCCATCTTAGATGCACCGGGCCCAGCCAAGAGCAAGAACAAGCTGGCACCAGCAGCTGTTGCCACTGCTAAATAGAAGTACCAGCATGGCTTCTATGGCAGGGGCAGGAGACTGGTGTGAGATGAGTATGAGGCACCCCTTCTATCAGTCTGACACTCAGATTCATCTGGCACCTAAGACAGCCACTTCACCCTATCTCCTGGGTGGTCTGGCCTAGTCCACAGTGATAATGGAATGTGCTTGATCCATTGCAAAAGGCATTGGCATGATCATATTTACAGGTCTTGCAGCAAATCAGGTCACGGAGGACTGATCATCTGGGCTCCAATCTGTTCTCCAGAAGAAAGTGGAGACATTTCTGGTGACCAGTTCACAAGAAAAACGGCAACCCCACTGACATTTCTTATCTGAAACAGGAACAATGGTGTCAACTCTCACTATATGAACCAATCTGCCCTTAGGAGTGTGTTACTCTTCTCTAAGGTGTGTGTGTGTGGGGGGGGGGGGGAACGATGATGACCCTGTCTCTCTTGTCAGTGTCTGGATTAAGCAGCACAGCTGAGGTATTGGCAGATATTATTATTATTATTATTATTATTATTATTATTATTATTATTATTATTATTATTATTATTATTATTATTATAATTTGTACCCCGCCTTTTTGCCCAACAGATATCTGGGATGGCCTGTCTGGAGGTTCTGTTGCTGGGGAGTGAGCCACAAGCTGGGATGAGACTGAACATTTCCTAAAGCAAGTGCCTCTCAAGGTTTGTTTTCCCTTTTGAGAGGGAGCAAACAAACTATGGGGGCTCTCCGCCATTTCTCTTGTGCTGTCATCCTCCTGGTTTTCTTGACCTCTGGCTGGTCAGCATAAGCTCTAAGTTTGTTTGTTCTGGTTTAAGCTGGACTTTCGCAAGAACCGCTTTGCTGTTCAGCTCTGTATCCGGTTTCAGTTCCAGTTGCACAATAACTGAGCTTCCAAGCTTGTTTATGAACAAAGGAAAAACCGTTGGTTGCATTCTGCCTCCCGCCCCATTCAGGCCGTTGTTGCTGTGGTGCAGGGCTCTCCCTTCCTTCCCCCTTGGCTTCTGAGATCGGAGTCGATCACCTCCTTTGTTACCCCTTCTCTGATTCAACCGCAGTTGCCCACAATAAAGTTCTGTTGCTTGACCCAACATGCAGGCATTTGGTATAGGAACTAAAGCCATCACTATAGATCAGTCACCTTGCTCTATATATTTATGAGATGAAAGCCATCTTCATATTACTGCTTCTTTGGTTCATGGAGGGGGGATCTTAAAGATGAGTAGTGGAGAAGAAGCATGGGAAAAGTGCTAGAGCAGGGGTGTCAAACTCGTTCCATAGAGAGGGCTAAAGTTAGCATTCATGATGCCTGCTGAGGGCTAGAATAATAATAATAATAATAATTGATAATTGATAATAAACTTTATTTATACCCCACCCTTCTCCCCAAAGGGACCCAGGGTGGCTTACAACATGTTAAAAACAGATTAAAACATAATTTCACAAACAGATAAAAACATATTAGAAACACATTAACAGATACCATAAAACAGTAGTCAGATAAAAAGTCAAATAAAAAGAGCATAAAGCAGCAGATCGTAGAGGAATCAGTCCTGTAAAAATACTAAAAGATGTAAAAAAGATGTTTAAAAGGCCATGAACTCTGAAGGCTTGTTTAAACAGAAGGGTCTTCAGGCCTCGCCAAAAAATCTCAAGAAAGGGAGCCATTCTCAAGTCAAGGGGAAGGGAGTTCCATAACATTGGTGCCACTACTGAGAAGGCCCTATTTCTTGCCGCCGCCCCACATACCTCCTTAGGCGGTGGCACTTGTAAAAAGGTCTTCTCTGATGACCTAAGAGGACGAGCCGGATTGTGCGGAAGTATGCGATCTCTAAGATACCCTGGCCCTAAGCAGTATAGGGCTTTAAAGGTCAAAACCAGCAACTTGAATTGGGCCCGGAAACGAATGGGCAGCCAATGTAGCCCCCGGAGAAGCGGGCTGACAGAGTCAAACCGCCTAGCTCCAGTGACCACACGGGCTGCCGCATTCTGCAGTAATTGCAGTTTCTGGACGGTCTTCAGGGGCAGCCCCACATAAAGCGCGTTACAATAATCTAACCTCGATGTCACCATGGCATGGATCACCGTGGCCAGGTCTGCATGATCCAAGTATAGCCGCAGCTGGCGCACCAGCCGAAGCTGAGCGAAGGCCCCCCTAGCCACAACCGCCACCTGGGAATCCAGGAGCAGCTGCGAGTCCAGGTGGACCCCCAAGCTGCAGACCTGCTCCTTCAGAGGGAGTGCAACCCCATTCAGAGCAAGTCGATAGTCCAGCATCTGCATCGAGGATTTCCGAACCAGGAGAGCCTCTGTCTTATCTGGATTTAATTTCAGCTTGTTAGCCCCCATCCAGATCCTCACTGCTTCCAGACAGCACTCCAGGCCCTCAACCGCCACCGTGGAGTCTGGAGGAAAGGAGAGATAGAGCTGGGTGTCATCAGCATCATAGAAGATGATAGAGATAGAGCTGGGTGTCATAGAAGTGACTTCATTAAGTAGAAAGTGACATCATTAAGCAGATGATGGCCAGAAATGAGCACTTTCTTCTCACAGAAACTCATTAGATGCAAATGACAGAGGAGAGAATGTGCAAATCTTATTCATATTTTCAAGATATCAGAGACTCCAATATAATGAGGGGGGGATACATTGCCTCCAGGGGCTGCATTTGGCCCGCAGGCCTTATGTTTGACACCCCTGTGCTAGATCATTGTTTCTCCAGGAAGAACTTGCGGTGACATCATTCTCTTTAAGGATACAAGAAACCACCATATACAGAAGCATAACTAGGATGGAGCCTGAAGGGCACTCTCCCTGGGCATATGACTGCTCTTTAGGCTCTGCCCTAGTTATGGAGGAGGTGCTGGTGGCTTCATTCCCCCTGTTCCTTTCCTTCAAAAGGGAGTCTCCAGAAGAGAAGGAATGGCATGTGTGAAACCACCAGTGCCACCTCCTCCAGCGAGAAACCGGAAGTGACTCCATAATCTAACTCTTCAAGGTATCTTCACATTTTTAAGCTTTTCTCATATCTTCTAGAGCAGGGGTGCCCAAACCCTGGCCCGGGGGCCACTTGCAGCCCCCGAGGCCTCTCAATGCGGCCCTCAGGGAGCCCCCAGTCTCCAATGAGCCTCTGGCCCTCCAGTGATTTGTTGAAGCCCGCACTGGGCCAACGCAACGTCTCTCAGCGTGAGGGCGACTGTTTGATCTATCGTGTGAGATATGGGATGAGAGCTCCCTCCACTGCTTGCTCTTTCACATCTGTGATGCAGCAGCAAAGGATAGGCCAGCCTTGCTTTGTGCAAGGCCTTTTATAAGCATTGAGCTATTGCAAGACCATTCATTCATTCAAATAAGTTCATCTTTAATATATTCATTTATGTAAACTTATATAAATTTATTCAAATTTTAAATGTAAATTCTTTCCCCCCCCGGCCCCCTACACAGTGTCAGAGAGCTGATGTGGCCCTCCTGCCAAAAACTTTGGACACCCCTGTTCTAGAGCAGTGGTTCTCAAATGTTTAGCACTGGGACCCACTTTTTAGAATGAGAATCTGTCAGGACCCACCAGAAGTGATGTCATGACCGGAAGCGACATCATTAAGTAGAACAATTTATTTATTTATTAGATTTGTATTCCGCCTTTCTCCCTGAAGGGCGCCCAAAGCAGCTATTTTTTTAACAATCCTGTGCTGCAGTCCTACCCACACATACCCAGGAGTAAACCCCATTGACTGTCATTATTAAAAGCATATGTATAGTAGCCTGTTAAAAGTACACATCTGTAACATTTCCCCTGATGCAGTCACATACCATGGTAGCATCAAGTCTAATATATTAAAAATAAAATATTGAAATGAATGGGGACCCACCTGAAATTAGCCTGCGACCCACAGTTTGAAAAACACTGTTCTAGAGTCATCTAGCTGCTCTAGTTTGATTCAGGGCACACACACATCCGTTCCACCTACTATTACAGTTCCAGCTGAACATGACCTCCCCAATTAGGATGAAGCCCTGCCATTGACAGACTCCTGCTAGCGTTTCTACAACACTTTCCAGCGTTCAAAGCACTTATTAGCATGCGTTACCTAGTAAAGACTGATATAAGGACACACTTCCTCAAGTAGACTACAGTCTGTCATATATTCGAAAACAGTCACGGGAATTGATCTGAGACCCTTTGACATTCAGAGCACTGAAACGCCTGGAGCTATTCATTCCCTGGAGGCCTGAGTTCTGCACATCTCTTGCCGAGATGAAACTGTTGCTTTCTGCCTTGAGTTTGTGCTTGGCATAGTAGTAGTGAAATGATAGCATGGACAGGGGAAAGGAGAATTCACACATACGTTCTCCTGGCTCGTCTCCTTCGCCGGCGAGCAACAGCTTGTCAGTCTGAAAAAGCTCTCACTGACTGATCAGAAGGAATGCATGCCGCACAATATTGGGTGAAGTCATGGGGTGAGGAGAGCATGTGGGCCCAAGCATTTCCCAAATGTTTATGGCATTTTTTACATTGCAGAAGAAATGGGGGAAAAAATTCCCTGTCGCCAAAGGATTCATAGTTTTAAAAAACAAAACCCACACATACATAAGAGAAACACCAACATAGCAAGGGCAGCCCAATCCTATACTTCCCAGTGCCCTGAGGAATGGTGGCATCAAAATGGCAACTGCTCTATCCCACGGGTGCCAGGAAGCTGCTGGAGGCCTCCTTGGGGGAAGGGAACTTTTACTGGCAATCTTGGCTATCAGTGAGAACCATTGTGTCAGATTTTTTAGCCTGACACAGAGGATTGGATTCAGGGGAGGGGCCTCTGCTGGTCTCAGCCCCTCCCTGGGCTGGTTCCTTGCCCTGCCCTCCCCCGGAACACCTCCCCCCCTACTCCAAAAGCCTGCACGCTGCCTGGAGCTCTTCCTTTACTTTGGTCTGCCTCCACACTGGGCTGAGTGCCGGCACACCTTCTTATGAGGGTGCCATAAACTACTTTACGGTGTGTTTATGACACCCAGTGCCAGCACTGGAGCTCAGCGCTGGTGCTATGGCCCACTAGGATTGGACCTTAAGAAAGTTCAATGCTGGGATTAACAGGGACAGTTCATCTCCCCTTTCTAAATATAAGAGAACCCCCACTTCAGAGATGCTCCTTTCCCCAGTTAGCAGGGACAAATAGCTTCAAGGAAGGGAACAAATAAGTTATTACTGATGCTGCCTGTGGGCTGTATGGCTTTACTCTTAAGAGCTGAAAGGATCATTTTAATTTTTCGTATGAGTTTGTGTCCCAGCAATGAGAAGGCATTAGAGCGTGTGGCGTCCCACACAATGCTTAAACAAAAGGGTTTTGTGTCCAAATAGCCAAAACGCATATTAAAATGTGTTGATCCGCTTCTAAATTGTAGTATTCTTGATGCCACAGTCTGTCGTGCATATGTTGTTGTTCTGCTGCACAAAAGATTTTTTATTCTGTTGTGTTTCAGAAAATCTTAATGGATGTTACCCAGTGAATGCTGGAGAACATTGTTGGCAGCTCATCACAATGATAGGTTTGTACCAATGAAAAACGACCGCTGCACTCCACATGCGAGTTGCAAGGCAGCCTGACTCAATTGCTGGTTGCTCAGTCCTTGTTGTCCTTGAATTCAACCTGTGGGAACTGACCTTGAGAGGGAATACAAAGTTTGCAAGCATTACTGCAAAAGCATGTTCATGCAGGCTTTAGAGGACCTGCACATGCCATTTATGGGAGGCAGTCTTTCGAAACGGCTTTCAGAGACTGCTATGTGTACGTGCGTGTTCAGTGCTTGACATGTTTCGTCATCACAAAATGCATCCGTTCCTCAGAGATGTGTTGCTTGCTAGTAGGCTCCTCTTGAGAGAAAGGAAGCTAGTAGTTTTGAGTTGTGACTTTTAATGGTTTGGGACAACTAGTTTGGAGGTGTTGAAGGAGATGGGGCAAGAGAGGCTTCTTTTTTTCCTAACTAATGTTGGCTGATAGTCCTGATGCAGTCACTGTATCTGTTTTGAGAAACTGAATTTTAATGTCTGTGTGTGGACCTTGCTGCTTTGGAACAGGGCAGGCCCAAGAACACCTGAGGCTTGAGGAGAAATGCCCAATGCCTTACGTGGTGAATGCCAACCTCTGTGCTTCCCACTCTGCAATGGTCTAGCTCAGCACTCTCTTCCCCTCCACATTTCTTTCTCCTCTCCGCCCTCCTCCTCTTTTTCTAATCCAGGGAGTGGGGGGAGGAACCCATGGAGGCAAGTGAACGGACAGAGAGGGGTACCTCCCACCAACCTCCGACCTGAGACTTCAGATAGCCTCATGAGTGGGCTATACGTTGGAAATTGTCACCTGAGGGCAGAGGCGGATCCAGTGTTTATGTTGGGGGGGGGGGGAGGAGGCCATAAGCAATACCAACTCCAGAGCCCAGGTCAACCAGGCAGGTAGAAATTGGCTTCTGGTTGAACTTGGCCACCACGGCTGAGGTTTGCTGGGTGGATAGACTTGGGCTCCCAGCCAGGCTTGGAGTCCAGATCCATCAGCTGTCTCAGCCAAGGTTCGCTGAGTGGGTAGACCTGGGCTCCCACCCAGACTGGATCTACTGGCCTCCATGGCTGATGTTTGCTAAGCAGGTAGACCTGGGCTCCTGGCTGTGCTTGGGCTGCTCCCCATTCAGTGGGCACCCTACCTGCTGGTGCTACAGTTTGGGGAGGGCCGCCCCTGCCTGAAGGACTTCAGGAAGGGGTATGGCTTCCTTATCCTGAGCTGTGGAATGTTATCCAACTACTTTAGAATGTCATAGGAGCTAGCCCAAGAAAGACAATTCACCAATGGTTGGCAACCTTCAGTCTCGAAAGACTATGGTATAAGCCTACAGCACCCAGTACGGTCTCCCATCCAAGTACTAACCAGGCCTGACCCTGCTTAGCTTCCAAGATCACACATGTGCAGGTTAACAGCTGGACCAAACTGGTTCCACTAGGGCCTGATTATTGATAACAAATGTTGATAGCAATTTGTCCATAATGTTCCCCCTTCCCTTCAATATAAAGGCTGTGTTGTGTGTTTTGGACTCCTGCACAAAAATACACAAACTCCTACTTAAAAACTAGTCGTACAAATAAATCAGTTTGGTGTCTGTTCCCAAATGGTACCATTTCAAGACATAGAAAGAGTTCTGCGCTAGAAGTACTTTCGCTGACTGTAAGCACTTCTGATCAGCCAATACTCAATTGCATCAGTGACTCTGGATGGATAAATTATGGCTCACGAACCTCCTCGCATGTGGTTCTTGCACAATTCAATGTTTGTTTTTCCTTTCCCTTTCTGAGCTCAGTTAATCCAATCCAGGAGCACACAAGCTGTCATTTGCTAGACTAGAAGTAGGACAAAAGAACGCTAGTGTTAGGGAATATGGGAGGGGTGCTTAATCTGAGGGGGGGGGGAATCTATATTTTGACCTCTTACCAGTTTGGGTATGTGGCTTTGCAGAGTTAATAAACCCCCTTGAGATATAAGTATGAAAATCTTGGAAGAACCAGGTTAAATTAATCCTAATTTAAAAATTCATGTGGCAAATTCTATAATGTTTGAACATAACAGAACATTCAAAATCAGGGCCAGGCCATCCATTATGCCGGCTGAAACAGTTGCCTCAAATAGCAGATTGTGTGTGTGTGTGTGTGGATGCCCATCTCTGCTGACTTGCTTCCACTGCTTCCTCTTCTCCTTCTACTTCCTGGAGTGGAAACGGAAGAGGCAGACAGAGGGAAAGAGGAAATGTGGAAGGGACGAGAGGGCTTAGCTAGAATATTGGAAAGTGGAGGTGCAAACACATCATCAGGTCGGGGGGCAGCATCTGACATGCCCCTCAGGCATCAGGAGATCTTGGGCCAGCCAGTGGTGTCACTAGAGGGTGTGCGGGGTGGTGGTGGACTGGGTGACACAGTCAGGGAGGTGACAACACTACTTGTGTTGAAAATCTTGGTATTTTTGAATATTACTATTAAAGGCGCAATCCTAACCAGGTCTGCTCAGAAGTAAGTCCTATTGTGTTCAATGGGACTTACTTATGGGAAAGTGAGGTTAGGATTGCAGCCTAAGTTATATATCATTCAGTGTATAATTTTGTGCAGAATGCAAAGAAACAAACCATATTGAAATATCTTTATTCTATCAAATGTTATAGCAAAAAAAAAAAAAAAAGAAAAGAGGAAAACACAACTGCCTTATGTAACAATAAGTGGATTTCTGTAAGTCAAAACTGAAGTAATGCTAGAACTCAGTACTAGAGTCAATACTAGAACTCTTATTCAGTTGTGTGAATGTCATCAAGTTGGCCACTGGTTTTATTGTTTGTTTGTTTTGGGTTACTGCTTTGTTGGGTAACCTGTACTGTTATATATCAAAATAAATAAAGTTAATGGGGGTTGCACCATAATGGGGCTGGCTCTAGTGGGGATGGTCACTGCATTTAGGCTCTGCATATGATATTGTAATTTATTCTGTCTGGTATAGGAGGAAGTTCTTCATGGGGGTGAAACAATGATCTCTTATACTGGGGGATGCATACCCTAGGGACACCTCTTGGTCCAGCTCTGATTCAAATAACTATGCTGTTGGGCAGTTCGGTTCATTGGGTCCCACAATATCCAGCAACGTTCCTCTAGGAATCTGACAACAAAGACAAGAGAATGAATGCAATAGCCATTCCCTCTTGTTTGGCCCAGTCATCTGGTCATTGGGGTTGCGCTGCCTCTGGTCACATAGGTTCTGTTAACTGCTATGACAGCAGATGATGGGCCTAATAACCAGGCTGAATAACCTGTTTGCCGTGAATTTATTTAATCCTTTGAAAAGAAAGCATCACACATGCTAGTGACCTTTAGAATGACCTGTGGAGTTAATAATCGCGCCTTGAAGGAAGACCTTCATCCTACGCCTATGTGCCCAACGTTGTAGCGCATTGAGAGAGATCATAATGTACTGTGCCAGGACAGCACATCATTTGATGAACCTTGGCTCAGTCGTTTTTATTCTAAAGAAAAAAGAGCCATAGACGTTAAGTCTCTCTTCATAAGGCAGACGCTCCATTTCCATCATTGTAACTGTTGTTTTCTAGACTTATTTTTTCAGTCCAGGTACATAGAAGCAGCTGTGAGGCATGAATTTGTCTAGCTCCTGTTTGTTTGCTGGGAAAAGGAAAGAAAAAAAAAAGGCAAGATCTGCCATGTGTTTGCAGCATTAGCACAAGGAGCATAAAGCCCGCTTGCCTTTTGTCTGAAGGCTGATGCGCACGTGACAAGAGTCATGCAGCCCTTGAGCAAATGTTTAAAGAGATTCTTATACAGCCGAGCTGAGCAAACAGTCAGGCAGACCTCTTTAACGTTGTCAGACCACATTGCAGCAAATGCGCCGGCACCCAGCACATTCATTGCCTTTGTGTCACGGAGCATAAATGGCATGAAAACGTAGTTTTGGCTGTGACTTTAAAAAAAACAACACAGCATTGAGGCTGTGTATTGAGATGTCACTCAGAAAATGGCTTTATCCAGAGTAGTCCCACTGAAAAATGATGCGCTTGTACTAGAATTATAGGCTTGAGGGTTCCACGATTTTCTTCTAACACTTGAAGAACTGGATGTAGCCTAGGTGGCCAAATGACTGAGCTGTGAACTGGGAGGTCCCGGTATAGAGGCATGCCCTCTTATCTGGCTCTTCAGGGATTCCTTATAAGGCATTAAAAATGTCACTTCTGGTTTCTCCATGAAACCAGAAGTTGCATTTTTTTTCCACTTCAGAGCTCAACGTGAACTCTGCAAAGGCCACGGACGAACGTCCCTGGTTTCTGCAGAGGCCCCTCCAGAGGTGAGGGGAGCTCTGCTCCCTTAGTCTCCGGAGGGGGTGCACACGCTGGGGGGGGCAGACCTGATCCACAGATAAATGAGTCCATGAACATGGAATCTGCAGGTATGCTTCCCCCCTGTACATACAATGCAACAGGGACAGCATCTATTTTTTGGCCTCTATGTTTGTGTGTCGGGGCTGCCCACTTAAAGTGTTGTTCAGGTGTGTTCCTAGTGTTGTCATTAATGTCAAATGCAAGGGAGGACACTAGGATACAGGTCTGTATTGTCTTGCATGCTCTGTGAGGCATCTGGTGGGCCACTGGGAGATATAGGAAGCTGGACTAGAAGGGCCCCCATTGGCCTGATCCAGCAGGGCTCATCTTATATTCTTATATTTATATTCTTATTCTTCAGCATTCACCCTAAAGACTGTTGGGTCATCACAAGTTAAATCTCCCCAAGGGGAATGGATGCATCTAGTACACATATAAGCAAATGCCATCTTTGAAGAAAAATATGGTAGTTACCTCTTCAGATGTTTACCCACCCTTCATTCACTGAATATGAGAAATGAGGATTAGGACTCTCCTGTTGTTCCACCAAGGCTGGTCCCACCACAGACCTCTATGGATGGTCTGACAGGTCTTCTGCACATATCCAACCATTGGTTCTTCACATGATCAGGAATGTATAGACAGCCTTCTCTCAAATCTATGGAGAGCCTGCATGTATCTTTCTGGCCTCCTACCAAACATATCTACAGTATATGTGGATAAAGATACGTGGCATGGTCTTTCTCCACACAAACTGAAGACAGGTGTGTGGGAAAATATTTGAAGAGGGCTAAAGTCAGGATCCATTGCCCTCCTGGATTTTAATAGAATAGTATTTAAACCTCAGGTGAAAAATCTGTGGCTAATTAGGTTATACCTGTACACACACACACACACACACACACACACACACACACACACACACACAAGAGGAGTGCGTCACTTGATAACCTTCCACTTAATAACAGACCACATATATGACAGTGGTCAAGGTACAACAAAGAGGCTCTTAATGAGGCAGTCAGTTCTCCCATAGCCTGCACCAGTGTCTGTTTACACAACAAAGAAGCTCTTAATGCAGACAAGAGGTAATCAGCCCCCCCTCCCCCCCAGTAGCTTGTGCAGCCAGTGAGTGTCTGGCAGGGAGTGTCTGTTTATACAACAAAGGCGCTAGATTGGGCTGAATGTTTGCTTAATGACCTAATCGCATAAAAATAGGATCGGAGAATGTATCCCCGGTGTGTGTGTGTGTGTGTGTGTGTGTGTGTGTGTGTAGGGGTGTTCTTGAAATGGAAAGTCCCTTAGTGTGTCACTGTTTTTTTTTTCCTTTTCATATACGTATTTCTACCATAGCAAAACTACATTTTTTTTTCTCTGCACGCTAGACCTGCATATTGTGGCATCAGCTTGGAATCTTCTAGGAGGAAGTGTCAAATATGCACCACCACTGCTTGCCAGGCTGTTTTTGTTTCCCCCCCCCCCGTGCTGTTTGCTCCTGAGTCAATGCAGTGGCATCTGTTGTTATTCCAGGAGAGTGGTGAAAGTAGACTGTTGTAGCACGAACAACAACAAAATTCTGTGACACCTAAGAAAGTGTATTGGTGCATAAGCTCTGCAGGCCAAAGTCAACTTCATCAGATGCTAAAGAGTTAAGGTCCTGGATGTGCATTTCATGCCTGGGGGGGGGGGGGGTTGGAGGGAGAGAAAAAAATCTCTTGTCTATTAAAGGTCATGCCAGAATTCATTTTCATGAATTAAATACATTCATGCATAAGTAACAATGAAATTATTTATTTTATTTTTCTCGCAACGAAGGAAAAGAAGAAATAGTTTCCATGAAGGCCAAAAGAGTTGTGTTGAATTTGGATCTGGATGTGGATTCAAATTCTAGCTTAGCAGTGAGTTATGGGGCTGGTTTTGGACAAAATCATCTGGACCCTTCCTGGCTGAGAAGCTGAGGAAAAAAAAAAATTGGCTGTTATTTGCGCATGTGCATCTCTCTCTCTCTCACACACACACACAATTTTGAAAAAGAAGAAAAATCCTTGGGCCAAACATGCTGTCATAACATGTGGTTGTCCGACATTTCCCGAAGAGCTGATTCATGTTCTCCCTGAGCCAAGGGCGCATGGCCATCTATACCAAAGAAGGGCTTTCAGCGTGCCTCCCTGGTGCGCTGGCAGTGATTGTCAGGCTTTCCCCCCTATCAGCTGGCAGCAGGGGTTTGCTGCCAGCTGATTGGCTGGCTGGCTGAAGGGGGTGGGATGGGAGTGCGCAAGGGGCTGCTCGGTCCCCTCAGGGGGGTTGAGCCTTGGAGTGGGGACAGGATTGAACAGCCACCCCCCTCCCCTGTTCTCCAGGCACAGCACCAGGCAGGGGGTGTATCGGGCAATTGCTCCCCCCCTTTGGGGAGTGGATGAAGGCACCAGCTGGGGGCTTAGCTGACTCCTCTGCCATCCCCCATCCCTCCAGAGATGCAGGCTGCCCTGCTCGTGCCTAGGATCTGAAGCTGGCACCAGCCTTGAGGAAGCAAGGAGCGGCCGGCTGAGAAGAGATCCAAGCTGCCAGAGGCCATCCTGCACCTTAAGGGGCAGGTGTATCCTACCGGTTAAAGCAAGAGCACTGGGGGTGG
Source organism: Tiliqua scincoides (assembly GCF_035046505.1). Taxonomy (NCBI): domain Eukaryota; kingdom Metazoa; phylum Chordata; class Lepidosauria; order Squamata; family Scincidae; genus Tiliqua; species Tiliqua scincoides. The sequence goes on from NC_089827.1 coordinate 65,545,582, forward strand.
GGGCCCCTCATTACACATTTTCATTCCTGGGTTAGGCCATGGGTGAGAAGACCCTGACGTTGCTCATTGAGCAGTGTCCAGCCTGTGGCATTTTGTCAGGCGCAGGCTTGCGGGATCCAGCCCACCTCGCATTTGTGCTGGAGCCTGGGTGCAAACTCCTGCCTCCGACCAGCAGATAACCTGCTGCTTACATTGACATTACCTACAGCCTGGCAGAAGCATCAGGGCCCTGTATCCTACCTGTTAAAACTAGAACACTGGTATGGGGGAGGCAGGCTCTGCAGTAGCACATCTTTTTGAGCTTAACAGGCAGATAGGCACAGATGCAATGACCTTTGCCAAGGCTAGGGTCTTTGTAATTATTAACCCACCTAATGTGGGTGCGCTACGTCTACTCCTTGAGAGTGGGGGGGGGGTGTTCTGTTACCAATCCCGCCTAATGGGTGTGCTGTCCCTACTCCTCGAAAGAGGGGTGATGCCTTTAGTAACCTGCTTAACAGGCATGGCGGTGCAGCTGCACATTTACCAGGTCCAGCAGCCCTGTGCAGATAGGCACAGTTTTAATGGCCTTTGCCAAGGTTAGTGTCTTTGCAATTATTAGCCCACCTAATGGGTGCCCTGCCCCTATTCCTTGAGAGTGGGGGGGATTTTGTCTCTTCATTTGAGGGTGTCCAAGACTGACCAGACGTGGCATGGGCAGTGGATTCAGCTTAAACAGGCTCCTATGTGGTACCTTTGCCCTGTATCTGCCATGGAACACTATTCCTTGTTGGTTCTTTTAGGAGCGGGCCCGCTATTTTGACATTTGGATCGTTCCCCCCTCACGATTTATCAGTTTCGGGCCATTCTTAAAAGGGCATTGGCTCACTTGGGTTTGAGGCCAGAACTATTCAGGCTGCATTCGTTTAGAATTGGGGCAGCATCAACAGCGGCTCGCATTGGTTTTTCATCCCAGGACAACAAGCGCATCTGCAGAGGGCGCTCTGGTGCGTTTAAATACTATGTTAGTTAACGCTAGGCCTTAGTATAGGCCGTGACTCCCTGGGTGAGCAGGGGGGTAGTTATTTTGCAGTTGCATTTACCCCAAGGTGCTGCGCCACTTTGGCGCGATGTGTAGGTGCTGTCTTTGGTCTATACGGACCCCTGTTGATCAGGCTCAGGCCTGGATCGTGTTTGCCCCCAGTCCTGTTTCGGATGGGGCGATGTGTTTGTGATGACCAGGTTACTGGCCACGCAAGTGTTGGCCCAGACACATTTGGGTGGGGAGATGTGTATTCCTCATAAGGTTGAGGTAATTTGTTATACCTTTTAACTGTGAGCTATTCTAAGTGAGTTCACCTCACGATGTGTTTTTCTTTCGACAGGTCTGCGAGGGAGATGCCCAGCCAGGATCCTGATCTGTGGACATTCCATAGTTTTTTGGGCCTGGAAGCATGCCATGTCATCCAGTTTCGGCTTGCAGCTGGAGCTGGGTGATGTTGCACACACTGATTGGCTGGCCAAGAGGGGTATGTGTTGGGGTCAGTTTTTCCCAGCTTTTAAAAATCCAGTTTTTCTGGATTTCATTGCACTCAACCCCCTGCCCCAGGTAATCGTTGTCCACTTAGGCGAGAATGACTTGGGCCAGAGGACGTCTATGTCCTTGAGGCTCCAGGCCCGCAGGGATTTTACAACGCTCGTTAATCAGTTCCCTGGGATTACTATCCTATGGTCTGATATGTTGCCTAGGAGGGTTTGGAGGTGGGCATGCAGCATTAGAAGAATAGACGTTGCCCGCAAAACAGTCAATTCTTACCTGGGCAGGGTTGTCATGGAACTCGGGGGAGAGGCTATCCATCATCCTGGAATTTGTTTTGGGCAGCCTGCTCTTTACCGTGGCAATGGAGTGCATCTTTCCCCTATGGGTTATGGCCTCTTTTTAACAGACTTGCAACAGGGCTTGAGAACCTGTCTGGGTGTAGGGAAGGCCAAGCACTAGGCTGACCTCCCCTTGTGGCGGTAGAAGTGCGGGGTGGGTAAGCAGAAGATATTCTCGGTGTCCAATCTAAGTTAGCAACGGACGTGGGGTGAACCAGAACTGCTCCCATGATGCCTCACCGGCTCGATGAGGCAGGCTGTCTAGTCCCTTGTCCGAACTTGGGAGCCTTGCAGGGGTGACCTGAAGGCATAGCAGTTCTGCTGACTTACCCTCTTCGGGCAATGTTGAGAGGCGGGCTTAATAACAATTGAGTTACGTCTGGGGGACGTTGACGGCTAGGGCTGTTTCCCCCGCCTAGAACCCTGCACTTAGGTTGGGTTTGTTTAACCCCTTTTGTTGCCCTGTTGCAATATTTGGTATTTTAATAAAAGTGGCCCATTTTAATTCTATACCTGTTGTCGGCTGTATTTATTTGGGGCGTGCATGGTGAAGGAATGTGCCACATTCGAAGGACAATGATAGCTTGTTGCCACCCTCTTGCACGGTAGTGTGCACTGACAGAATGAAAAGTATCTCTGGCCAATACTATTATATGAATCACTACCTAGGGGTCGGGCGGGCAGATTACAGGAAGGCAAGGTCTAATGCTACTCAGCGTGTGGTTGGTCTGTGAAACTCCTTGCCACAGGATGTGGTGACGGCATCTGGCCTGGATGCCTTTAAAAGGGGATTGGACAAGTTTCTGGGGGGAAAAAATTCATTACGGGTTACAAGCCATGATGCGTATGTGCAACCTCCTGATTTTAGAAATGGGCTATGCCAGATGCAGGGCAGGGCACCAGATGCAGGTCTCTTGTTATCTGGTGTGCTCCCTGGGGCATTTGGTGGGCTGCTGTGAAATACAGGAAGCTGGACCAGATGGGCCTATGGCCTGATTCAGTGGGGCTGTTCTTATGTTCTTATGTTAAAAGTGCTGAGTAGATTAATGGTAGATTAATGGGCAAACTGATACTGAAGGGGAAGCATCTTTCACTAGCTAAGAAGGGGAAACCAAATGTCTGAAGAGAGGGTTTGGTCTACCAAAAAGAGACCCCAGCCCATATCCTAATCTTTTCATACATATGACTGTAAAACCACTTGAGGAAATCGGTGTAGCCCGCCCTCAGTGCAGTCTGTTTGTCAAAGAATTCACATCCTTTCATTTTATGTTTGTTTCCTTGAATTGTGCTACCACAGCTCTGTGTCTTTACTCATTAACTGCTAGCATTAAAAGTGTTGTTCTAACAGTGACCTTGCCTTTAACACTGTTCGGTGCTTTTCTAGAAAGGTTAGGAGCACACAATGGCATTTACTGAAGTGGAAAGCAGTCAGACCTGAAGGGTGTTTTTTTTTTTTCCCTTCTTCACATTGCTCCACCCAAAACAACCAATATTTGTCTTTTGTGTTCTCTGTCGTGCAGCATTTTGATTCTTAGAGGATCATGTGCACGAATGCTGTTCTTTTTTGAATTTTGTAAATCCCAAATAAAATTAGAGAGGGATCCTGATAAAATTAGAGAGGGATCCCAAATAAAATTAGAGAGGGATTAGAGAATGTCCTGGTTGCAAACATCCTTTCCTCACCTTGCCCTAGCGAAGTTAACTTTATTAATGAAAAAACTGGTGGTGAAAAGGAGGGCAAATCAATGTATAAGGTCTTGGGTTCAATCTGTGGCCTTAAAATATTTTAGACCGCAGGGCCGGAAAGATCTGTGCTGGAGAATCACGGTCTGTCTGTGGCTAGGTAACAGTTGGCTCAGTTTCGGCTGAAATTTGAATACAGTTCTGTTGTGTCCATTTTAGTGAGAGAACGTTTTTGATAGGAATTCTCTACAACAGTGATTTTCAATCTTTTTTGTCTTGTGGCACACTGAGAAGGTGCTAAAATTGTCAAGGCACACCATCTGGTTTTTTATAATTGACAAGGCACACCACGCTGTTGGTGGGGGGCTCCCCTGCCCCAGTGGCTCTACTAGTAAATGACCCTCCCCAAACTCTTGCGGGACACCTGCAGACCACTTTCGGCACAATGGTTGAAAATGGCTGCTCAATGGATATTTTCATCAGCTAATAGATGAATAATTAAAGGGAAAAGCTTCATCTTGTTCTCTAGCTGTTATATTTTTCCCTTGCTTATTTGCGTATTTGTTCACATTGTCTCAGAAGTGAAACAGGAAACCACCTACGCTTTTCTGTGCAAAGGTCATGTTTTCTCATGTAATGAACACAGGCGCACTGTGCGCAGAGAGTCTGCAAACATAGCCTTAACTCTGACAACAGTGAACATAGCCAGTGGCCAACTTCCCTGGGCATTCGTTAGGAATGGTTTTGTTTTTGAAAAAACAGACGACTACTGCCTGATGAATCCCCCACCACACACACACACACACACACACGCACTCTTACAGCTTCTCAATGACTTGGGGACCAAAACTACTTTCAGATGAGCACAACATAGTTTTGAAACCAATAGGTCATTGTCTGCACTTATCAGTTTAGCTCAGTGGTTCCCCAACTGTGGTTCGGGACCCCCTGGTGGGTCGTGACCTGATTTTTGGTGGGTCGCCAAAGGGTGATGGAAAGATCAGACAACTAATTGCCTCAAACCTTGAGTCTATTCAAAAGATTAGATACAGTAGTTGCTAACTACCCTGCAAAGAGCTCAGCTCCTTCAGTTTGCAAGATTGCTGCTAATTGCCTTGCAAGGAGCTGAGGTTCTGAAGTTTGCAAGCACGTGTAACTATAGGGAGATAAATGTTTGAGGGCCTCTTTTCTGATTATAATTACTTAGAAATAAATAAATAGTATTTATTTCTAGATCTTCTTTTATAAAAGTCTGGTAAACCTAGGTGGGTCCTAATGGAGCATTGTTCAAAAAAGTGGGCACTGGTGCTAAAAAGTTTGGGAACCACTGGTTTAGCTATATTGTTGAGAGAGAATGTAAGTAGAATGGCAATACTTTTCTATTCAATTGCTATTGGACAAAAACAATAGAGAAAGTTGGCAAAGTTGTTTCTGTTGAAGGAAAGCCTGTCTGCATTCATGTTATGGTGCTTGAAGGACTTATCTAGTTCATCCGTGTCAAACTGTGTCCTCCAGAAACCTGTACACCTGCTATGTCAGATTTTGTATGATCTGCAAAGTGTCAGACGTTGTACATGTCTACTTGCTGGAAATGTTTGTCCTAGACTTGTCTCATTTAACATTGGGTGAATTTATCTGCATTATTTCTCCCTTTGCACATCCTGCTGCTTTCCCAGTTATGCAGGCGTATCACATTTGAGAAGGCAAAGCCAAGTTGGAGACTGTTTGAACTCCACGGCAGTATTTCTTTGATGTAATGCAGACTGGAGCACAGACAATGGCCTGATCCTCTATGCATTCTTCTTCAATCGTTGCTCAAAAAAAGGGCCATTAAGTTTAGAGGCTTCTTCTCATCTTATGTCTTGAAGGCACCAGATGTTTCACTTGAATGGGTAGTATGGTGGTTGACTTCAAGACACATCCTTGAACTGCTAACCTCCAGATGCTCTTGGCTGTTCACTGAAGAAAATGAGATCTAGTGTTGTGTGTAGATCAGTGTTTCTCAACCAGTGCTATTTGAAGTGGTGTCTGGTGGTACTCATGGGACCCCTAGATAACTGCCAGGGACCAGGAACATGACACAACAAACAGCAGTATGCAGAGCTCCAAAGCATGCTTTCCCATGCTTGAAAAAGCACTCTCATCTACCCTGAGTCTCTTACTGGTGTTCGTTACATCACATCTGGTCTCCCAATCCAGACATAACTAGCAATGATGTCATTGCCAATTCCCTCTGGTGGTACTTCCAATAGGTGGACCATGTAAAGTGATACAGCAGAGGATAAACATTGAGAAACACTGATATAGGGGATTCATTCAAAATGTATGTGTTAGAATTATGGAGCTGGAAGACAGTGACTTGTGGTGAGGTCCAAGGCTGGGGAGGCAAACCTGGAAATATGGTGTGACATGACATCATACGGTAAGGCATTTAGGGAGCTACCCCAGCACCTGCGCCATCACAGGGGAGACTGAGAGAGACTAGAACTTGCAGCAATGACAGCTTAGTCTCTCCTATGACAGCATATTTGTGACTTTCCCAGATTTGTTACTGTGGTAAGCAGGATGCTAGACTAGTTGGACTTTTGGTCTGACCTAGCAAGGCTGTCTTTCTATTCTCATGTGCTTTGCTTTCAGTGTAAATATGAAAACCAGAACTGGACCTGATTGTTCAAAAGGCAATCAATCCTCCTCCCATATTCCATGGGTCCCATATCTGTACTTTCATTTATCTGTGGTTCTCAAATTCCCCCCCCCCATCACGCTTATGACTCACCTCTTTTACTTTGCAAAAGACAACCTTTTCTTTTGCTTTGGAATGCTTTGGAGCAAAGAAGTAGGCAGTGAGAACATAGACTTGTAGTTGCTAGACACCAGAGGAGGAGACCGTGAGAACGCTAACAGGAAGCGGAGTCTAGTGTTCTCACTGTCAATCTCCCCCTATCTGCTTCCCTGTCACAAGAAGATCCCAAGGATCATAAGAAGAGGATCAGAAGAAGTAAACAGACTCAGGGCTGGAGCTGAAAAAGCAAAACAGTCAATGACATGTCATTCAAATGGGAAGAAAGCAGAAGATGAATCAAGATGCTAAATGTGTCATGACCCAATGGGTCACACTAAGATTTGGCAGGAACCAGAGTTGGTCAGATCTTGGGGGAAAGTGGCTAAAGTGACTGGAGCAAGGAAAAACAGAAAAGAACGAGCTGAAATCTCTACACTGGAGGCTTTCAAGAAGGGAACTCAGGAACAAGCCAGAGACTGCTTTTCTATGGATCAGGTGAGAAAATCAAATGAGTAATGTATAAGATTGATGTCTCTTCAGCGTACTTATAAGAGCCCATGAATTGCAATGATTGGAAATTACGTTGCCTTTGAAAAGACCAAACCTGTCACATGTGCTTGGACTGTTGGACTCTTTTTGATCTGACCAATTAAAAGACATCTTATGGGTAGCCTATCAGTGCCACTCAATTGGTAATTCTTGTAGAAGGCGGTATTTCTGGTAACATCCGGTCCTGGATTCACCCATTAATGTTCCAGAATAGTCCTCAGTGGTAACCCTAAGTCCTTTGTTAGATTCGAGTCCTGGAGATAGTGAAACAAGGAAGACAAGACTTGAAGTGTCAACTATTACTACAAGCAGTTATTCTCCGTATAGAGGGAAAAGGGCACATCACTTTGCTAAGACATGTGTATTCTCTGTTTTGGTGGACTATATTCAGTGGCCTATCTAGGATATGGCAAGTCCTGAGAGCCACTTGAAGGGTGTGTGTGCTGGACGTGGACTCAACCATTCTATCAATGCTGTGTTTTTGCGCCAGTTTCAGGGGACCTCCAAAAAGAGGTAAATACCTGCAGAAAAAATTCTGGAACTTGGTTTCAGGCAGGTGGGAGCTTCCAGGATTTGCCATTGTGGCATGGTGCTTCAGGAGGTCAACCACAGGTACAGGATGCTATTTTTCATTTTTTTTCGTAGGGGGGTTTAGCATCTGTGGATTTTTGCAGAAATTCACTTGTTGGATCGGGGCTGGCTTCTTCCCCATCTCCCCATTCTCTGTGTACCCTGCTGAATAAATTCACTTGGTGGGACCCCTTCTTTGTGTAGCCTGCTGAATAAATTCACTTGGTGGTATGGACAGGGCTGGCTTCCCACCCCATGATCTCCCCTTCTCTGTACAGAGTGGAATTTAAGTGCTTGCTATGGGCACCATTTTCCCTAGACACACCACTGACTATATTAAAAAAAGCAAATCCTGCTTTTGATACATGGCCACTTGCCTTCATTGCAGCTAGGTACCTTACAAAACTAAGGACAGCTTCAGGAGAAGTGTGCCTGTGTGGGGGTATTAGGAGGATGTCCTCAGGGGAAAGAGTTTAAAAATACAGCCTTTTCAGTCAAACAATAAGATTAATAAACCACTTTAAAAACAGTCCCCTTTTTCTGCTCCTGGCCAAGTAAAGTGTGTGCTTCTCTCTCTTCCCCCCCCCCCCCCTTTGCCAACTGCATGGAAGCAACTTTAAGAGCCCTGGTGACTGGTAAAATAGGAAGCGCTTTATTTGGGGAGGGGGAGGAAAGCGGGAAGGTTTGGAGATCGAAAGGGGGGAGTGGAAGAGGGAAGGGGTTGAAAAGAGAGATTTCACTTTGATGAGAAGCGATCCCAGGCTGGGAACTAGGAAAAAACCAGACAAGGATCAGCGAGGGTTAAGGACTGCAAGTTGAAAATGCTTGGTACTTGCCAGATGGGGGTTGGAGTCGAAGAGCTTTGGAAACAACATGCAGCGAACACAGAAGGCGGCAGCCTCGGAGTGGAGGGAGAAGAGGGCGGGGCGGCAGCAGCCACTCTCGCAGCTGAGCAACTCCCGTTTCTTCTGCTTTAAAAAAAACACAGACGATGGGCAGAAGACGGGCTCTTCTGCACAGGGGTGTGACTGTATCGCTGCGAGAGGACATCCCGCGCCTCCCCTTTGAGTTCCTGGCGCCTCCTTAAAGAGCCGTGCCGCACAGTTTGAATAACACTGCTTTAGGACACGCCTGACTTGTGCTGCCTTTTCCTGTCGGTTTCTCACAGCTCTTCACAAAATAGCAGGAAGCAACTATTGTACCAAAGCTAGTTAAAGCCAGAGGGATGTTTTAACATAATATCGGATGCCAGCAGCGGCTTCTTTTTGAGGACGGTTTCTAAATCCATTTGCAGCAGAAAGGTTACAGGAGGGCCAATTTCAGCTATAGGTATTTGCTGCTTATGGTCAATACAAAGCAGTGGGGGCTGTGGGATGAATGCAAAGTCTTGGTGACGCTATGATGCATGAGGACGCTTTTATCTGCTTTGGAACTGGGGGGGGAAAAACTAGAACTGAAACAAAAATGGCCTACGATGAACAGGTCAAATGCCCGTGCTGTCAACTCTCCTCAGTCTGTAAAAGGAATAGTATACACCAGTATAGAATGTCTATGTATCGTTTCATTCAAGGTGAATCATCATGTTGTGTTGGGGCACTGAAAATGTGAGGATAGTGTTACTTCACCTTTTCACTTTCCTGAATGCAGTCTCCATTCCTATTATGTCTCGATGGGCTGCACTTTAAAAAAAAAATGATCTAAAAGGATCCTGTCTTTGATACTTGGTCATTTTCCTTCATCGCAGGCAGGTACCTTGTAGGGCGAGGCACAGCTTCAGGTGAGGGTACTGGGAAGACATCCCCAGGGGAAAAGGATCCTTAGGGAACCTTTCCAACAAAGCAACAGCTCAACTTCTGAGATAAAGAGGGGGAGTTGTCCATTTCTCTCACAGAGACATGCAGGCAGAGGTGTCGCTAGGGGGTGCAGACCGCATCTGCACTCGGGGGGCAGGGGGGTGACATCACTATTAGCCAAAATTGTGAAATCTTGATATTTTCGAATAATGCCATCATATATATCATTCGAAGCAGAATGCAATGAAACAAGTCACGTTTAATTATCTATATTCTATCAGACGTTATAGCCAAACAACCTGAAAAGGAAAACACAACTGCCTTAAGTAATAAAAAGTGGATTTTCTTAACAAAACTAACAGATTGTTTTGAGAGGCAATGATGAGTTATTATGACACAGCAGGGACTCAATAAGTATGAGTCAGCTCTCATTTCTATTTATCAGAGCTTATTCAGTTGTGTGAGCACCATCAAGTTGGCCACTGGTTTTTTTGTGGGTTACTGATTTGTTGGGTGACCTGAACTGTTTTATATGTAAATGGATGAATGAATGAAGTTAATGGAGGTGATGCCAACCCTAGTGGTGCAACTGCATTTAAGTTGTGTGTATGATATTGTGATTTATTCTTTATGGTCTGGTATGGAAGGAGGTTCATCATGGGGGTGACACAATGAACTCTTGTAAACCCCAGCGATGCCTTTGCAGGCATGGGTGTCCAATGTAGGGCCAACTCTCATATCTGTCTCCACAGAGGAGTAATTGTATGATGTTTCTTTACACACTGGAAGCTTACAAGTCCGCTAACTAGTTTGTACTTCTACAGTGGGTCTGGATGGATGGATGGATGGATAGATAGATAGATAGATAGATAGATAGATAGATAGATAGATGAACATTAATCTTAATATTAAGATTTTCTTAGGGTTGACTTGAATTGTTTTCACTGGCTCATAAGATGTCTAAATTAGATCTGCGTAGAGCTATTTCAATGTCAGGGGGCCAAAAGTGAGCAACTGAAAGGTATATTAAAACTTCTTTAGAAACAGACATATGCAAATTAGGTTTGGAAATTAGGGTTGTGCTCTAATGCCAGTGTGGGACTCAATGTGCTGAACTCGGGCTCCTCTCCTGCATAATGTGTGACTCATTTCTTAGACCTTTTAACAATGCAGCCCATGCTTTCCATCTCAAGATTGGATTGTCTCATAAAAACTTGTCAAGGTCATGGATTGCATCTATTCCAACTTTATGCTGGGCTGCTAATTAATTAGGGGCCCAATTCTGTGCCAAAAAATTGTGTGCTGTGTCCAGTGGAGGGGGGTAGGGGGCTATCTGGAGGCTTTGGACAGGTAACGGAACATATTTCCCCCTTATTTCCCTGTAAACCTTCTGCTCACCACTGGGTCTCCTTGGACCTATGCCAGCTCTTTAACTGGTGCACATCCAAGGAGAAGAAAGAAGTGGGAAGCTTCAAAATGGAGGGGATAGGATCTGGTGCACCACATTGCCACTGCCTCCCCGCCCTCATTTCTCCCCCTCCCTTCCCATTTTCACCCCCAGTCCCTCCCCTCCCTGCCCACTCCACACCCCCAGCATTAACTTACCTGGTTCGGTGGCATGGTGGGGTCCACAAGCGGACCTGAGGCACTGCTGCCTATTGTGGTAGTGCTTGCAGAATGGCCTCTGATGGAGAGCTGCATGCGCCACTGGCAGCCATTTTACGACAGCGGAAGTGACTTCCTCTGTCATAATAGGCTCAGCGCAACAGCCCAATCCTGCGTAGGACTGGGCTGTAGGACATTATGCCACACACCCAAAACTCCCAAGTTCTGTTTCAATAACACTACGTCATATAAATGAATGGAGGGGGAACCTGATGCTGACTTTCAAATGGTGCGCATAATGCCGTATGATGAGTACCGTATCATAGGGGTTTGATCCCAATTCAATGAAAGCAGACTCCAACAAACCTGAGAAGGAAGTGCCTCCCCCACAAGCTGACAAGGAAAATGTATTGAGCTTTACAGAAAGCAAAACTGAGCCACGTGTGCATGTGGCCTACTCGTAAGTGATTGTGCATTGGTCCACTTGTGAAGGGGCCACAATGGGTAGTGAAGGGGCCACAAGGCCACCAGAATGGTCCTAGTTCAATGACTGTGGAGCTCAACAAATGCTCCAGAGGAAGTCCACCCCCATACTTAAAAAAGAGGCTTGAGTGGCTGGTAACTTTTTTTTAGTTTTGTAAAGCTAGGTGGGTCCCAACAGAGTGCTATTTTGAAATCCAAGTAGGTCGCAGTGCTAAAAATTTTGGGAACCACTGGTCTAAGGCAAACTCCAGCTGGAGGGCCAAATCCAGGGTTTGGCTGAATCCATCCACGCCGTGAGTGCACCTTTCTAATCCGCTTCAGCGCCGTGCAACGTCCCCAGGAACGTTCTGGGCAGTTGGTTCTGCCTGGATGACTTGTCACATGGCCTTCTGGGATGCCAGACAGACAACACAACTGCTCAGAGCGTCCCTGAGCCCCCAAATGAGGGGGATGTCATGTAGTGCTGAAGTGAAATGGAAAAAAGCAGTCCAAATGGGGACTGCTTTTCCGTTGCGCAGTGGCAGTGAGTTTGGCCATTGCTTGTCTAAGGCATGGTGGGGCCTTGAGTGCCTCATGGTGCTGGCACTGAGAAATTGGTGAGTGGGGCAGTTAATCCCAAAGGGTCCAGAAGCCTCCTGGCCCTGAAGTAGGAGCTCTTCCACAGTTGCTGCTTGTATATTTCCCACCAGGAGATCCAGAAACCATTTATTTTTTTCAAAAGAGAAAGCAGTGGCACCTTGTAGACTCTGCTGGTGCTATCAGCTTCTGCTCAACCCAGTACATTTGCATGGCAATTGGCAGGTGACCAGACTTGGTAAGCTCCCCCCTACCACCGACAGCGGTAGAGTTGCCCACTTTATCCTGATGATCATGTACCACAAGCATAGAATAGGGCAAAGAAAAAAAGAATGATTTTGAATCGCTGATCGGACCGGGACCCGAGCCAAGTGGAACAGATGAATAGTAGCTCGAGACACTGCCCTGCCAAGTACCTAGGCTGCTTTAGAGTATTTTTTTAAGTGGGGCTTGGGTCGGGGGGGGGGCAGGGAGAGAGCTCTCTTTCTGTCCTAGCCAAAACAGTGCAGCTCACCAAAGGCTGTTTTTTTTTCATGGTCTGCCTCCTTTGTTTTCACTCCAAGGTCCTGCCTGCTGTCTTTTGTTTCCTTTGGCTCTCCGCAGCCCTGCTTATGTCAAACAATGGCTATCCCTGATAACAGGCCCTGGCTCCAAGGTCTCCTTGTTTATGAGGATTAACTGTTACACCATAAACAAAGCAGGATGCGTGCAGGGTTTCTTCTCCTTTGTGGTTCCGGATTCCAGATGGCACCATAGACGGGCACCCCCCCAAAAAAAAAAAAAATACAACTCCCTATGTCCAACTCCCCACGTCGACTGGGCTGGGTTACTTCCACCCCATCACACTGTTTGGAAATCACTTTGATGCACAGCTCTCCCCCCACCCCACCCCTTCCTCCAGATAATGAAATGCAGTGGCAGCTGGCTAATGGCTGGGAAAATGCAGACCTGGCACTGAACTCATCCCATTAGACCATTCAGCACCCAGGCAATGTCACTCGCAAGGAGAGGGCAAAGAAAAGAGGCGGGTTGCCACACAGCTTTTGGACAGGCTGCCAGAGGTGGGGCTTTCTTTCTGGGCTGAATAGGGGTGGGGTGCCCGAAGCAAAGGGAAAAATAGATCCATCAAGCGTTGCTGTCTTCACCTTCCAAGCACACACTGGAGGAAGTCAGGCAAGGCAATCATCTTGCAAAAGAATGGTGGTCGGTGGGCAGACAGGGCTTTGCTGAACAGTCCAGGCATTTCCATCATGATTCTTCTCTGCTTCTTGCTAGCAGGAGGTTTTAGCTCTCTGCCCAGTATATGCAAATTCAGCACAGGAGTCTCAACTTTGGACATAAGAAGGTGCCTTATATTAAGACAGGCTACCAGTCCAGTATTGTTGGCACAAGACCTCTCCAGGGTTTGGGATGAGCATTGTTTCCATCCCTACCTGGAGATGCCAAGCACCCAACATGGGGTCTTTGAAGTACAAAGCATGTGCTCTGCCACAGAGTGATGTCCCCATCCTAAGGCTGCAATCCTATGCACGCTTACCTGGGAGTAAGCACCACTGAATACAGTGGGATTTACTTTTGAGTATGCATGCATAGGACTGGTCTGCAAGTGTCCAATGCCCTTCTTTTATGTTTATATGTAATCTCTATGTATCATATATCAAAGACACAATAGTGACCTCAGCCATCTGTGGAGATGACCAAGGAAGCTATTTGGGGACTGGGCAGACAACATGCATACATACTTGCATAGGTATTTATATACTGATTTTCTCTGTTTTTAATGGGTAACAGCAGCTTATCAAGGTGGCATTTCATCTCCCATCCAGAACAAGACCATAGTTGTTCCTCCTTAACTCTTCAGGCAATATGGCAGCTGGACCATCACTCCACACCTCCTGCCTCTGAGACCTAGGGTTTCTTCAGCAAACAGCAGAAATACAGGCTTGCAGGAAAATAATAGGGTTCAGTAGTAACCCTCCTCACCCACTAGTGCATGTAAAATATTCTTACCTAGGGCTGTCTGAGGCAGTACAAAGTGGGGGGAAGTTTAAATAGGCCAAGTTTCAGGGAAGCCAGGTACCCGCTTTTCAAGGTCTTGACAACCACAGACCTGAAATGGTAATCTACACTGAGGCCGAATTGGTAGAGCTGATATTGTGATAGGCTGTTTTGTGTATTTAATCTGTGGAACTCCTTGCCACAGGAAGTAGTGATGGCATCTTGTCCAGATGCCTTTAAGAGGGGACTGGACAAATTTCTGGAGGAAAAGTCCATCACGGATTACAAGTCATGATAGGTATGCGCAAGCTCCTGGTTTTAGAGGTAGGCTACCTCAGAGTGCCAGGTACAGGGGAGGGCACCAGGTTTCAGGTTGTATCTTTTGTCTTGTATGCTCCCTGCAGCATTTGGTGGGCCGCTGTGAGATACAGGAAGCTGGACTAGATGGGCCTTTGGCCTGATTCAGAGGGGCTCCTCTTATGTTCTTAAGGCAAATCTTCTCTGGTTCACATCAAACATTTTGATCTGCAGCCATATAGTACTCTTGAAACAGTAAAAGTGATTTCTTTTCTATGGACTGCAGATTTTCTAGCTCAGATTATCTTGTCATAAAGTATACAGTATTCAGTGGCTGAGCTAACCTTTACTAACTGCAGAGCTTATGACTGGAAGCAAATAAAACTTCTGCATTTGTGCTTTTTGAATGACTGTTATTACTTGTCTTTGGTTTTGCTCTGGTGGAGGAAAAAGCAACAGGACATTTAGCCTCTAAGTCGTTGTTCAAATGGGATTTAACATACCAAATGTCCCCCATACAGAAAAGAATTGAAATATAACCTTTTCCAAAATGCATTCAATGGAGGTAATTTTATCGTCTG